>NC_073628.1:111141287-111444318 GCF_029407905.1 Bubalus kerabau | reverse complement strand
CTCTCAAGAGTCTTCTCCAACACCACAGTTCAAAAGCATCAATTCTTCGGTGCTCAGCCTTCTTTATGGTCCAGCTCTCACACCCATGCATGACCACTGGAAAAGCCATAGCCTTGACTAGATGGACCTCTGTCAGCAAAGTAATGGCTTTGCTTTTTAATACACTGTCTAGATTGGTCATCGCTTTTCTTCCAAGGAGCAAGCATTTTTTAATTTCATGGCCACACTCATCATCTGCAGTGATTTTGGAGCCCAAGAAAATAAAGTCAGCCACTGTTTCCACTGTTTCCCCATCTATTTGCCATGAAGTGATGGGACCGTATGCCATGATCTTAGTTTTCTGGATGTTGATTTTTAAGCCAGCTTTTTCACTCTCCTCTTTCATTTTCATCACTTTCCTCTTCGCTTTCTGCCATAAGGGTGGTGTCATCTGTATATCTGAGGTTGTTATTTCTCCTGGAATCTTGATTCCAGCTTGTGCTTTATCCAATCCAGCATTTTGCATGATGTACTCTGCATATAGGTTAAATAAACAAGGTGACAATTTACAGCCTTAACATACTCCTGTTTATCTCTTCTCCAGAGTACTCAGAACTTGGGGTTATATTTGTTTTTTTTCTCCTACCAGAGTGTGAGCAACCTGAAAAATAAGACTGTGTCTTTTGCTTCCCTATATTTCAATCTCTTATCCCAATATTTAGAACCCAATAGACACTTCCTATGTGGTTGCTGAATTAATACACAAAAGAATAAACACATAAATCAATTGGAAGATACTGTGAAGGAGGCCAAGATGGTAGGTTTGACAGCCCATGTGGGCTAAACAGATAACTTTTCCCTGTCCACAGCCTCAGACTGGTTCCCCAAACTTTGCTACCCACAAACCCACTTCTGAGAAAAAAGTGTAAGGGTGGGTGGCCAGAGGTGGTCTCACCTGTGCTAATATGAAACGGCACCTTTTGTCTGCAGTTGCAGAGACTTTCTGAGGTTGTTCTCAGAGGTAAATACTGATAATCATAGTTCAGTTCTGATGCTAAGGCCATTAGATTGGGCAGACACTCTCCAAAGCCATTAACTCTGACCATTTTAAAGACCACTTCAATAACACAAAGCAAGTAAGGGACAGAGCAGGGACAGGATCTCTCCCCTCACTCCCAGCCAACTGGGGGCGCTCTGTTTGCACTGTTTATCACAGAGCTCACTTCCCTCTACTCAGCATTCAGCCTCCAGATGCCCAACAGAAACCAATTTCTGAGCCATTCTTCCAGTGAATGCCCTGATCCTGTTGATCTCCCAATTACATCTAGAAACACTTAGCTGTAAGACATTTCACTGTACCGATCGCTTGGCATTGTTTTCCTCTCAACTTGGTAATCACAACAGCCTGTGCTTTAAAAAAAAAAAAAAAAGAAAGAAAAAAAAAAAAGCCTCTTTGTCAGGCCAGGCCCTAGTAATTGTATCGAAGGGGAAGAGAAGGAAAGCCTTCCAGTTTTGGTCTTCATCCTAAAATTTCTGCCTTGGAAAAACTACTGGGATGATCTACATTAGGATTAAAGGTGAGGTTTTGGTATTTTAGATGTATAACATCCAGAGAGCTAAGGGTGCCCCCAAAAATGCCCTGATAATCTCTTAAAAACATATGAAGCCACAGTGTACACGCAATGAACAAAGCACATTGGGAACCAGTGTATTATATATTATTAACTAAACCAGGGCCCAATAACCCCACAGGAGAATTTAATGGTAAAAACTGGGACACAAGGCTTAAACTCAAGGATAATTAGAGTCTCTTATCCCTCTCGCTCAATCTACACATCTTGGGACCAGCCTACTCAAGACATGCCCACTGGGAAAGAGAGAGAGAAGGAAAGGGAAAATGGGAAAGAAAAGAAGGAAAGAGGGGAGGTGTTTATCCACTCTGCCATGTGGATCTCAGCAGAGAAAGCAGATCATTGCACCCCTTAGAGCACAGTCTAGCTAACCAATTCCACCTCTGGACTCTTTAAGAAGAGGAAAACATGCTAGAGGAACTGTGGAGTTCAAATCCAGCTGGTCTTCAGGCTCATCTGAAGAGCTTTAGTTTAATACTGATTCCTGATACCCAGCCCCCTCCCCCGACCCCTGCCCCAGCATTCTGATTAAGCAGATCTGCTGCAAAACCCAGGGAACTCAATTTTAATAGTCTCTGGTTTGGGAACAATTAATGAGTCTGCTTCCTCTCAACAGCTGAAAAGGAATAATAATTTGATCATGGACTGGTGGTGGGAGGTAAAACTTTGACAGTCTTGAAAGCTGGAGTAGGGTGAAGAGGAGTGGTTTTATAGTAAATGTCTCCTTCAAGTTCCCAAGATGTGAATATTGCTGCCCCAGATAGTCTGTACAAGCAAAATGCTTTTGATTCTTTCCATTAATGCTACAGACTAAATCATAGTAAGTGGGATCTCTAAGCCACCGGGTGGACTTGCCATTTGTCAAAGGTAAGGCAAATGCATCCAGCAACTATGCATCAGCCCTGCACACGTTTGGTGAGCACCTCCACTAACCAGTCCAGTGTGGGGGCCCAGAAGGAGGAGACCATGCCCCTTCCTCTCCCAGGGTGCAGTCTGGAACCTTCATCCCATCCAAACTTACACACTCCTTGAAAGTAAAAGTGAAAGTCACTCAGTCATGTCTGATTCTTTGCGATTCCATGGACTATACAAGCCCATGGAATTTTCCAGGCCAGAATACTGGAGTGGGTAGCCTTTCCTTTCTCCAGGGGATCTTCCCAACTCAGGGATCAAACCCAGGCCTCCCACATTACAGGTGGATTCTTTACCAGCTGAGCCACAAGGGAAGCCCAAGAATATTGGAGTGGGTAGCCTATCCCTTCTCCAGGGGATCTTCCTGACCCAGGACACTCCTTAGGTCCACTTTTTCTTAATTTGATTTTATCCCTGTTTTCTGACTTTATAAAAATGCATCCCTTTTTTATATGACAGCCTTTAGATATGTAAAAGCTTCTCTCCTCCAGAACAAGTTATCTCATTGTCCTATATTTGGTTTTGGTAGTTCTACCTTTAAAACAACTAATATCTTTGAGCCTTTTGAAAGGATCTAAACAGAAATATTAAATAATCAACATTATCAATGTGAAGGAGCCTATATATGATCATTTATTTGTCTGTTCTAAAGTTTGGCCTGGTGTTATATGTGTATTGGGAAGAAACGTGGGGTTCTGGCCCCTTTAAGGAACTGAGGCAGATTCAGGGGATAGGGTTATTAGTGCATAAGGCAGAAGTGAGCTGAAGACAAGCATGTTTTATGTTGATCTAAAATGAGAAACTCAAGCAGTGAGAAAATAAAGGAAAAAGGAAGGCAGACAAGCCAGTTGCTCTAAAGACCAGCTAGAGAATATCCTGGAAGCCAAGAAATAATCACTGTGCTCCCAAGGTGGCAAGGGGGCCGGGGGGGAGGTGCTCACTCACGCTTGTCCCCGAAATGTAACTGGACCCTCTAGGAACAGGTGGGATCAGGTACTCTAAGGAGCTCTTGGACAGGCTGGAGATGCAAGTTGAGAGCTTTTCTATAGCTATCAAGGAAATACATTTTGGAGGGTTAAGATATTTAATGTGAACAAAGAACATTGAGCTAACTTTAATCTTTGGGGCCTTATATGCTTATAAGATAAATATTTGTTGTGGTTTAGTTTCTAAGTCGCATACGACTCTTGAGACCCCATGGACTGTAGCCCACCAGGTTCTTCTGTCCGTGGGATTTCCCAGACAAGGATACTGGAGTGGGTTGCCATTCCCTTTCTCCAGGGGATCTTCCCTGCCAGGGATTGAACCTGGGTCTCCTGCTTGGCAGGCAGATTCTTTACCACTGTGCCACCTGGGAGACCCATATGATGTTCATTAATCGTTTGCTATCTGAATAGATGTAGATCCAGTTAACTGTATCATAGGTTATAGTCCCCATTTCAGTAGTGTAAGGAGCACTTGACCTGGAGTCTGAAAACCTAAGTTCAAGTGAACAGAGGAAGTCACGTGATCTTTCTGAGCTAGTTTCCTTCTCCGTAAAATAAGTCTTCAATCTATAACAATGTCTTCCTCTCACGTTTCTTGCAAGAATTACATGGAAATAAATGCACACTTGGTAAAGTACTAGTTCTATAGGACTATTTTGTATTCCCTGGCGGAACATGCCTGAAGCAGGTGGTGGCTTGTTCCACACTACCTTAAATGGGAGGGAACCTAATCTGTGGTGTGGCGGCACGCTGGACAGTCCTTACGCAGGAGGAGTTAACACATCTCCAATAGGGGTCTTGCATAAAGCCTACCAAACCACCAGAAGCTCTTACTAGCACAGATGCGTCGTTGAGGTGGCTATGTTACCTCCCTTGTGTGGCATTGTGCCGCTGCCTGCTCCGGCCCACTGGGTGACTCTCCAAGTGACCCTCTGTTATACCTGCAGTGCATGGGTTCTGCCACTAGGGGCTGCTATAGGTTGCCATCAGGTCCCTACCCCACCTCTTCATGATTCTGCTACAGTTCGCAGGATGCAGAACCACAGCAGCGCACCACCCTTTCCATTGAACCCAGAGATCATATATTTACAGGGCACCCAAGGCACTTTTCCTCCCTTGGAAAGCTCTGCCTTTAACTCGCTCCCATCAGCTCCTGCAGTCCAGTAAAGCTCCTCCCTTGGGACCTCTGCTTTCTGGCTTGCCTGTTGAGCATTAAAATCTGCCCTGAAGCCAAGCTCTTCAAGACACATGATTTAAGCTTCTCTTTCAGCTAATTAGATATTGTTCTACAAATTGGGCTGTTCTCTCTGAAAGATGAGCAGCAATTTATTTCCTCTGCCCTCTCCTTAAACTTAAACTGAACTGTAAAACATGGCCATTTGATTGTTTAGTCCAATCAGGAAATTATTTTACATGAGAAATAGATACCCATCTTCTTGCTAATACTAAGCCTGTTTGGGGCATTCCTTACGGGTTGCTGTGAAAATGGTGGACGGCTGTGCTTAAATCCCTCTCATTCTTTTGAGATGTGGGCTCTGCGGTGATTTACTGTGGCCCGTGTATCTGTAATCATCGCCTAAGTAACCCATCACTCTCTGTATTAACATACTTTCACCCTTGCTAGAGGAATATTTTTATTATCCTCATCTTTCTGATGAGAAGACGGATGCCAGGAAGTCAGGCTATTTGCCTAAGCTAAACAAGAGGAGGAATGGGGGAGTCACACAGTGAACCCAGCTCTTTGGTCTTCAGATCCCATAAAGCTGTATACTGTCTGATAAACCCAACATCAGTTGAAGATTCACTGAGGATTCCTTATCGCTCTTGATGAAGCACTGTCAGATTCTCTAAAATGTTTTATAGTCCAAG
Organism: Bubalus kerabau; assembly: GCF_029407905.1. Taxonomy (NCBI): domain Eukaryota; kingdom Metazoa; phylum Chordata; class Mammalia; order Artiodactyla; family Bovidae; genus Bubalus; species Bubalus kerabau. The sequence goes on along the minus strand of NC_073628.1, from coordinate 111,438,941 downwards.
GGGCTCTCATGCATAGTGGGAGGTCCCTACCCCACTATGGAAACTGCCTCTTTTCCTGTGCAGGGGGCCGGGTCTTCCCTCATCCTCAAGACTGTGCCCAGCATTTGATGAACGGAGACACTCTGAGCGGGGTTTACACCATCTTCCTCAACGGAGAGCTAAGCCGGAAGTTACAGGTGTACTGCGACATGACCACCGATGGGGGTGGTTGGATTGTAAGTACCTATGGCTGTTCTCCAGGCACGCCAGCGACCTTGGTGCCTCCATCCACCTGGCTCGGCACCCATCCATCCACACTTCACCATCCTTTGGCCATTTATTCATCCACTCTCCCTGCCCCTCCTCCCCCACCCCACAGGTCCACTCTGTAACTCTGCATCGTCCTCAGGGCCCTTGTTCAGCAGACCTATCACAGGTTTGAACAGGCAGAGGAAGGAATAAGAATATGAGGCTGTAGTGGTCCAGCCAAGAAAGGGGGACCCAGGAAAACGGCTCCTTCTGGGGAGATAGTTCATGCAGGAGGGTGCCAGGAAAAGAGAGAAGTAGCTCAGAGAGGCCCAGGGGTCTTCCCTGCTGAAAACTGCATCTATGATAAGGAGTAGAGGAGGTGAGTCCCTCGAAGGAGGAGGGAAGTCTCTATGGGGAGGTGATCAGTGTCTTTCTGTTGGAGAATCACATATGGCGGAGCAGTTAAGGGGCAGAAAGTGGATCGCCACCTCTATGTACAAAGGCCACCCCTGTCTCCATCCTCTCCTGGCCTTTCTGGTTCTTCCCCAATAGTCTTCAGGGAGCAGAAGTGGTAGGGAAAAGAGAGACTCCATTTCCTATCACACTCCTCCCATGTCCAATAGGGCAGTACAGAGAGAAGAGAATGGGCAGCCTGGCGAATGGCCTCACACATCACTGCAGGCCACTATGCAGGTGGGGGAGTTCTGGCAGCCTGGCCCAAAAGCAGCCCAGCATTAGCTGAGTCAGTTACAGATGGAACCCCTACCCCTTCACACCCATTCCTCCTGAGGATCCCGCCTCCAGCACCAACACACTATGCTGGATTTTTCACAGTGCCAAATGGATAGTTGTTGAATGGAGTCAATGGTGGCTGGGCTCAAAACAGTCACTCTTGGGAGATGTCTTCTTTTATGTTTCTGACATATTTGTGCCTTCTTATTAAAGCATAATCGGAAGTTGAGGTCGAGGCTGATGTATTGGAGGTTAAATGAAATTAGCACTTAAACAGTTCAGAAAGTGAATGATACACACTTGCTTTGCCTGAAACAGGATGATGACATTACTGGCTGATCTGAAATGGGTCCCATTCTTTTGGTGAAAAATGCTTTCTGCTGCATGCCACGGTGTGAAAAGATGAATTTGAGAGCCTAGCCTATTTCCCTTGACTATCGGGGGTTTGATATGTATCCTGAATCCTTTCTACATTGCAGGGGTGCAAATTAGTGTCAACATCACACCCCAGCCTATTCATCAAGGGCCCCTGTGCTTCAGAGAAGGGCTCCAAGCGTCTCCTGCCATGACCGCTGTGCATATACCGAGCTCTCTACTGCAGTGGTCCTTACCTGAGTGTCTCTGTCACTGCAGATATAAAACTCTGTTACAGTAGTTTTACTCATTTTTTTTCATTTGTCCCTCTCTCTTCACAGGTATTCCAGAGGCGGCAGAATGGCCAAACTGATTTTTTCCGGAAATGGACTGAGTACCGTGTTGGCTTTGGGAACCTGGAGGATGAGTTTTGGCTGGGTAACGCCTCCTTTTTTGTTTCTCTTGGAATGCTACTCTGGCTTTTTGTCCGTCTCTCTGCGTTCTGTGTCCATCTGGGATTATCAGAAACCCTGGGTCTGCTGAGAAGTTGACAGCTCGTGAATTGCTTTCAGTACCTCTTGCTCTGTTTGGCTCCACTATTGATCTGTTTTTATCTTGTGGTGGTGTTTTCCTCTTTGCTCTGTCTCTTCCCATCCTCATTAATAGTCTCTTATGCTGATGGGTCTTGACGTGAGGCAACTTTTACAAAGGGAGTGAGCTGCCTGGTGGGGGAAGGGGGCAGGGGGAGCAATAGGCTGGCGGGTCATCTCTCAGAAGCCAGGCATCAGCCAACCAGCCTGCAGGCCAGGAGGAAAATGAGACAGTCGCTCAGACCTTGTTCCTTGGAGGAATATTATTACCTGACTTGGGATGGAAAAGGAAAAAATGAAAATGACATTAGAGGTGACTGGCAATTTCCTAGAGGTCTGACGCAAGCGGGAGGTGTAGACTGAGAACCGAACTGGTGTGACAAGGTAAACACAACCCGACCCAGGCAGATGGCAGAGGAGCCAGTTCCAGAAAGCAGTACATTTATTATTCCCTGCATCTCCCTGTTAGATTTTCACAGTGATCATGAAGGGAGGCCAAGGAAAGGCAATAATTGTCTTCTGTATCTGTGGTCTCCTCTCTATCTCCCACTCAGCCTCATCATCCTTCTCTTGGACGTTCCTATCAGAACCCCATAACTGGCCTTCCTGCCTTCTGGATCAACCCTTGTCTACACGGCCACTAGAACTATCTCCCTCATGCCAAAATCTGAGCAATGGCTAGCCCCATTTGTAGAACTTTTAAATGAGTCCCCGTCACCAGCACCTTAGCTATGGTACAAGGCCCTCCTCTTGGGCCTGCTCCCCACCACCAAGAGCCCCATTCCCCTTCCCTGCACCCTCCAACCGACACCAAACTCCAAATATTTTCTTATTGAAGTATAGTTGATTGGCAGTGTTTCAAGTATACAGCAAAATGATGCAGTTATACATACACACATAAATACATATATCCTTTTTCAGATTCTTTTCCATTATCAGTTATTATAAGATATTGAATATAGTTCCCTGTGCTATATACAGTAAGTCCTATTGTTTATCTATTGGGTTGGTCAAAACGTTTGTTCGGATTTTTGTGGAAGATAGTATGGAAAAACCCAAACAAACTTTTTAGCCAATACAATATTTGTATGTAGTAATGTATATCTGTTAACTCCCAATTCCCAATTCATCCATCCCTTTCCCCAGACTCCAAAGCCTTAGAATCACTGTTTTCTTTGCAAGGGACCTCTGCCTATCAACTCTCCCCACCCCCATACACCTTGCTGTGCTTTGCTGCATATTCAAAGCCTCAGCTCACCTCCTCTTCCCCAGTAGGACCTGTCCTATCCATTTGTCTCTAATTTTGCCTGCAGGAGCAGTCTCTCTCTTTTGTGGCCCAAATCAGGGTCTGTTTTCCTTTCTGTTTCTCCTGACTATACTATGTAAACTTCTTTCAGGCCTGGGACCTAACCATATTCATTTTCAACCTCATTACCTGTCACAGTGGCTGAGGATAGTAGGTACCTAAAGTGTAGATACCAATCAATCACTCAATTGATAAGAATTTACTGAGTGCCTACTAGATGCCCAGATCTGTATTTGCTGATGAATGTAATAAAAATAGAAGGTAAAAAAGGAAAGAGAAGTGAATAGGAAAGTATCCTTGCCTTCTAAGAGTTTGCAGTCAGCTTGGGAGGTACGTGTAAAGCACAGAAATCGATGTGCCCACAGCGGACAGTGCTCATGCTTCCCCAGCCTCAGCCACTGGACGCCACAGTCACTTCTGGGAAACATCTGAACTGTCGCACGCTTGAATTTTCTATATATCACTTTTTAAAAAAATTATTTCTTTGGCTGTGCTGGGTCCCAGGTGTGGCACGTGGGATCCTCAGTTGTAGCATGTGGGATCCAGTTTCCTGACGAGGGACTGAACCCTAGCCCCTTGCATTGGAAGCTTGGGGTCTGAACCACTGGACCACCAGGAAAGTCCCTATGTATCACTTTTAATAAATGAAATCTATTCTTTTGTGAAAGAAACATCACAGCATTGCCAAAAACAGAAAGCGAGTCATCATGTGCCATAAATAAAAGGGAATCTTAAAAATAAATGCAATGCAAACAGCAAAAATATGAAATGCCAGTTGTTGCTGGTGCTGGTGGTGTTAAAAATGGAGATTAGAAAGTGTTGAGTGTTAAACCACAAAGTTTTTGTTGTTGCTGCTGTTCAGCCGCTAAGTCATGTTTGACTCTTCGAAACTTCATGAACTGCAGCACGCCAGGCTCCCCTGTCCTTCACTATCTCCTGGAGTCTGCTCAAGTTCATGTCCATTGAGTTGATGATGCCATCCAACCATCCCATCCTCTGTCATCCCCTTCTCCTCCTGCCTTCAATCTTTCCCAGCATCAAGGTCTTTTCCAATGAGTCAGCTCTTCACATCAGGTGGCCAAAGTATTGGAGCTTCAGCTTCAATATCAGTCCTTCCAGTGAATACGCACAGAGTACTAGATCCAGACTGAGAGGAACAGTTAGAATCAGGATTAAGGCTTCCCCTCCATCTACGGAGAAAGAGACAGAATTTGGAAATACCTTTCTCCCTACACGTTTAAAGTTATTTAGTCCTTACTCCAAAAATGGCTTCCTGGGTGGTTCAGTGGTAAAGAATCCACCTGCCAATGCAGGAGGTTCAGGAGACACGGATTCGATCCCTAGATCAGGCAAATCCCCTAGAGGAGGAAATGGCAACCCACCCCAGTATTCTTGCCAGGAATATCCCATGAACAGAGGAACCTGGTGGGCTATAGTCCATGGGGTCACAAAGAGTCAGACATGACTAAGCACATTCCCCAATTACTTCTCGTATCATCAAAGATGCCCTCTCACACTCAGAAACACTGTACTCATCTATGAGCTAGGCCACAGATATTCAGAGAAGGAAGAGTCAGCTTCCTGCAGAAGGCATTGAGAGATGAGTAAAAAGGATGAAGGAGGGAGGGGGATAAGAAAAGAGGGAAGGCAGGGATCCCGTTGACATGAGCACATGGGAAAATGAAAAACCATCCAACTAGAGCAAAGATGCAGCTCAGGGAAAGAAGAAAATGAGGTAAGGTGGGTTGAACAAAGACATGTTACAGTCCCTCAAGTGAGGAAGGGAAGCTTTGACTTAATGCCATACATAATAGGGAGCCAGGGAGGGCTCTTAAGTAGAAGCACAGCCTGGTAGCGGTACTCAGGTGAGGGGTAATACTCTGACCACGGTTTACGTTGTCAGCTGGGTTCCCTAGAAGCAAAGTCTGACACTGGGATTCTTGTTCAAGCCATTTATCGGGCGAGTACTCTCAGAAGTGGGTGGGGAAACAGGATAGAGCAGGGAGGAGTTTAACAGTGTGATCTTGGTGGGAGATTAGCATTGGTCTGATCCCCAGGGAAGCTCTGGAGCATGAACTGCGCCTCAGAGTTGGTCCCCAGTGGGGCAAGGGGGCTGGGATCTGGGACTACCCACCCCCTACATCAGGCATTGATGGGGCTCTGCCCCAAGGCATGGGGGAGGGAGAGGGTAACTTCCAGAGTGAAGCAACTCCTGTTTGGGTAATAAACCTGTGAGTTGTTAGCAGCTGAGGTTATGTCCACTGACCAGTTAAAGGGCATCTGGGTAGGGTACCACCAGGATCCACCACATCACAAGCCAAGTGTAGGGTACCAGTAACCCAGCAAACAGCAAACAGTTATATAACATATAATATATAATTAACATAAGGCTTTAACTGTCAAACAGGACAGGGAAACAGAAAGATCCAGGTGACCCTCCATCAGCCATATCACCTCTCTGGACTTCAGCCACGTTTTCAACAAAACAAAGAAACTAGCCTAAGTAATCTCTAAATTCCCACCTATCTGCAATATTTTCAATTCTAAATCATGGTGTACTCTGATAGATATCAAATGTCACAGCAAAGCAGGAGGACCCCAGTTCAGCAAGCAGGTAGAAATCAGGAGGACTCCAAGATCACCAGCAATGTGGGGGTGGGGGCGGTTCAAAGTCTGGGCAGGGAGGTCAGAATCAGAAAGATCCAGAGCACAGCCAGCCAGAGCAAAGAGACAAGAAAATATGAGAAAATATCACCAAGAAGAATCTGGGCTCTGCCTAACTCTGGACTTCTGGGGTTTGCACCTATTAGATCAAAGGCTAGGAAACTTAGAGGCCAAGGAGAGAGTGGTGGGAGGGCCAAGGGGGTGGGCCTGGGGGTGGGGGTGTGTGACTGACCAGGTAGATGAGTGCAGAGGTGGCAATGCAAAGATAAAACAGGTAGATCCGAGAGACAGGAGCTGGCATCAGGAGATAGGGGACAATATTCTCTGACCCAGTTATGGGAGCCTCAGGAGGGCTGAGGCAGAGAACAGGAAAGGCAGTGTAATTAAAGGTGGATGGAACCCCCTCCCAGGCTATTGGGTAGGATGTCCAGATCCTCTGGACCCTGAGGGTCCACTCTGAGTTCCCCTGATCAATGCTCCTACCTCCTGCTTCCTATCACTTACACCAAAGGAGTCACACCATGATGCAGCTCATCATTTTCAACCCACACTGTGGTTTGGAGTGGGAGGTGGAAGGGAGGCAGGGGGCAGGCCTAGGCCAGGAATCCTATGGCTCAGAGCTTGTCAGTTACTGGGTCAGTACTTGATGGCAGGACCCCTGAGCTGACCTGCAGTGGGAACTCACCAGCAGAACTGGGTGGCTTTTTTGTAGGAGGAAATTTGGCGTCTGGTAAGGCCTGATTGGGCTTCCCTGGTGGCTCAGTGGTAAGGAATCTGCCTGCCAGTGCAGGAGAGATGCAGGTTCAATCTTGGGGTCGGGAAGATCCCCTGGAGTAAGAAATGGCAACCCATTCCGGTATTCTTGCCTGGGAGATCCCATGGACAGAGGAACCTGGTGGGCTACAGCCCATGGGGTCACAGAGTCAGACATGACCTAGCAACTCAACAACAACAACAAGGGTCTGTTTGATAACCAGCTGGGAAGGTCTAAAAGCTAAAGCAATCCCAGTATTCCTCCTCTTTCCCAGAACATCTGTTTTGAGGCCATAGTCGCCTTCTGCCACCCATGTCTGAAGCCACTGAGGCCAGGCTCACTGCTTTCTTGGCTCTTCTTCACAGGGCTGGACAACATACACAGGATCACGTCCCAGGGCCGCTACGAGCTGCGCGTGGACATGCGTGATGGGCAGGAGACCGCCTTTGCCTCCTACGACAGGTTCTCTGTTGAGGACAACAGAAGCCTGTACAAACTCCGCCTAGGAGGTTACAACGGCACCGCAGGTACCCTGGCCCCCAAGAAGCCCCCGATGATAGTGGACGTGCAGTAGGGCCCACACTCCAGGCCGAGCTGCACTGGGGAGTAACAGCAGCACCCACAGAGCTGGTGAAGTCCTTGCTGGCTGAGGAGGAGGGTGGAGGGCTGGAAGTGCTGGCTCTGGTCCAGGCTGCCCCCAACCTGGGTTGAAACAATCCCCTGCAGGAGGGCATGACAATGCACTCCAGTATTCATGCCTGGAGAATCCCATGGACAGAGGAACCTGGCGGGTTACAGTCCATAAGGTTGCTAAGAGTCAGACACGACTGAAGGGACTTGGCACGCACGCAAGCTCCTCACCACTCAGGTGACCTGCAATCAATTTCTCAAGGACTTCAGTTTCCTCATCTGGAAAATCTTAATAACGATGCCTGCCCTAGTTCGCAGAGGAGACAGAAAAAATAATGTGATAAATAGAGTGAAAGTGCTTTTTGAAGTTAAAAAAAAATACCATGCGAGGGTGAAGGATTATTTTTCTTGTCTAGATTAGTCAATATGGGCTCTCATCCAGTGAAAGCATAATCATCTATTGTCTGGATAGAAATCTCCCCTGCAATGACAGCTAGGAAAATCATCTTTGAACTAATGAAAATAAGACAGATGCCCCCATTCTGAGCTGGCCCTCCTCTATCAGCAGTCTTCATCACACCTCCATCAGGGAACAAACAACAGCTCTACATGTCCCCCACAGGCCACATGTCTTTTCAGTCCTCCACAAGAACCCACACAGTCACGTTTTCTGTAGATTTTATGACACTTCCACTAAGTACAACAAGCATCTCTATAAGCTCTGTTGCGTTAAGAGTTTTATCAGGACATCGTATCCCAGTCTGATTCTTAGGCTCTGCCAATGTATTTCCTAGGTTCCCTTCCAGTACATATCCTAAAACCTGTTTTGCCAAATATTCCACTATTTGGTATATGGAGTTATTGGTCCTTTCATTAACTCCAATTATATGGCTAAATGCTAGGGTATAAATTTAGCAACATGTTCAAGGCTCTTGGAGTTAAGACCATCAAAGTGTTGCCTCTCCAGTGACTGCATCTGCTCAGCCGTTTCTCTGCTCAGCCAGGTGTCTTTCCTCCAAAGAGAAGACAAGCTTTCCCTTGTTGTTCACATGAGAGATCATGCCCCATGGCAATCAGACCTGCCCGAAGTGCCCCAATAAAAGATCCAATTTACCCACACTTTGGATGTAAAATAGTCATTTGAAATGGAGTGTATTACACAAAATGTCAGACCAAACCATTTCAGAAATAACCTGATACCAACCACTCCCTAAGATTAGAATCCTGCCTGCAGAAATCCGTCCTTATTTCTCCCACAGAAAGACAAGCAAGCCCTCCCACTTCCTCACCTGGCCAAGCCCCCTCCCTCCTCCTCAGTGGCCCCAGGCTGTGCTCTTACCTGTTGAACTTGGGCCCAACCTCCGCAGTCTCTGTGTAGCTCTGTCTCACTGCTGGACCCCGTGAAGGTCGCAGCTGTTGGACTGAGCTCTACTCTCACGATTCAGAGGCAAGTCCCACCAACAGTTTGGCCAATCATCAAAAATCAATTGCAGTCTGACCTCGTAGGTCAAATATTCAGTTCATCTTCTTCAAACGATGCGAAGCTAGGCTTATGTAGGCCCCTTCTCTGGACAACTTCACACAATGGTGGTTCTTTCCAGACTGGAAGGTCTCCAGGGAGGAGGAGCCATCCTCTCTCTGGCATTTACTATTGCCCAAGTCCCCTGGCCTTTATCTTGCATGTTGCTCATCTTTATTGGCCCCACTAGAACAGTGGCCTCTGTGGCCTTCAATGCCAAGTTCGGTCCCTTCTCCCATCTCCATTGTTCTCGAGCCTACAAAAATCCAAGTCTCTAACCAGGACTCTTAATTGAATTGGAGCTGAACATTACAAGTCAAATTATGGCAAAAAGGTTGTTGAGCAACCTCTAAAAGTTCATCATGTGAATTGTGAGGACTCATAAGGAGCATAAGGCCTGACCTCTGCAAGAACTAAACTTTTATCTGAAGAAGAAACAGTTTGGAAGCAACTCACCACAAAAAGAAGGGTACTCACTTCCAGTTTAACGTGCATTTGGAGAAGGGGGGTCTTAGAGGTTGAAGAAGGCTTCATGAAAGCAGCAGCATTTGGCTGGGATCCCACGGGGAAAGGAAACATTCCAGGGAAAGAAAATCCTAGGGGAGAAGTCACAGAAGGAGCAGTTAGTGTGGAGTGAGGGCAAGTGCAGAGGACCTGGCTGCCCAGGACAAGGTGTGAGTTCAGAAAGAATAGAAAGGAAACAAGTGGAGTAGGGTGGAGTCAGACCCTGAAGGGCCTTAAAGCCAAGGGGACAGAGGAGTTCTGTCTTAATATGGTGGGCAGTGGGGAGCCATGGTGGGTCCTGAGTGACATACTGGACGTGGAGTTTTAGGAAGATCCAAGTGTCAGCCTTAAATAGGATAAAGTAAACCTGAGTAAAGAACAGAGACCAGCTGGAGCTGCTGCATTAATCTTGGTAGGAGATCACAAGGGCCTTGGCTGATCTTAGGAGTTAAGAGAAAAGCATAAATCCAAACAGCAGTTTGAGAGAGAAAAACCAAGACTTAGATAATAGATGGACTGAACGTATGAGGTGGATTTATGAACTAGGAATGGGAAGGGGGCCAGATCTGGGGAGGAGACAAAGACCAACATCAGGATCATATCTGAGACAGTAGCAGGCAACATCCAAAGTGGAAGCAGGAGGGAATAGTTCGCAGGGAGGGCAGCTTCTAGGTTAGAGAGATAAGCAGAAGATGAGAATATAGAAACGTGGGTAGAGACAAAATAGGGGACTGATGGTAAAGAAAGAGTCTCTAGAAAGTAGGATTAAGCCAGGATTTTTTAAGACACAGGAATTGAGTATGAGTTAGGGTGAGAAGAGATGAAAATGCTAAAATATCAATATATACCTATCTCTATCTGTATCTATATGAAAAAAGGAAAAAAAGTAAGAACTCTTTTCTGCCTTCTCCAGGACCTGGAAGAGATGACAAAGAATGAGTTGTAGGTCGGTGGGATTAGCTCTGGGTGGAGATAAAGCCTGGTTTGTTTAGAGAGGGAGATAAAAACGATGGGATAGAAATAATAACATATGGACTTAGGGACCAAGCTGGCCTGAATGGACCAGGCTTCCCTATAAAAGAAGGACCATCCTCCTAAGAATTAAATTGTGACCAGAAGCACTTGGAGGCATTGAGTGGCCACTGTGAGTGTGGACTCAGGAAGCCACAGGATCAGAGCCATGAGTTCCCCCAGCTTAAAGTGACCTCGGAAACATCTTAGACGACACTCATTCAATAGCATGAGCCCCTTCACAACATCTCTAACCACAAGTTCTGCCAGAGGCCAGAGGTTTGGCCAACAGTTATAAATTAATTACGGTTTAATACCTTACTTAAATACTCAGTTCATATGTGTGGCCTGCACAACATGCCAAGAAGAAAACCCCCAGCTTCTAAAAATAAAGATATCCCCATATTTCCAAGTAGTCTATCCCAATTATCAACAGCTCTAACTTCACAGTCTCTACCTACTGATCTTCATTCTTCTCCAAAGAGTGTTTGTTTGTTGGAGTTCTGTTTGTTTACTAAATAACCCATCAAATATTTGGAGTCAGTGATCTAGAACCTTGTCTCCTGTTACAAGTCTGCTTTTCCCCAAGATACAGTCCTGGTTTTCCCAATCACTTCTCCTCTAATATGATTAGGATTTTCTTATCATCTTGCTTCCTATGGAGAGAAACTCTAGTTAGGTAATGTCCTTCTTCACATGTGGACCCAAGTTCTGAACGAGCAGATATTGACGTGACCAAGGCCTGATGAGCCATGGGGAAAGCCAGGCTGCACAGTGGTGACCCAGATTACCCAGGGCAGATGACTCATCACTGTCTCCTCTGAGACACAAGGAGTCATCCATGCCTGTGTCCCAGTGCTGGCCTGGAGGAAACAGGCAGGGGTGGCGAGGTGGAGCTGAGTGAACGCAGTTCTGAGCAGAAGGTCAGGGGAATGAGCAACTGAGCTGGAGAGAGCAGCACAGATGTAGTGGACCCCAGGAGTACGTGGAGAAAGAGCTCAGTATAGCCAGGCCAAAGCTGAATAGACACAGAGAGGTAAGTGGAAGGTCTCTGAAGCAGAAGCCAGGTTTTTTGGGCCTGGGTCAAACGTCCAGAACGTTGAGACAAAAGAATGACAAATTGGACAGCTTCAAGCATGTGTTTTTTTCCCAGGGGACTCTCTCAGCTACCATCAGGGCCGCCCATTCTCCACGGAGGACAGAGACAATGACATAGCAGTTACCAACTGTGCCATGTCCTACAAGGGCGCTTGGTGGTATAAGAACTGCCACCGGACCAACCTCAATGGGAAATACGGCGAGTCCAGGCACAGTCAGGTGGGTGAAACTCTGCCGCTGCATAGATGAGCCACAGCTGTGCAGCCCACGTGCCTTAGCTTCATGTTCTAAGTGCACAGGTGGGCCTTGCATTTCCTTCTTAAAAAGATACACTCAGAGTGTTGAGAACGGATTATTATAAAGAGGAAAATAATGCAGACACTGAGATAAGAACAGGACAGAGTCAAAGCCAGAGGGAGAAAAGGGGAACACACCTGGACCCGGAAGCTAGAACTCACCCAGAGAAACCTTGATGACCAGTCAAGTCCCATTTCATTTCCTCCTCTAGGATATCCCGTGAAGAGCTTATCAAGTTCAGGGACAGCTTCATCCAAAGAAGGTTTGGCTTGGCTTCATCCAAAGAAGTATCCTAGGAACGGAGAGAGCAGAAATAGCAGTGTAAAAGAGACCATGTCTCCCCATTGGAGACTACACATCCATCAGCTGGGCCGGGCGATAGGGTGACCAACTGGGACCTCTCTGGTTTTAGCACAGGGAAGGCCAGCAGCCAGGGCACCCCTTAGTCCTGGGCAAACCAAGATGGTTGGTCACCTGATAGATGGAAACCACTTAACACTCCCATCAGGAGTGAGCAGTCAAACACAGTTACGCTCTTCAAAATGCTTCTATACTGTTGGGAATCTGAAATTCAGATTTACTGGTGCATGCAAATCCTGAAAGCCCAAACCAGAAAGCCAGTGATAAGGAAAGACCTGCTACACATTCCTATTATAGGCCCAGACCACAAGCATGCCTAAAGAGAAAAGCTAGGAAAAAAAAAAAAAATCTCTGTTTTTTTGGCCCCTTTTGTGGAGGGAGGGAACTTAGCCACAAAGCTTCAAGTTAATGGAAAAGGGCTAAATGTCCATCTTGGATTCCCCGCTCTCAGCACCCTCTCTCTTTTCAGGCTGGGAGTTCGCTTGAGTAGGGAAAGGTGATCTGACATGCTCATCTTTCTCCTTCCCAGGGGATCAACTGGTACCACTGGAAAGGCCACGAGTTCTCCATCCCCTTCGTGGAGATGAAGATGCGCCCATACAGCCACCGTCTCGTGGCGGGGAGAAAACGGCGGTCCTTGTAGTTCTAAGCAGTGGGCAGCTGCGAGCCAACTGACCTTTTCTGTCATTTGTTTGTACTTTATAATATGAAACAAGGGGTGGGGGACATAGTAATGTGCTTTGCAACATGTTAAGAGTGTTTGAAGGAAGCGGGATGTAGCAGGAATCAGTTGAGAATCAGCAGCTCATGGTTTTTGCTGCCCCCGTGCCTGCCCTTCAGTCTCCATGCTCCCTCCTACCCAGCCATCCCTAACCATCCCCTTTTTTTCCACCAAGGAGGAACAGTGAGACATTTTCTTAAAAGACCAACTCAAAACCAGATCGTGGAGTCAGATCGGTGACAGGCATGTGCCTTCTTTCCTGCCCTCCTTCTGAGATACCCTTAACTTCCAGGAACCGAGCTCTGGTCACTGCCTTCGGTGGCCGGGTTCTCACACCAGCCCCGAGAAGAGAGAGAGAAGCTCCAGCAAGAGAGCTTTGCCAACAAGTCCCCTTAAAAGGAAACGTATTAACCTCATCCTGTCCCAGCAACCCAAGTCCTTTGTAATGGGCCAAAGATTCTCATCAAACATTCTTAGTCTTACCAGCCAAGTGTCCTCTGTCACCTATTTTCCAGCCACCCCATCCTTTGCCCACTTCCATCCTACCTTAAGATCCCCTGTGGCCTCACAAGCCCAGCCACTGTTTTGGATTCTAGTTCCCAAGGTGTTGCTTGCACCTGGCCTGGGCTGCACAGCAGCCGTGTGCCTGAGGGTCATAAGTCCCTGCCCCCTCCCTCAGGTCAACTTTCTTTGAAGCTGGGAAGGGGAGAGAGCTATGGTTCATAGCACTTTGGGATCAGACACTGATGGAAAGACAGAAGAAGCAGATCTGGGCTCCCCTCGGAACCTGCCATTGAGATCACAGGTGCCCTGGGGAACATAGATCCCACCTAGCTCCATTTTCTCTATTTCTGGTCCTATTTGTCATGGATTCTTTTTCCCTGAATTGCAAACTAAAGCCTCAATTCTGAGGCTCTCATTTCAGCCAGGCTCTCCTTAGGACAAGTGGCTTAATAAGAGTCAGGAGAAGTTACATGACCAGCCAGCCATTCCCCTGACTGATAATCTCTGGGAAGAGGTGGAATTTCAGGGTTTGGGTTTCAGTTTTCTCCTCTTTCTTTTGGTCCAGTGAGAAACAGGAATGACCTCCTTAATGAGGTGAGCTCACGAGAAGCCTTTCTCCATCTTCTTTTATTATTCTGCCTTTGAGAGGAAAAATGAAAAGTGCCAGAGGAAATTACATCTAGAAATCCAAAGGTGAATAAGGGAGAAGTATGGGCCTACCTCCCATTTTATGAGATGTGCTCTCTTCGCTAGCATGATTTGATTTTTACACCCAAGAGAGCTGGAGGCTCTAAAGCCATGACCCTTCAACTTCTCCAGCCAAATGTCAGCTACAAGCATTCCGTGTCTGCCAAAATTCATGCCCGTCTCCCCAGCCACTTGTTTCCTCCTCTCTCTTTTTCCTTAAGGCCTCAAGTTTGGGGTTTTTTTCTTTGTAATATCCACCTTAGTCAAACTGAGGCATCCTGGGCCTTTCCTAGCCAATCACTGGACGAGCCTGAGAGCTGGCAGTTTTCTAATGGAAACATGCCCAATGTAACTGAGCTCTATTAAGCAGGGAAGGACAGTCCCTCAGGCTGGCAACCACGTTTCTGATGTAACGAGGATGGAGTCAGCTGCCTCTTGCCCTCTCCCTTTAGTAGATCTTCAAGGTCTTGCTCACTGCCCACTGCCATGGTGTGGGTGTGACTGTCAGACCAGTGGCGGAAATGGAGGTGACATTCCCATTTCTCAGTTCCCCATGGGCTTCAAAAAACTAGGGGGAAGGAAGAAGAAACAGAAACAAGCCTTTCAAGAAACCCGTTAATTAAGATTTAGCTAGAGAGTTGGAGCCCAGTGAACAGCAGGAAGCTTGTTGGATGAGGAACCTGGGGTCTCAGGGGTGGGCCCAGCTCTGCCGCGTTTTGGCACTATGACTTCGGAAAGGTTGTTTCACCTCTTGGGGCTTCAGTTTCCTTATCTGGTTGGATGAAACTAGAATGGCTTCTAACTTCCCTTTCGGTTCTGACGGTCAGTAATGCTAGTCTCTGATCTGAACATGGAAATTGGCATTGGTGAGCAAGCAGAACTAAGTAATGAAAATTCACTAGAAGCTCTGCTTTATGAAAGAGAGAGAAAAAGAAAAGCTGATTCCGAAGTCATCAATAAACATATACACATGTACATACACACACACACACACACACATGAAAACATTGCAGAGAAGACTGTGCCAAGGAAGTGGCTGGACTCATTTTATCCATAAAAGCAGAACTGGGGTCCTGGGTGGTACGAACACAGCCCACCTCATCGAGGGAACTGAGACGGGAAAAAATGATGGGCCCTCATGTTGTCAATTCAGGTGAAAGCCAAGAAACATCAGTGGGAACCAAAATCTGTCTTCTACTGGAACCATTTTACCCTGTGGAACATTTTTATAAATAGTATCGGCAGCATCGCCTAGATTCCTGTTAAAGAATTTCAAAGCAAAGAAAGGAACTTCAAAGACTAGCTCACCTAACTTCCTACAAAAAGGATTTATAGATTCCTTTTATTAGGCAGAGTGATTTTCTCACAAGTTTTCACCATTTTTAAGAGACACCATACCTCAATATCTCCCCAAGGCCCATGGTCAACTGGACTCAAAGCATCATAACATGACTCATGGATTCCTGCTTATCCTGTTCCTCCAAGCACCTGTGCTCTTCCCAAAGATGGATTCAGGAAACAATAGTCGCAAAGAGCTCACCCTCACACACCACAGTTTCATTCAAGGGACTCAGAAGGAATAGAGGTGGACTCTGCTCAGAAGCAGTTTAATGGCAGACACATCAGGATATGTGCTTATAAAAAAAAGAAAAGAAAACACCCTACCGATGACCTCAATAGGCTCACCACCTAGACCTGAGACCCGAACACTTTCTTCTTCTTGCATCTCCCCATCAGATAACTTCGAACGCAGTAAACACTTTCTCCAGGTTTATTTCTGGAAGGTGAAGGGGCAGAGGTAGGGAAGAGATGACAAATTTGTGGAAAACTCCTGCTGGCCTTTAGACTTCCTTGTGGCTCCGCTGGTAAAGAATCCACCTGCAATGCAGGAGACCTGGGTTTGATCCCTGGGTTGGGAAGATCCCCTGGAGAAGGAAAAGGCTCCCCACTCCAGTATTCTGGCCTGGAGAATTCCATGGACTGTATAGTAAGTACTGCTGCTGCTGTACTTCACTTCAGTCGTGTCCAACTCTACAAACTCATAGACGGCAGCCCACCAGGCTCCCCTATCCCTGGGATTCTCCAGGCAAGAACACTGGAGTTGGTTGCCATTTCCTTCTCCAATGCGTGAAAGTGAAGTCACTCAGTCGTGTCTGACTCTTAGCTGCCCTATGGACTGCAGCCCACCAGGCTCCTCCGTCCATGGGATTTTCCAGGCAAGAGTACTGGAGTGGGGTGCCATTGCCTTCTCCAATGTATGAAAGAGAAAAGTGAAAGTGAAGTCTCTCAGTCGTGTCCGACTCTTAGCTACCCCATGGACTGCAGCCCACCAGGCTCCTCCACCCATGGGATTTTCCAGGCAATGTACATGGGGTCGCAAAAAGTCAGAAACCAGTGAGCAACTTTCACTTTCAACTGGAGGAGGGAAACTTGCTAAGCATGACCACAAGGTGGCGTTGACACCTCCCAGTGTTCTGATGATGGGGTTGAGGACACAGTGCCTCCAGGTTTTCAGAACTCATACCAGACCAAGACCCAGGAAAACTAGCTGACTGATCTGTAAAAGAAACAACAAAAATGGTAGCAAGAAAATGCAAAGCAAAATTCCAGAAATAGTTTAATCCACCCCACCCTTCATCTACCAGATCCCCACTCCACTACTCATGGAGTATATAAGACACCCAGCACCTATGCCCTCCTACCTGGGAAGCCAGCAGCTCTCTGCACAGTGAAGCTGTTATTTCAAAGACAAATGTGAAGAACCAAGGTTGCCAATGAGTTCAGTGCCAAACCAAGCAGTCTTTAATCACATTTATACTTTCAAAATCCAGTCCCAGAACCGAGCCATAGATTAAGGGACAACAGGTCATTATGGAATCTTCTCAAAGAGCCCTTTTAAAAGCACCATTTGAGAGCGGGTTTATGACTTCCTCTTTGTCCTCTCTTCTGGAGGATAAATGGGATCTGTGAGAACAGTGGGTACAACAAGCTGAGGGGGTTGAAATAGACTAGCTAGTGGCTTGGATTTGCAAATACTCCTGGGGCATGCAAACAATTTTCTTTTTCTTTTTTTACCATCCACTCAGAACTTCAGGGAAGGTGGAACCACTTACTCAGGATATGTGCTTTTCTATGATTTGCTTTCTTATCACCAGACTCCTATTCAATCTAACCCCTTACTTCCATTTCTTTCCCTCCAAGGGGGACACTAGGGCATCCCAGGTGGCTCAGTGGTAAGGAATCTGCCTGCCAGTGCAGGAGACGTGGGTTTGATCCCAGGGTTGGGAAGATCCACTGGAGGAGGAAATGGCAACCCACTCCAGTATTCTTGCCTGGGAAATTCCATGGACAGAGGAGCCTAGTGGGCTTCTGGGAAGAGCCAATTCATTGGAAAAAACCCTGATGCTGGGAAAGATTGAGGGCAGGAGGAGATGGGGGCGACAGAGGATGAGCTGGTTGGATGGCATCATTGACTCAATGGACATGAGTCTGAGCAAACTCTGGGAGATAGTGAAGGAAGGGGAAGCCTGGCTTGCTGTAGTCCATGGGGTTGCAAAGAGTCGGACATGGCTGAGTGACTGAACAGCAACAAAAGGGGGAACTATATTTGCATCTCACTGTCCATTCTTAAAACATTGATAAGGAACCTCAGAAAGATTCACACTTCAGTTTCAATAATCCCAAGAGGGTGGGGTAATCTGCTTTCACTTGTCTCAAACTTGCCACAGCTGCAAGAAGAGCCTTGGGACCCCAGAGGCCTGTAGAGAATCTGGGAAGTTTAGGAGTCTTGCTTCTTGCACAAATCTCCAGATACTGAGAGCTGCTGATTCAGCCTCCCTGGGTGGTGTGTTTTCCTCCCAGTAACAGTGACAGAGAGGTTCTTTGCTCTAAGGACGAGTCATGGGGCCAGCTGCCGCACTGCCTCTAGCCTTCCTCTGGTTCTAGTTCCTCTAGTTCTTCCTCAGGGTCCCTTGGCCAAGACCCTGAAGATCTGTAACTAAATGCCTCCCTAATCCTTTGTTGCTTCTACCACCAACCCCACACAGATGGGACAAAGTTTTCCTCAGCAATTCTGGAGCATTCTGTCACTACCAGGCCAAATGAGCACCCACAGGCTAAAGGAAAACTCTTAAAAACAAATAAGGAAAAAACTCCAGGAAAATGGGTGTGTTGGTATAGGTCCAATATGAAAGAATGGCTCGAGTTCGTCCTAACTGTATCCAGGCTGGATTTACTGGTCTACTCTGGACTCATCAAGCTTTGAGAAACAACTGGGAAGGAAAAATTAAATGCAAAACACAAAAATAACAAAAAAGAAGCTGATGGGTCATTGGAGACTAAAAGCAAGCTTTTTACAGATGGCCCCACAGTAAAAATAGCAAATAAACAAACAAACAAAACAAACAAACAAAACCAGGCATGAGGAGGCCTGGAAAAGGGACCAGCGTTAGTCCTTTGAGTTCTGGCCCCACCAGAGCTCCCGTGAGTTCACCCCTTCTCACGAGGAGGAGCAAAGGCACCAGAGGTCTTCACACCACAGAAATGAGAAGCAAAGCGGCTTTCTTTGCTTGCTCCACCTGTCTGCCTGGACCTCGCTTTTTCTTCACAGCAGCCACAAACCCGATTTGCCATCTCCAGCATTTCTGATTAATTTTTCAAGGTCACCCCTTGCCTGAAGCATGACTTCATTGCACCTGCAGCCCTTCATTGTCCAAATGTCCTTGGCAAACCTCCCCGTCTTTGGACAGAGCTGCACTTCCTCCCCACCGGAAATTCTCGCTCCTTCCCCAAGCTTAATAAGGCTACAGCAGAGCATCCAAAGATCACAGCTCCTGTTCCTCAGAAAAACCCCTGTCTGCTGTTTATTTCCTAAAACAGCTCCTCATTGTCGGCAGTGAGGCTGGGCTGGTGCTAAATTTCCAATTTATTTAACCCTTCTGGTCTCACAGGTCCCACTCTCCCAGGTACTCGCATTGGCTCGTTGGCACCAGGGTTCATGGGAGGCAGTGCAGACATCCCAGGAGGCCTGGAACACTGAAGCCTTGAGAGAGGGTTTGGGTCCAGATGCATAGCCAGGAGGCGAATGCATGGATGATCACATTGTTTTCTTCCCATCACTGGTTTGGCAGCCCCCAGGAAGACCCTGTGTTGTTCAGTAATGTGCTCAACACAGCTTCCAAACAGCAACTGTTGGGAACCTTCAGAGCTGGAAGGGCCTCTGAAGCTCATCTAAGCCATCCCTCTCGTTTCATTCTCCAGGAAACTGAGGCCCAGAGAGGTTAGGCAACTTGCCCAAGTTCACACAGCTAATTAGTAACAGAGGTGAGATTAGATCTGGCATAGGCTCTTAAACTTTTCTCTCCCCAAATGAAGACTAAGAGAAATGGTATTTGTTATATATCTTTTATTTTCCAGATACTGTGTTAGAAGCTTGACATCTATTACTTTGCTAAATCCTCACCACATCTTGACCCAAGTTTAATCATCTTACAGATGAGTGAATGGAAGAACAGGAAGATTAAGTAACACACCCAAAGTCACACAGCTGCCAAGTAGAACCATAACGGGAAGCTCTCTAATTCTGAAGTCCATGCTTTTGCAGCTTCATGAGGCTGCTGCCCTTTATATTTATTTAGCCACGTGGCCACCATCTTGGCTTTGCTAATGTCCTCACAAAGGGGCCACTTCCTCTCTCCTCTCTGTTTTTTAAGAAAAGGGAATTCTTGCATCATTTTTGCCACATACTCCAGGGGACCTTCAACCTCACCATCAGAAGTTAAGAAACATCCCGGCAACTTTTTCCTTTTTTCCTTTTTTTTTAAAATTTGGGAAATGAAAGAGAGGGTCACAGTGGGTTGGGAGGAGAAGATAAGAACCAGAACACAAACACTGTTTCCCCCACCCCACTCCTTGGAGAATATGAAGCCTCTGTCTCAGCCAACGTTAGAAGAGGGGGAAATTCCAGGGTCATTTTTCTCAAACTGAGGCAGGAGACGAGGCCAGGATTGAGAAGGGGGATACCCCGGAATAAGCATGGCATACGCTCTTAGACTGTCAGCTTTACTCTTGAATTTGGGAGAGGAAGGATTGTATTATTCATGTATTCAAACCAATGCAGTTGGTATCAAATGCAGAAATGCTGAGAATGTTTAGGCTAAAGCCTATAAGTTAAACACTGATTTGGGCTCCCTCCTTCCAAACTCTCAGGGTTACTAGGACCTTCATGGTTCCTTGCAGGGACAAATCAGTGGAAATTTTTGAGGAATGAGGCTAGAAAAAGGCAGGAGACAAATTACTTTTGTTTATTCCCTGATTTCTTTACCCGTCTCCCTACCTGCTTTCCCCTCCCAGTGGGCAGAGGGGCTCAGAGGACTGTGGCTATAATCTCAGCTCTCTTGGCTACTTTGGGGGATTTACAGGGAAATCAGTACTTGGCAACTTGTATTTTTCACTGCCTGGCCCGAACTCCAGACACGAGCCCCTTTCTCTTATTTGAACAACATTCATATGTAAGGAATAGATGTCCTGGGAGAGATCTCTGCATCCTGGTCCTCTCCCATGTTGGGGCTGCTTGGGCAGCAGTGACATCTCTGTGTTAGACGCAGCAGACATCATGGCTTACAAAAAAATGTCAGCCAGGGAAGTGCTGCCCTGCCAACCCTCTGTCCCCACCCGTGCCCTCTCTGTTGCTGAACTCACACCACAGCTACACAGAGCAAGGTTCAGAATCCATACGAGCTACTGTTAACACACAGACTCCCCCTTCCTATCATTCCAACCTCAAAAACACTCCAGGCCCTAGGAATTCCCAGCTACCCTAAGCAAGTCACCGTGATCTTGAAGGAGCTGTTACCTGGGGCTCGGCAGCTGGAACCCACCCCAATGGTCTCTAGACTGTTGTTCTGAGAAATCACAAACACCAAATCCCCCAATCCCTCCAAATTTGATTTTGTTGTTTTAACCTTTAACAGCCTTTTCAGGTAAAAAATAACAAAGATCGATTTACTCACTTTGTAGCTACACTGTGCCTGGAAAAGCATTTACTTAAAGACTAGAAAGACTAGATGGAAGAAAGGAAAAAAACAAGAACACATGGAGTACATACTCCTTAGGCGTTAAATGAGCTAAAATAAAAATAAAAACAGACAGAGGAAAGGAGAGGACAAACCAACTTCCCCCATCCTTCCATGGCACTGTAGCTCAAAGACTGGAATCTCTGCTTGTTAACCATTGTTAACTAGTATTTTTAGTCCTGGTTGCTTTTAGCCTCTGTATAGTTCCTTTTTTAAAACACATTTTCTATACGTTAATAAAAGATCCTGAAGGAATGACATGCTTTTGTGGAGTCCTGTGGGGAATCCTGGAGACACACCTTTCTTCCCAGGAGGCTGGCTTTGCCTCTGCCCAGGCCCCATCCCCAACCCCTCAGGCTCACCCATCACTTTCACCAAAGCATCTTCCCAGAATCACCATCTTGGGTGGTGGAAGGGTTGCTAGACCCAGTTCCATTGTGTGTGGGTTGGGGGGGTGCTCCCCCACACCAACAAATGATTCTCAAACACTGTGAGTACAGGTGCCTTCCCTGGTGGGCCAGTGGTTAGGATGTCAGGCTTCCACTGCCAGGCTCCAAGGTTCGATCCCTGGTCAGGGAACTAAGATCCTGCAAATCGCTTGGTGTGGAAAAAAAGAGAATCAGGTAAAGGGCTCAGTCTCACAGGACCCCCCTCCACTTCAGACCCCAGTCACAAGCCCAGATTGCTACCCGTGCTTCTGACCAATGGGCTACAAACTGGAGGTTCCGGTGACTGATTTGCCAGCATCACTCATAGAATTCAGAGAATCATTTTCCTCAGTGGATCATTGGTCTGTTGTAACAGGATATATCTCAGGAACAGCTCTACCTGTTCATCAACCTGGAAGCTCTCTGAACCCTGTCCTTTTAGGTTTTTATCAGGTATTATGTGATTGATTAAATCATTGGCCATTTGGTGATTATTCCAACCTCCAGTCTCTCTCTCTTTCTTCCCTGGAGGTCCGGGGGTGGGCTGAAAGTTCCAACTGTCTAATCAGGTAGTTGGTTCTCCTGGCAACTAGCCCCCATCCTTGCTGCTGCTGCTGCTGCATCGCTTCAGTCGTGTCCAACTCTGTGCGACCCCATAGATGGCAGCCCACCAGGCTCCCCTGTCCCTGGGATTCTCCAGGCAAGAACACTGGAATGGGTTGCCATTTCCTTCTCCAATGCATGAAAGTGAAAAGTGAAAGTGAAGTTGCTCAGTTGTGTCCGACTCTTCACGATCCCATGGACTGCGGCCTACCAGGCTCCTCCACTCATGGGATTTTCCAGGCAAGAGTACTGGAGTGGGGTGCCATTGCCTTCTCCGAGCCCCCATCCTTAGGTGTTTCCAAATGTCACCTCATTCACCTAACCAGACAACTTTATCACTTCTCAACTTTCAGGAAATCCCAAGGGTTTGGGGAATGGTAAGCAGGAAAGGTGGATGAAGACAAATATACATTTATTATAAATCACAGTAACATAGCCAGGCTGATCTCACACTCAGTGCCTTGCTACTCCATCTGTGTCCCTTGCCTCCTGTTTTCCCATTCTCTCATCATATCCTCGTTATTTCTATCCTCTCCTTCTTCTCTCCACTTCCTTCTCCTCCTCTCTTCTTTCTTCATCTTTCTCTCTCTTCCTTCGCATCTCCCACTCTCTCTGAATTCTCCATCTCGCCTTTTGTGTTTTCCATCAGGAAAGGTCACTGCTGGGTGACAGCCTCTGCTGGATGTCCCAGCATCACCCAGACTGGTCCTGTCTATGATTTTGAGTTCTTGATCAGCCACAAAGACTGACTCATTGTCCAGTTCCTTCAAGCCTGGAGTGCCCAGTGGTAGCCAGATCACCGAGGCTCTAGTGCCATCTATGGGCACCAATGGAGAATGTCTAACAGGCACAGCCTGCTGAGCTGCCTACCTTAGGCTCAGTCAGTCTCCAGCTCCTGCTTCTCAGACTTGTCACCTAGAATAACATTTTCCCTGTCTCTCCCTTGAGAACAGACCAGGTGCCCAGGGTCAGATCAACTCTAATCTCCAGGTAACATTAGGTGAGACCCAGCCGAGTAACAGGACTTCCCCTGGTGGCTCTGTGGTAAAGAATCCTCCTGCCAATGCAGGAGACGTGGGTCTGATCCCTAGGTGGGGAAGATCCCCTGGAGAAGGCAACCCACTCCAGTATTCTTGCCTGGGAAATCACATAGACAGACTGGCTGGCTGCAGTCCATGGGGTCGAAAAAGAGCTGGATGCGACTTAGCAACTAAACCACAACAAGACAGGTAACAGCCCCAGGAGCAGGGTCATGAGGAAAACTTCCATCCAGTTCAGTTCTGCAGGCACACAGAGCCAGGAAATACAGAGAAGACTGTGATAGCGCGTAGGTGCCATAAACCCAGATAGGTTCCTCCCCAGCTGGAGAGGGAAGGGGCATGGAGGGAACTGCCCCAGGGAGGTCTACCTGGGACAGTAGGACAGTAGGACAGTAGGACAACAGGAATTCGCCAAAGGAAAGACAAGGAGGGAGCAGTTAGAAGGAGAGTCCGAGGGCATGAAACAGCGCAACCTGTGTGAACAGGACCAAGAGTGGTGAGTATTCACGTTGGCCTGGCTCCCTGGGGCTCTGGGCAGGGGTGTGGCGACAGAGTTGCTCACAGGGACAGACAGAGCACTGTGAGATCCCAAGGCCAACAGGCAGAGGCTTTTCTCCACATCTCCATATTAAAAGGGAGACACAGAGTGTACTTTAAAAGGGGGACAGATTCCCAGCCTTGGAAATAATAATAATTTTTTTTTTTAATGTTTATTTCTCCTAGCCTTTTCCAGGTACCAGCAGGCCTGTCCTCAACCCTGGGGCCATGTGAGAAACAGGGACAAAATCCCAGCTTCCAGTCACATGACAATTTCCCCTGGATGGTGGCAACCCACTCCAGTATTCTTGCCTGGGAAATTCCATTGGCAGAAGAGTCTGGTGGGTTACCGTCCAAGGGTCCCAAAGAGTTAGGCACAACTGAGCACAGATGCAGGAAGGCAGACGCCCTACACAGAGAGGGCAGAGCACTTTTCTTAGCCTTTCCCTGTGTCTCATTTCCTAAAAATCAGATTTCTATAATATCAGACAAGAGAGGCCCCTTTTTAAATAAGCCACATTTCTGGGTCCTATTTTAAATAAGCCACTCCCCAAATCCATATGTCAGAATTATGTTACCAGAGGAGGGATCTTTATAGTATTTGGATAAAACCCATCCATGAAATCTCATTCTGAATGTTATCTGGGAAAAGGAGACTAAAGAGATATAGGGATAAAGGGATACAGTGGAAATCAAAGGCATCTCAAGAATTTGTATTTATTCCTGAAGAGGCTGAATGCAAAGCTATGTTCTAGCTTAAATGAGCATAATTCACTCATTGCTTAAGACCTCTGGGTACATTGACAATCATCTGAACACAGATTTAATCACTGCTGTGTTGTGGGGATGAAGAACTGCCACGGGTGAAATTTAAAAGTGGGTTATTAAGCAAGAGAAATGTTGGCAACATTAGTAATCGGTGCAATTACCAAAAACATGACCTAAACCCAGAAGCATCTTCTCCCCGCTAATGAACCCAGCAGTGATCTCTTTGCCAGGCAGCAGTAAGGCACATCAGGTTAGAGTAAGAGCCCAAGGGGTCCATATCTCACCTCCCATGTGAAATGTACAAGAGTCTCCATTGCCCAGGATTTCAGTTCAGTTCAGTTCAGTCATTCAGTCGTGTCCGACTCTTTGCAACCCCATTAACTGCAGCATGCCAGGCCTCCCTGACCATCACCAACTCCCAGAGTTTACCCAAACTCATGTCCACTGAGTCGCTGAAGCCATCTAACCATCTCATCCTCTGTCGTCCCCTTCTCCTCCTGCCTTCAATCTTTCCCAATATCAAGGTCTTTTCAAATGAGTCAGCTCTTTGCATCAGGTGGCCAAAATATTCGAGTTTCAGCTTTGACATCAGTCCTTCCAATGAACACCCAGGACTGATTTCCTTTAGGATGGACTGATTGGATCTCCTTGCAGTCCAAGGGACTCTCAAGAGTCTTCTCCAACACCACAGTTCAAAAGCATCAATTCTTCGGCACTCAGCTTTCTTTATAGTCCAACTCTCACATCCATACATGACTACTGGAAAAACCATAGCCTTGACTAGACAGACCTTTGTTGACAAAGTTATATCTCTGCTTTTTAATATGTCTAGGTTGGTCACAACTTTCCTTTCAAGGAGTAAGCGTCTTTTAATTTCATGGCTCTGCAGTGATTTTGGAGCCCAAAAAAATAGTCAGCCACTGTTTCCACTGTTTCCCTATCTATTTGCCATAAAGTGATGGGACCGGATGCCATGATCTTTGTTTTCTGAATGTTGAGATTTAAGCCAACTTTTTCACTCTTCTCTTTCACTTTCATCAAGAGGCTTTTTAGTTCCTCTTTACTTTCTGCCATAAGGGTGGTGTCATCTGCATATCTGAGGTTATTGATATTTCTCCTGGCAATCTTGATTCCAGCTTGTGCTTCTTCCAGCCCAGCATTTCTCATGATGTACTCTGCATAGAAGTTAAATAAGCAGGGTGACAGTATACAGCCTTGATGTACTCCTTTTCCTATTTGAAACCAGTCTGTTGTTCCATGTCCAGTTCTAACTGTTGCTTCCTTACCTGCATACAGGTTTCTCAAGAGGCAGATCAGGTGGTCTGGTATTCCTATCTCTTCCAGAATTTTCCACAGTTTATTGTGATCCACACAGTCAAGGGCTTTGGCATAGTCAATAAAGCAAAAATAGATGTTTTTCTGGAACTCTCTTGTTTTTTCGATGATCCAGCGAATGTTGGCAATTTGATCTCTGGTTCCTCTGTCTTTTCTAAAACCAGCTTGAGCATCTGGAAGTTCGCTGTTCACGTATTGCTGAAGCCTGGCTTGGAGAATTTTGAGAATTACTTTGCTAGTGTGTGAGACGAGTGCAATTGTGCAATAGTCTGAGCGTTCTTTGGCATTGCCTTTCTTAGGGATTGGAATGAAAACTGTGGCCACTGCTGAGTTTTCCAAATTTGCTGACATATTAATACAGGATTTCAAGGAACATGCAGCGGACTCATAAGTCCACACGTAATTGCATCTCATACTCCTCTTCCATCATCTCACCATCTGCGTGCAGTGAGCACCTGCTATGGACCAGACCCAGGGGCACTGGCCCTGGACGTGCAGAGATTAAAGGGCTGCCTCCCACTGTCAGAACTTTAGCTTCTTTTTGCCTCTTTCTATTTCCATCCACTGATACCAAACTCCCTATTCCCCAATTAATATTCCATACATATGTGAGTAAAGAGCCTTGCTTCAAAACTTTCAAAATTAAATAGAGCAAGTTTTCCAAATTTGTATTTATGTGTTCATGAGGAACTGGAAAGAGATGTACAGTAAAAGAATTCAATCAGCTAGGATGAGGGTTGTCCTTTCAATATCGACAATTGGTTTCTTTGGTCTGCTTTTTTAACTCAGACATATTTAAAACACTTCAGGCACTAAGAAATGTGGCAATCAGGGAAATACTTGAATCCAAAAAGCCAACAGAACCTTCTCAAATGACTGATTCCTATACATTCTTTCTTGGGAGGCAGGGGGTCGGGGGGGATGGCATCAGAAGATGTTGTTCTGGTGCTTTGGGATGTGGATGGCCTTTAATGCCTTGCATAAAAATCGCTATGCCCAGAGATGACCACTAAACACACATTCATAGCTTGTGTAAAAGCTTTGGGTCTGCTCTTCCTGACAAACAATAAGCCCTTTAGAGGTTTCTGGGAAATGAGTATAAATTACAAGAAATGCAGTGGCAATTATGAAAATTCAATATGCTAGCTGTACAGGAAATTTAAAGATCCAAGGAAAACAGAGAGAACTCTGAGGGAATGCGTAAATTACCTCTGGGTGCAAGCAATACCTGGTGTGATTTGTGACCCACACTCACTTTTTATGACTTTTCTGCCCCACAAAAATAAAACCCACAGAGTAATAACCAAAACTCATATTTACAACCAAAGCTACCCTGAAACAATGAGCAGCAATGACAGCCTGGATTGCTTTTAAAGGCAACTCAGCTGACTTACTGACTTAAATGAGAGAGGGATCACCAAGGAGGTCAAGGTGCAACCACCTGCCCTCCCCCTCCCCCAGCCCCACCTTGTACCCTTTAGAGACTCTGAGAGACATTTATGTAAATCTACTTTTCACCATTTCTGTCCCCCACCCAAGAAATGATTGAATTTTAACTGAGTTTGAATTACCATGCTTGCTAGAGGCCAGGGTTTCAATACAGCAGTACAATGGACATTTTGGCAAGATAATTCTTTGTTGCAGGAAACTGTCTGTCTTACACATTGTAGAATATTTAACAGTGTCACTGGTCTCTACTCACCAAACTCCAGTTGGATCACCCCCCCACCGGCCAAAAATACCTGCAGACATTGCCAAATGCCCCCTCAGGAGCAAAATAACAACCACTGTCTAAGGAGACATCACAAAAGAAGATGACTTCAATAACCAACCTCACTGAAGCAACCTTTTCAGAAGCTTCAGCCGGTCCCTGTCAGTCCAAAAGACAAAAGAGTCGCCCAAACTGAACGCTGCTGTAGCTTTTCTATTGAATTTCTTTTTATATAATTTATAAAAGTTTGAAAAGCATATATCTGTGCTTTTTTTAGTTTCATTTTGTTGGAATTACTCTGGGTACTTTTGCGATATAAGATTAGATTCCAAGGCAGAAAGTAGAATTTATCAGATGGTGCTTACTGAAAATGAGAGTTTGACTTACAAATGGTTCCATTTGTCATGGCTCTCCAGGAATCAATTAAGTTTCAAACCTAGGGTCACTGGGAAATTAGACCTTTGGCTCTGTTGCTTCATCTGATGGACAATAATAAATGGTATCGATTGTCTAAGATCCCTAGATACTGCACAATTTCATATGTCCTGAAGGTTGCTTAAGAAAAGAGAAATCAAGGGAGAGTTGGGTAACAAAGACTGGAGCCAGAAAACTCTACTTAGGTCCAGGATTCTGATCCAATAAGCAAGGAGGACCAACATCAGTGCCTGTGTTCCCCAGGAGAATGTGCACATCCAAGTTACTTGCCTAAGAGGGTCCTCTGTGATGCTGGGGAAAGCAACAAGCTAACCAGACCCCCAACCAGGGAGAACTTTTTAATTGGGTCACAAAAATAGAAATGGAGCAAAACGGGAAAATAGATAGCTGTCCGTGAAACAAATCTACTGCAACACGTGACAGAGAAGCACACCTATCATTAAACCCCTTTCCCCAGCTCACCCGCCCAAACAAGCTCTTCCACAACAGGAAGGGGGATGCAGGGAGAGATGCCATTTTTCAGAGGAGTCACCAGGCTGATTTTTCTTTCCTAGTGTCCCAGCCATGCCTGTGGGGCCACTTGGCCTAGTTTTGTGCTTAGAAAAATACATTACCATAGTAGATCATCTGTAAAGTTATGTTACCTATAAAGGTTATTTGGGATCAGGAGAGGATCCACATGCCAGTGTGATGGACAGCTCTCTTGGTCAGATGGGACAGGTCTGGTTCAGTCTCTCAAAAACTTCTGATGAGATCCCTTTCCTGTAGGGATGTGCACAGCCACAGAGCTCACAGCAAGGGAGGAAAATGTGGGATTCACACCTTGGTACCATAAGAGACGTGATGCCTTCCATCACGGTCTTTCCACCACAGAATTTTCTTCCAGATCAATGAGAGCAGACCCTCTCTGATTGGGGTCTGGCTTTATCAGATTTCTAGACCATTTCTTTCTCTTCCAAGACTAAACCCCTCGGAAGAGTCAGTCCTCTAGTTTGGTGGACTGGAGAGAGCATATTTTCTTTCCAAAGGCTTGGGCGGGGTGAGGGGGGGCGGGGGAGGCGGGGTGGTTGGGAAAGTACCAGAGAGAAGAGTATTCCCCTCATCTGTGAGCTCCTTGGGGGATGAGGCTGGGTTTTCCATTTCTATTCCTAAAATTCAACCCAGCCCTCTGTAGGGACTCAATACAGAATTGATGAACACTGAATCAAATTAATCCTATTTCATGTCTACAAAAGAGATTCAGTAAACAACATTAATTATGCTAAAGTTCAAATAGAGCTCTAAAATAGCACACTCTGAGACTTATTTGAGGAACAGAGAAAAGAATCCTGGATATTTGGTCAGAGGTATATGTAATGGAACCATTTCTACCACTTACTGGTAACACTCCCCAGGGTAAGTCCTTTTGCCTCTCTGAAGCTTAATGTCTTCATCTCTAAAATGGGAACAAGAGTAGCCATACTTCCTACTTCACAGACTACCGTGAGAGGCAGACATTAAAATGCGCAGAAAATGTTTTCAAGTAAGTGTTCTCACTACTGCAAATGTGCTAACCTGGTGAAGGTATAAAAATGTTGAAAATCATGCTTAAACCACAACTACCTTCCCAGCAGTGTTATGAGCTAAAATTTCACCAACCTAGTTCCCTAAAGCAACTTATTGCCTTAAAAAATCCCCTGGGCAAAATAAGAGCCTCAGCTTGCTATCATGGGTCAGCCAATGGTTACCTGAGAACAGGAGGGGGCAAAAAGATGAGAAGCCAGAGAACAAGGAACAGAGGACACAAGAGTGGAACAAAGCAGGCCTAGCGGAGGTCTGCCCACCAATGACTCTTGGTGAAGAGAGTTGAGGGGGAACAGGCAGTGTTGAAAGCCAATCCAGTATGGTTCAGAGCTACTGTCTAAGGACAGCCTGGTTCCAGCTCATCCCCCAACCAGACCCTTCCCTGGGACACTGAATCAGAACCAGAGAGACCCTGGCAGCCACCAGAGACTCTTAACAGCCCTCTTTCAGATTCGTGGGTGAGATCCTCCCTTAGATCTGTATTTATCAAAACTCCTCACAGACCACACCTGGTTGTGGTTGAAGTCTGCTGGGCTCAGGCGTTAGGCCCCCAGAGGGGACGCTTCACCAGCACAGATGACAACTTCTACTGTGAGGGCTCTGGTCTGGCTTCTGAGGAACTGCGGGCTTCAGTTTTGTTAAGTGCGGCATCTGGGGCTACAGCCCAGATACTCAAGGGACAGAGAGCCCAAACACTGCCATCGGCCCTCTTATATTCTCCCGATATGAGGCTCAGATCCTTACCCTCACTTCTACATGAATATGAAACACGTTTGAAGAATAGTCATTTGAAAGGGCCATTGTTCTGGATGCACATATCTCAACCCAGGCTTGCCCTCCAAATTTGCTAAGCCCCACATAAGAAAGAGTGTCTTTTTCTGCTCCTCAGTGTGTATGTGCTCAGTTGCTCAGTTGTGTCTGACTCTGAGACTCCATGGATTGTAGCCCACCAGGCCCCTTTGTGCATGGGATTCTCCAGGGAAGAATGCTAGAGTGGTTGCCATTCCCTTCTCCAGGGGATTTTCCCAACCCAGCAATGGAATCTGTGTCTCTTGCTTTGGCAGGCAGATTCTTTACCACTGAGCCACCTGGGAAGCCCTTCTGCTCCTCAGAAGGGACCCCAAACTTCCTACTGACAGAAGCTTGGTCTCTCAGAGAAGGCCCTGTCCCCACTCCAGAGCTGAGCACTCATCTGTCCCCCTCCAGCTATGACATTGGGACCATAGCTTGTCACAACCCAGCTCTGATTCTGCCTGGTGCTACAGGGGGAAAAAGGCTCATAGCCACCTTCAGAGCTATTCATCTGTCCCAGGTCCTGACCTAAGAAAAGAAGAGGAACAGAAATTATCACCTTCACATGAGTCCTCAGCTCCCACTTACACCCAGGGGCATAGACAAATTTGCGGTTCATCAAGCCAGTGTTTTCAC
The DNA here is from genome assembly GCF_029407905.1 of Bubalus kerabau. NCBI lineage: Eukaryota > Metazoa > Chordata > Mammalia > Artiodactyla > Bovidae > Bubalus > Bubalus kerabau. The sequence goes on along the minus strand of NC_073628.1, from coordinate 111,408,061 downwards.
TCTGGTAGTGTCACATGGACTAGACAGATGTGCTGGGCACTAAAGCCCCTCTGCTGCTGTTTTCCCCCATCAAGGCATGGTGAAAGTGTGACATGAAAGTGTTAGTCATTCAGTTGTGTCCAGCTCTTTGCAACCCCATGGACTGCAGCCTGCCAGGCTCTTCTGTCCATGGGATTCTCCAGGCAAGAATACTGGAGTGGGTTGCCTTTCCCTTCTCCAGGGGATCCTCCCGACCCAGGGATCGAACCCAGGTTTCCAAATTGTAGGCAGATTCTTTACCGTCTGAGCCAGCAGGGAAGCCTCATCAAGGCACAGTACTGCATACTGAAAGCAAGAGCATTTCTCCCCACACAGAGAGCCCGCTGCCAAAAAGGCCCCACAGGGCAGGGAGGAAGACATGTCCTTCAATATAGCTTCTCATCTGAGCCCCTCAAGTATTCCTGACCTAGAGAATCCATTCACTCATTTTTCATTTGTTTGTACATTCATTCATTCACTCACTCAACAAAGAGTCACTGAACACCCCCTGTCTGTCCTCACTGTGCAAAGAACTGATAGAAAGCCAGGGCCACTCGAGCGCAGATGGATGGTGAGTGGGTAATACAGAAGCACCCATGAAGGAGGGCAGGACCTCATCAGACAGGGCCTTGCTAGACACACGTGAATTCTGACCCAATTTAAGAGTAGTGGGAAGCCACTAGATGAGTGAGCAGATTCTAAAAAGGAGAGATGATCATACATGCATTTAAAAGAATTGACTCTGGCTGTCATACAAATGACTAGGGGATGCACAAGATGTGCCCAGGGGGCAAGTCAGGAGTGGTTCAGATGAGAAATCAAGATAAGCTTGGGCTCAAGTTGTTTTAGCAGAGTTGGGGAGATAAGCATAGTCAAGAGATGTTTAGGGCGTAAATCGACAGAACTCGAACACGTGGATGAGCAACACAGAGGTCACAAGATGGCCTGTAAGATTCTCGGTGGCATGACTCTATGGACAGTGGCCATGCAGGAAGTCGCAGGCACTAGGTAAGAACCGAAGGCAGGAAACTCCATTTCACATGTCAGATAGAGGCACTCTGAGATATCCAAGTAAGAGGGCAGCTGCATGTACAGGTCTGAAGTTAAAGGAAGGGCATGAGTCAGAGACATCTGGGGATCACATACAGGGCAAGCTTCATGGACATGTGACCTACACAGTCACACAAGGCCCCACACTTAGAAGAGCCCCACTGCTCTAATGTTCTGCGGTTATCATCTTGAAATTCTGAACAAAGTGATTCACATTTTCATTTTTCAGAAAGTCCAGTAAATTGTAGAGCTGGTCCTGAACACATATCATGATATCAAGAAGGATACTGAGAATAACTAAAGCTGCAGACATGGATTCATTTTGTTCATTGCACAAATATATGGAGAACTCGGTGTGTTTCAGGCATTGGTCTATGCACTGGGGATATAGCAGAGAACAAAAGAGAAAAATATCTGCCCTCGTGGGCTTTATATCATGGTGAAAATGAAAGTGTTAGTCATTCAGTTGTGTCCGACTCTTTGTCACCCCATGGACTGTAGCCTGCCAGGCTCCTCTGTCTATTGGGATTCTCCAGGTAAGAATGCTGGAGTGGGTTGCCATATCCTCCTCCAGGGGATCTTCCTGACCCAGGGATGGAACTCATGTCTCTAATGCCTCCTGCATTGGCAGATGGGTTCTTTACCCCTAGCACCACCTGGGAAGCCCAGCCCTGGTCTCTACCCACTAGATACCAGCTGCACACACATGCACACACACCCGAGTTTTGACAAACAAAACTGTCCCCTGGGGGCAAAATCATGCCCTGCCCTTTGAAAACCACCCCTCTGAGGACAGGGCACAGTGGTTCAGGCCCAAGCCAAGCAAGAAAATCCTATCCCAGCCCACAGTTAGTGGTTCAAGGTGAACAAAGTCCCAAATTAGTTCCAGAAGATTGAGACAAACATTTTTTAGCAGGTTCCAAGAATAAAACTCCCACTGCCTCTAAATTTTGGGGTTTATGGGTGAAACACTTAGAACCAGTGTATCCTATTTCTTTTCATGAAAAATGTCAGGTTCAAAATGAACCTAACACCACATGAGGCTAAACAGAGATGCTGAAAGAAACTGGGTTCTGATTACATAGTTAAGCTTCAGAATCCAGTCTGACCTAGATTTGTGAAAACATCCTCTTTTTTGTTTCAGACAGTTTCAGTTGGGTTTTCTGTTATTTGATACTAAAAGAATCTTAACCTATAAAATACAGTAAGTAGGTTCATGGTATGTAGGCCCCAGGAAATTTTTGACTCAGTCTAAAGAATACCTACCAATAACTTCCAGTTTTGAAAAAACAAATTAAGAGAAGTTGAAATTGCCTCTTTCCAACTTTGACCTTCACCACAACCATCCTCAAAGTCATGTTGGTTGCATACTTAAATGGATAATGTCAAAAGAGTTCCATCAGATAGCCCCCATCAACATATCCTCGATCCTAGCTCATCCAGAATGGTCCCAAGAGACCATATATATATATATATATATATATATATATATATATATATATGAAAGGAAAAGTTAACCAGAAAACTAAATTCTAGATGTTTGTTGTTGTTCAGTAGCTCAGTCATCTCCAACTAATCGCTACCCCATGGATTGAAGCATGCCAGACTTTCCTATATCTTCTGGAGTTTGCTCAAACCCAAGTCCATTGAGTCAGTGATACCATTCAACCATCTCATCCTCTGCCACCCTTTCTCCTTTTGCCTTCAATCTTTCCCACAATCAGGGTTTTTTCCAATGAGTCGATTCTTTGCATCAGGTATTGGAGTACTGGAGCTTCAGCTTCATCATTAGTCCTTCCAATGAATATTCAGGGTTGATTTCCTTTAGGATTGACTGGTTTAATCTCCTTGCTGTCCAAGGGACTCTCAAGAGTCTTCTCCAGCACCACGGTTCATAAGCATTAATTCTTTGGCACTCAGCCTTCTCTGTGGTCCAACTCTCACATCCACACATGACTACTGGAAAAGCCATAACTTTGACTATATGAACCTTCTTAGGCAAAGTGATGTCTCAGCTTTTTAATATACTATCTAGGCATTTATATTATTGCTTTGTGATGACATTGGGAAATTAACCCAGCTAGAGCAGCTGTTGTCAAAAACTGTAGTCCACAGGGTCCGTTTTCAGGGTACCCTAAAAATCCAAACTCCTTTATAAGAATAATAAGATAAAATTTACCTTTTTCATTACATTGACATTTGCATCAATCATGGTAAAACTTCAGGCACCTCAGGACAAATCAAGGCAATGGCAACTAACTAGACTCATAGCAGTATTTTTAACTAGCACTAAAAAAAAAAAAAAAAAGTCATTTTCCCTTAAGAATGTCCTTGATGAAAAAAATAAAAATTATTAATTTTATTGCATCTTGATCTTCGGTGCATGTCTTTTTAATTCTGTGTGGCTAAATGGGGAGAATTCTTAAAGGACTTTTGTGGCATACCCAAGTACAATAATTATCTCAAAGAGAAGAATTTATGCAATTGTTTGAGTCACCAGCTGAACCAGTTGGTTTTTTTATTTTCATGGAATGCCATTTTTACTTGAAAGAACAACTGACAGACTAACTACAGATTTTCAGACTTTGGCAGAACTTTTCTTAAAAATGAGCCAAGTGAGCCTGTCATTTTGAGGAAAACAATTGACAGTATTTGCAGCTAGTGATAAAAAATTGAGCTCTCAAGAGAAAATTAGAATTTTGAAAAACTTGTATCCACCATGCTAAGCTTGATAGCTTCAAGAAACTTAAGAAAATTGCTGATGAGATTGGTGGTGATGTTTAAAGATGTGATTGTTTGATTTTCTGTAATAGAATACATCAAATTTGAAATATCTACATAACTCATTGAGTGGTTTTTCTATTATAGTTATGTTTTCTACTATGTCATTTTCCTATTGATCTTAGAAGTTATTTTTATGTATTCTAGATAGAAAGCATTTGTCAGTTATGTGTGTACTTCAAATATCTTTTTTCACTCAGTTGCTTGTTTTTCCACCCTTTTATGGTGTCTTTGATAGAGTTTCTGATTTCAATGTAATCGGGTTTATCAATCTTTCACTTAGTGGTCAGGGTTTGTTGGTCTTGTTTTTTGAGACATGAATATATTCTCTTGTGGTATTTGTGGTTTTATCTTTTACATTTAGCTTTTTAACCTACCTAGAATTTTTTATTAGGTAGAATTATATGAAGTTGCCTTATTTGACTGTTTTGGGCCTGTAAGATAATAGTTTTCTATAGCTCAACACAATATATGATATGGGCAGGGACATATTTTCCTTTTTTTCCATATGAATAAAAATCTTCCCAGTACTATGTATTTAAAAGTCTATCCTTGCCCACTGATCTTCAATGCCACCTTTCTTTTTTACTATCCCAGGCCCAATACCACATCATCTCAATTATTCTGGCTTTAAAATAACTTGATATCTGTAGAGCAAGACCTCTTACCTTATTCCTTTTCTTCGATAGAGTTTGACTATTCCTGTCTTTTTGAACTTCCAAATAAATTTTAGAATCAGTTTGTTAATTTCCACCAAAAAATTTTGGTATTTTTCTTGACATTATATTGATCCTACACATTAATTTGGAAAAACAGGCCTCCTCACAGGTTGAATCATCTCATCAGTGAACACAGAATATCTCTCAATTTACCGTGTCTTCTTTAATGTCTCTCAGTAAAGGATTATAATTTTCTTCTAAGAGGTCTTACACATCTGTCACTAGATTTCCTGCCAGCTACATTTTGGCTTTGAGATTTGATTTCACTGTATTTACAAACTAATGTTGGCCTATTATTGTTTCACGAATGCTGGCAGAAGACAGGAGACTTCTGCAGAAAAGAAAACTCTTATTACTCCCAGTAAGAAGCATATGCATTGGTTTTCCTTAATTCAAGTCCCACAAAGGAGCCCAGATGTTCCGAATCTGTCCACGTAGTGGGTTTGCTTTATGGTTAAGGATCACTGAGCATGAGAAACCGATTATTTTATTGCGAGCAATAAGCAAGCTTGCTCTTTGTCCCAGAAGAAGACATTATTTCATCCCTCAAGAACTCTCAGTGCCAAAACAACCTTACGATCAGAGTCATGTAAGAGTTGTCAGGACCATGAGCTCTTGACATATCCAATAAAACATGCAGGCATATGAAAGACTCCTGGAGGAGGATCTCCCAACAGTATTTCCCAGAACCTTGTAAAAATGTCAAGCTGTCTGTTGCTGATACAGAGAAATATCATTGAATTTTTCACATTAATTTATTATCTAATAATCTTGGCGGTTTAGTTGCTAAGTCATGGCCGAATCTTGTGCCCTCATGGACTATAGCCCACCAGACTCCTCTATCCACAGGATTCTCCAGGCAAGAATATGGGAATGGGTTGCCATTTCCTTCTCAAGGGGATCATCCTGACCCAGGAATCAAACCTGGATCTCCTGCATTGCAGGCAGATTCTTTACCAACTGAGCAATAAGAGAAGCCCTCTAATAATCTTAATAAATTCATTAATTCTAATAACTTCTCCTTGGATGTTATAGGAGTTTTATAAATAAAGTGATATTTTGAATAATGAAATGTTTCTTTTGATTCAAACTTTGTATCTTCTATTCTTTTTTTCCCTGCTTTATTTCACTGGCTAAACTAGAGTAATGCTGAGGCAACAGATGACGGTACTCTTATTCTTTAGCTCAAAGACAAAGCTTTTGATGTTTCACCATTTTAGATCATGCTTTTTCTAGTTCTCTTCCCCTACTTCTGCCAAAACCCTTCATTAAATTAAATAATTCCTTTCTAGTTCCAAGTTTCTGAGCAATTATAATAAATGGACCACATTTTTCTGTATCTATAAAATTATTGCATGATTTCCCTCCATTCATCTAGTAATATTAAAACAAATTTAATTTTCTAATGTTAAAACCTTGCTTTATTGAGATAAACTTGACTTTGTCATTTTTATACACTGTTAAATTTGATTGGCCTTTCTTTATGCTTATGTTGGCATTTGAAGTATAAACTCTCAAAGTACTGCTTTAACTTCATCGCACACATTTTAATTGGCAGTATTTTTTATTATCATTCCATTTAAATTAATCTGTAATTTCTCTAAACATTTCTTATTTGAACTGATTATTTAGCAGTGTGCATTCCAATTCTAAACATACTTTTTAAATTACCATTTTATCATTGATTCCTTCCTAATTGGATTGAGCTGAGAATACCCAATCTATGTTATTCAGCCTTTTAAAATTTGTTAGGTTTTGCTTTATGGCTCAGCATACAGACAAATTTTTGTAAATATTCTGTGAATTTTGAAAAAAATGTATTTCCCAGTCAAGTCAATTATACATATCCATTAAATCAAGTTTTTTTTCATCATGTTGTTCAAATATTCTATATTCCTACTGATGTTTTTTATCTGCTTGTTCAATAATTACTGAAAAAGAGTATTAAAATGACCCACTGTGATTGTAGATTTTCTTTTCCCCTTGTAGTTATCATTACTTGGTTAGAGATCTAGAAGTTTTGTTACTAAGGTACACATGATTTTAAATTATATCTTTTTGGAGAATTAAACTTTTTAATTGAAGTGGTCCTCCCTATCACTAGAAAAAATTTGGCCTTAAGGTCTATATTTTCTGATTTTCAAATAATTGCACTTGGGGACTTCCCTGGTGGTCCAGTGGTTAAGAACCCACCTTCCAGTGCAGATGGTGAGGGTTTGATCCCTGGTTGGGGAACTAAGATCCCACATGCCACAGAGCAACTAAGCCTGCGTGCTCTGGAGCCCACGCACGCAGCACAACTGGAGAGCCTGCACACCACAATTACTGAGTCCACTGGCCCTAGAGCCTGTGCTCTGCAACCAGAGAAAGCCCATGCACCACTCTGAGGACCGAGCACAGCCAGAAATAAATAAACTTGGGGAAAAAGTAATTGCACCAGCTTCCTTTTGGTTAGATTTTGTCTGATACATCTTTTTTCACTTATTTTTTTTCTGTGCATTCTTTCTACATCTTTTTATATGTTTCTTTTATTAATAGCACATAGTTAATTTTGTATTTCACCAAATCAGATCATCTTTCTTTCTCTTAACTGTGGCATTTATTCCTTTTTGTTATTGATATCCTTTATTTATAAGAACAGTTTTAGATTTATAAGAACAGTTTTAGATTTATAGAAAAATTGCAAAGATTCTTCAGAGAGTTTTCATATTTCCCACATCCAGTTTCCCCTACTGTTAATGTTTTTACATTCATACAGGACACTTGCTCTCCTTGATGAACCAATATTGATACATCATTATTAACTGACATGTTTTGGAGAGGAATACCATAGAGATAAAGTGCCATTTTCATCACGTCAGATCAAGTGTACATGCTATCAACATGTATTATCACTGTTGATATTGACCTTGATCACTTGACTGAGATCATTTTTATCAGGTTTCTCTATTGTAAAGTTAGTCTTCCCCACCCCCACCCCCCATACTCTAGTCTTTGGAAGGAAGTTACTATGTGCCACCCATGCTTAAGGAGTAGAAACTCATGTGTCACCTCCTTGAGCTCAGACTATGTATGTAATATACTTGAAATGTTTCCACAGAGGAGAAATCTCTCTTTCTACTCCATTTATTTATTTATATCAATACAGACTCGTGGATATTCGTTTCTAGTTTGGCATATAAACCAATATTACTTTATTTCTTGCTTGAATTGCTCCAGCTTTGGCCACAGGGGCTCTTTGGGTTGACTCAATGGCCCCTTTGATCTGCCTGCATCAGTATGAGGTGTCTGCTTGCTTGTCCATTTCTTTTTTAGCATTTCCTTTCTTTACGGCACTGTAAGATGTCCATGGCTGATGGCTGACCTTGTATATTTCATGCCCCAGCCATTTCTCCAAGGGGTCTGGTTCCTTTTATCAGATTAACAGCATTACAAACCAAATCTGGGCACTAGGTATGCTCACTACTACTGAGGTGTCACTTCTTTTAAGCCCTTTCAGCTGATAAAACAAAGAAATACATTATATATGGGTGTATATCAACAGGTATTAATGGTATGTCACCATTTGTTTTTATATTAGGTTAGAAATGAGTTCTTTTTCATGTCTCCAACTCATTACCAAGTGACTGATTCTAGCCTCGTCCCTAAGCTTACCGGTAAATTCCCATTCCAACAGTGAGAAACTAGGCTCCTACCATCTGCTGTCATTTACTTAATTCTTCAATTCCAGCACGCACATAGAGCAGTATCAGAATTTCTAACATGTATCTCCATGGGAAGCAACTTTATCAACTAAAATACTTATGTTCAGTTGCTTTTGCCTTATAGATTCCACTCATTTCCAAAGTGACTTAGGTCAGCACATTTTCCAGTGTCTTGTTTGTGTGTGCTGAGTTACTTCCGACTCTGCAATCCCATGGACTGTAACCCCCCAGTCTCCTCTGTCCTTGGGATTCTCTGGGCAAGAATACAGGAGTGGGTTGCCATTTCCTCCTCCAAGGGATCTTCCCATCCCAAGAATTGATCCCAGGTCTCCTGCACTGTGGGAAGATTCTTTACCATCTGAGCCACCAGGGAAGCCCTCCATCCTGTTCAATGAAATCTTTTTAAGTACCCCTGTGATATAGATTCTATTGCCATAGTTTGGATTCTTTCCTGGGATCCCCCAGGCTCCGAAATAATTTTTTTTTTAATTTGCATGCATTGAAGTTCAGTTCTTATGTTATAAGTTCTACGGGTTTTGATAAATGAACAAGGTTATTTATCCACCCTTTCAGTGTCCTACAGATAGTTTCATTTACCTAAAAAATTCTCTGGGCCTCACCTATTCTCTCACTCTCCTCCCAATCCCTTGTCAACCACTGATCTTTTTACTGGTTCCAAGAGTTCTACCTTTTTCAAAAGTCTTATAGTTCAGTTCAGTTCAGTTGTTCAGTTGTGTCCAACTCTTTGCGACCCCATGGACTGCAGCACCTCAGGCCTCCCTGTCCATCACCGACTCCTGGAGTTTACCCAAACTCATGTCCATTGAATTGGTGATGCCATCCAAATATCTCATGCTCTGTCGCCCCCTTCTCCTGCCCTCAATCTTTCCCAGCATCAGGGTCTTTTCCAATGAGTCAGCTCTTTGCATCAGGTGGCCAAAGTATTGGAGTTTCAGCTTCAATATCATCCCTTCCAGTGAACACCCAGGACTGATCTCCTTTAGGTTGGGTTGGTTGGATCTCCTTGCAGTCCAAGGGACTCTCAAGAGTCTTCTCCAACACCACAGTTCAAAAGCATCAATTCTTCGGCGCTCAGCTTTCTTCATAGTCCAACTCTCACATCCATACATGACCACTGGAAAAACCATAGCCTTGACCAGATGGACCTTTGTTGGCAAAGTAATGTCTCTGCTTTTGAATATGCTGTCTAGGCTGGTCATAACTTTCCTTCCACGGAGTAAGCATCTTTTAATTTCATGGCTGCAGTCACCATCTGCAGTGATTTTGGAGCCCAGAAAAATAAAGTTAGCCACTGCTGCTGCTAAGTCGTTTCAGTCGTGTCCAACTCTGTGCGACCCACCCCATAGTCGTGTCCAACTCTGGCAGCCCACCAGGTTCCTCTGTCCCTGGGATTCTTCAGGCAAGAACACTGGAGTGGGTTGCCATTTCCTTCTCCAATGCATGCATGCATGCTAAGTCGCTTCAGTCATGTTCGACTCTGTGCAACCCTATAGACGGCAGCACACCAGGCTCCTCTGTCCACAGGATTCTCCAGGCAAGAATACTGGTGTGGGTTGCCATTTTCTTCTCCAAAAGTTAGCCACTGTTTCCACTGTTTACCCATCTATTTGCCATGAAGTGATGGGACCAGATGCCATGATCTTCGTTTTCTGAATGTTGAACTTTAAGCCAATTTTTTCACTCTCCTCTTTATTTTCATCAAGAGCCTTTTTAGTTCTTCTTCACTTTCTGCCATAAGGGTGGTGTCATCTGCATATCTGAGGTTATTGATATTTCTCCTGGCAATCTTGATTGCAGCTTGTGCTTTATCCAACCCAGCATTTCTCATGATGTACTCTGCATATAAGTTAAATAAGCAGGGTGTCATATACTTAGAATCATACAGTATGTAGCCTTCTAAGACTGAGTTCTTTTATGTAGCAGTGTTTATTTGTACAATATTTATTTGTATTACTAAATATTAATAATATTCTATTGCATGGATGTACCATATGTACATTTTATACATTCACCTACTGAGGCACATTCCCGTTGCTTTCACTGTTGGGTAATAGACAAAAGTTTTTAACTCAATTGGTGAATACATAGGAATGTGACTGCTATAATATGGTAAATATTTAACTTCTTTAGAAACTGCCCAACTGTCTTCCAAATTGGCTGTACCATTTTCATTCCCAGCAATTAATGAGAGCTCCTGTTCCTCTGCATCTTAGCTAGTATATGATATTGTCAATATCTTTGGATTTGGTCATTTTCATTGATATATGTGGTTATATCTCATTGTTGCTCTAATTTGAAATCCCCTAAAACACACTTTGCTCAAAATTCTCCAAGCCAGGCTTCAGCAATACATGAACAGTGAACTTCCAGATGTTCAAGCTGGTTTTAGAAAAGACAGAGGAACCAGAGATCAAACTGCCAACATCTGCTGGATAATTGAAAAAGCAAGAGAGTTCCATAAAAACATCTATTTCTGCTTTATTGACTATGCCAAAGCCTTTGACTGTGTGGATCACAATAAACTGAGGAAAATTCTGAAACAGACGGGAATACCAGACCACCTGACCTGCCTCTTTAGAAACTTGTATGCAGGTGAGGAAGCAACAGTTAGAACCGGACATGGAACAACAGACTGGTTCCAAATAGGAAAAGGAGTACATCAAGGCTGTATATTGTCACCCTGCTTATTTAACTTATACGCAGAGTACATCATAAGAAACGCAGGGCTGGAAAAAGCACAAGCTGGAATCAAGATTGCCGGGAGAAATATCAATAACCTCAGATATGCACGTGACACCACCCTTATGGCAGAAAGTGAAGAGGAACTCAAAAGCCTCTTGATGAAAAAAAAAAAAAAAAAGCCTCTTGATGAAAGTGAAAAAGGAGAGTGAAAAAGTTGGCTTAAAGCTCAACATTCAGAAAACGAAGATCATGGCATCCAGTCCCATCACTTCATGGCAAATAGATGGGGAAACAGTGGAAACAGTGTCAGACTTTATTTTTGGGGGCTCCAAAATCACTGCAGATGGTGACTGCAGCCATGAAATTAAAAGACACTTACCCCTTGAAAGGAAAGTTATGATCAACTTAAACATCATATTAAAAAGCAGAGACATTACTTTGCCAACAAAGGTCCATCTAGTCAAGGCTATGGTTTTTCCAGTGGCCACGTATGGATGTGAGAGTTGGACTGTGAAGAAAGCTGAGCACCGAAGAATTGATGCTTTTGAACTGTGGTGTTGGAGAAGACTCTTGAGAGTCCCTTGGACTGCAAGGAGATCCAACCAGTCCACTCTAAATGAAATCAGTCCTAGGTGTTCATTGGAAGGAATGATGGTAAAGCTGAAACTACAATACTTTGGCCACCTCGTGTGAAGAGTTGACTCATTGGAAAAGACTCTGATGCTGGGAGGGATTGGGGGCAGGAGGAGAAGGGGACGACAGAAGATGAGATGGCTGGATGGCATCACCGACTCGACGGACATGAGTTTGAGTGAACTCCAGGAGTTGGTGATGGACAGGGAGGCCTGGCGTGCTGCGATTCATGGGGTCGCAGAGTCGGACATGACTGAGCAACTGAACTGAACTGAACTGAATGACAAAATATTGAGGATCTTTTTCATATGCTTATTCGCCAACTAAATTCATTGTTTAGGTATTCATTCAGATCTTTTGCCGATTTTTTAACTGATTTTTCTTATCATTGAATTTTAAGTGTTCTTTGTATATTTTCACTTATTCCTTTTACATTTAATGAGATTACTGATATATTTCTGTATGCATTCCACTTTATTTTGTGCTTTCTACATGTTGTATTATGTTTCTCCCCTAACCCTCATCAAAGTCTAAATTTAAACAATATCTTTACTCTTCATCTAGACAATACAAATATTTTATAACACCTTAATACCATTTATCATCCTCTAGATTTACCATTTCAATTAAAGTAATTTGCTGCTGCTGAGTCACTTCAGTCCTGTCTGACTCTGTGCGACCCCTTAGATGGCAGCCCACCAGGATGCCCCCTCCCTGGGATTCTCCAGGCAAGAACACTGGAGTGGGTTGCCATTTCCTTCTCCAATGCATGAAAGTGAAAAGTGAAAGTGAAGTCGCTCAGTCATGTCCGACCCTCAGCGACCCCATGGACTGCAGGCTTCCAGGCTCCTCCATCTATGGGATTTTCCAGGCAAGAGTACTGGAGTGGGGTGCCATACTTTCATCATATTTAAAAAAGTAAAACCCTACACAAGATGTTATTGGTATTATTTATGAGGATTTAAATTTACCCATGTATTTAACATCCTCTCACTCTTCATTTCTTCTTTGACTGTAAGCCTTCCATCTGGGATTGCTTTCTTTTTGCATGCAGTTCATCCTTTAGAATTTCCTTTTGAGCGGTTCCCCTGGCAGCAAGTTTTCTTGGTTTTGGGGTTTTTTAATTTTATTCTTATCCTTGAAATATATTTTCTCTGGGTACAGAATTCCAGGTTAGTGTTTTGTTTTGTTTTTTTTTCCCTCAGCACCCTGAAGATCTGATTCTGGGTTTCTATTATTTCTTCTGAAAAACTCAACTTTCTATTGTTCTTTAAAGGTAATATATATTTTACCTTCTGGTTAATGTACCCTCTTCAGATTTATCTTTGTTGTTCATGTCCTGAAGTTTCACTGTGATGTGCCCAGATGCACATTTATTTTTTCTCTTTCTAGGATTTGTGAGAATTGTTGAATCTGTGTATTTTCATCTTCTTTTGTGTATGTGATACCTTTAAATAGAGTTTATTTCATAAAAATATTGAATCACTGTGTTGTACACCCCAAAACAAATACAGGAATGTAAATCAACTGCACTTCAGTTTAAAAATATAGTTGATGTCCTTAACAGTTATCAAAAATTCCCAGCTCCTCTCTCTCTGAACACTTTCCCTGTCCCATTCTCACCACTCCTCCGAACACCAGTTAGCATTTTTGGTAGATATTTATATTTTGTGTTCTAAGTCTCTGGAGATCTCTGGCACATTTTCCATCTTGTGTGTCTCTACATTCTAAATAACTTATCTGACCTATCTTCTAGTTCACCCATTCTCTCTTCACCTCCATCTAATTTTTTGTTAAACTCATTCATTGGTTTTCAATTTGTATTATTATAATTTTCATTTCAATAAATCATATCTGGCTTTTCTTCAAATCTGCATTAAATTAATTACACAAGGAGTTCATGACACTGAGGTGGCTTTAATGACATGGCAACCTATGGAATCAAACCAAAATCTAAACCTGTAAAAAGCCTCAAGGTTCTGAAATCAAAACACTAAGAACAACCCGTCACAAACAGCCAGTTAGGCTTTAAGCTGTAGTCAATCAAATAATTTCCTTTCTTTTTACCCACTTTCTCTGTAGAAGTCTTTCTCCTGCTCCTCTTGGCAGAATGCTCCTAACCATTTTCAGTTTGGCACTGCCTGATTTGAGTAGATTTTTGCTCAAATAAACCACTTAAATTCATAATATGCCTCAATTTAGATTTTAACATCTGCTTAGACCCTCATTAGTTTTGTGTTTTCTACGGACATTTTAAACTTGTCTTTTAATTCTTTAAGTAAGATAATCATTTATTTTGGATCATGAGATTGATAATTGCAGTATCTGATGTCTATGCAATCTCAAAAATTACAGAATGATCTCTGTTCGTTTCCAAGGCAAACCATTCAATATCACAGTAATCCCCATCTATGCCCCAACCAGTAATGCTGAAGAAGCTGAAGTTGAACAGTTCTATGAAGACCTACAAGACCTTCTAGAACTAACACCCAAAAAAAAAATGTCCTCTTCATTATAAGGGACTGGAACGCAAAAGTAGGAAGTCAAGAGCTACCTGGGGTAACAGGCAGATTTGGCCTTGGAGTACAAAATGAAGCATGTCAAAGGCTAACAGAGTTTTGCCAAGAGAACACACTGGTTATAGCAAACACCCTCTTCCAACAACAAGAGAAGACTCTACACATGGACATCATCAGATGGTCAATACTAAAATCAGACTGATTATATTCTTTGCAGCTAAAGATGGAGAAGCTCTATACAGGCAGCAAAAACAAGACTGGGAGCTGATTGTGGCTCAGATGGTGAACTCCTTATTGCCAAATTCAGACTGAAATTGAAGAAAGTAGGGAAAACCACCAGGCCATTCGGGTATGACCTAAATCAAATCCCTTATGATTATACAGTAGAAGTGAGAAATAGATTCAAGGTATTAGATCTGACAGACAGAGTGCCTGAAGAACTATGGACAGAGGTTCCTGACATGGTACAGGAAGTAGTGATCAAGACCATCTCGAAGAAAAAGGAATTTAGGCCTCTGGTGAGGCCTTACAAATAGCTGTGAAAAGAAGCAAAGCTAAAGGCAAAGGAGAAAAGATATATCCATTTGTATGCAGAGTTCCAAAGAATAGCAAGGAGAGATAAGAAAGCCTTCCTCAGTGATCAATGCAAAGAAATAAAGGAAAACAATAGAATGGGAAAGACTAGAGATCTCTTCAAGAAAATTAGAGATAACAAGGGAACAGTTTATACAAAGATGAGCACAATAAAGGACAGAAATGATATGGGCCTAACAAAAGCAGAAGATATTAAGAAGAGGTGGCAAGAATACACAGAAAAACTATACAAAACAGATCTTCATGACCCAGATAACCATGATGGTGTGGTCACTCATCTAGAGTCAGACATCCTGGAATGTGAAGTCAAGTGGGCCTTAGGAAGCATCACCAAGAACAAAGTAGTGGAGGTGATGGAATTCCAGTTGAGCTATTTCAAATCCTAAAAGATGATGCAGTGAAAGTGCTGCACTAAATATGCCAGCAAATCTGGAAAACTCAGCAATGGCCACAGGACTGAAAAAGGTCAGTTTTCATTCCAATCCCAAAGAAAGGCAATGCCAAAGAATGTTCAAACTACTGCACAATTGCACTCATGTCACACACTAGCAAAATAATGCTCAAAATTCTCCAAGCCAGGCTTCAACAGTATGTGAATCGTGAACTTCCAGGTGTTCAAGCTGGTTTTAGAAAAGGCAGAGGAACCAGAGATCAAATTGCCAAAATCTGCTGGATCATAGAAAAAGCAAGAGAGTCCCAGAAAAAAACATCTACTTTTGCTTTATTGACTATGTCAAAGCCTTTGACTGTGTGGATCACAACAAACTGTGGAAAATTCTTCAAGAGATAGGAATACCAGACCACCTGACCTCCCTCTTGAGAAATCTGTATGCAGGTCTAGAAGCAACAGTTAGAACTGGACATGGTACAACAGGCTGGTTCCAAATCGGGAAAGGAGTACATCAAGGCTGTATATTGTCACCCTACTTATTTAATTTATATGCAGAGTACATCATGAGAAATGCTGGGCTGGAAGAAGCACAAGCTGGAATCAAGATTGCTGGGAAAAATATTAATAACCTCAGATATGCAGATGAAACCACCCTATGGCAGGAAGTAAAGAGGAACTAAAAAGCCTCTTGATGAAAGTGAAAGAGTAGAGTGAAAAAGTTGGCTTAAAGCTCAACATTCAGAAAACTAAGATCACGGCATCTTGTCCCATCACTTCATGGCAAATAGATGGGGAAACAATGGAAACAGTAACAGATTTTAATTTTGGGTGTTCCAAAGTCACTGCAGATGGTGACTGCAGCCATGAAATTAAAAGACACTTACTCCTTGGAAGGAAAGTTATGACCAACCTAGATAGCATATTCAAAAGCAGAGGCATTACTTTGCCAACAAAAGTCCGTCTGGTCAAAGCTATGGTTTTTCCAGTGGTCATGTATGGATGTGAGAGTTGGACTATAAATAAAGCTGAGCGCCGAGGAATTGATGCTTTTGAACTGTGGTGTTGGAGAAGACTCTTGAGAGTCCCTTGGACTGCAAGGAGATCCAACCAGTCCATCCTAAAGAAAATCAGTACTGAATATTCATTGGAAGAACCGATGCTGAAGCTGAAACTCCAGTACTTTGCCCACCTGATGCAAAGAACCGACTCATTGGAAAAGACCCTGATACCGAGAAAGATTGAAGGCGGGAGAAGATGACAATGTGGATGAGATGGTTGGATGGCATCACCAACCTGATGGACATGAGTTTGAGCAAGCTCCAGGAGTTGATGATGGACAGAGAAGCCTGGCGTGTTGAAGTCTATGGGGTGGCAAAGAGTCGGACATGACTGAGTGACTGAACTGACTGACTAATGTCTATACAGATCTATTTCTTCTGTTCACATATTTAGTAATTATTCATTGTTAGCTGCTCCTTTTCCTTTGTGGAGGGAGGAGAATTCTTGAGGCCTTGGATGGAAGCAGTTTCCCTCAGAGAGGCTTTGTGCTTATTTTTACCAGATGGTTGGGGCATTGCCATTCTGGAAATATCTTAAAATCTGATGTGAAGTTTTTCTTACCACCTGGGTCATGTGAATTTGATTTACATGTCCACACAAATGTCAGCTTAAATTTTTAATCATCGAAAGAATTGTTAATATTATTATTATTACTACTATGAGGGCTTCCTGGGTGTAAAGAATCTGCTTGCAATGCAGGAGACACAGGTTTTTTCCCTGGGTTGGGAAGATCCCCTGGAGAAGGAAATGGCAACCCTCTCCAGTATTTTGCCTGGGAAATCCCAGGGACAGAGAAGACTGGAGGGCTACAGTCCATAGGCCATGGGGTTGCAAGAGTCAGACGTGACTTAGGCACTAAACTCCATTGTTCCACCATTACTACTATTACCTGCTTTGTCTGATGCTTAGGCGTCTTACCTTGAAATTTTCTGTGTGTGGAAGGGGCACAGCTGGGTTTCATTCTGGCTCACACTGACACTTAGCATGTGACCTATTGGGGTTCCAGGATTGGGAACAGTCACTGGAGTTTGCTTTCTCCCTGCTCCCTAATCTCTCTCTCTCTTTCTCTTTCTCTCTCTCTCTCTCTCACACACACACACGCATACCAGGCATTTGTCCTAAAAAACTGAAAATTGAAGCACAAGTTCATTAGGTTCAGCAACAGCCCTCGGGGTAAAAACTTTGCTTACTTCTCTAGCTTCCTGCCTTCCCTTAGATGTTGGATGGATAAATCCTTGCTGCTATATTTTACCAGTTCTTCAATGCTTTTAAGAAGATTTAAAAATATACATTAACTAACATTTTTCATAATTATTAGCAGGAAGATTGTTCCAGATACCTAGTCATTATATTACCAGAAGCAGAGCTATATATTTTCTAAATGTGCAGGTCTGTAGCAAGGAAATAATTCAGAGTGAATTCCTACTAAACAGGACAATGTGGAGATCTGTACCTTGACAATTTTTCAAAGGGAACTTAGAGAAATATGATGATAATTGCCTTTTTTAATAATATATACCAAACTAGATATTTCAGGCTAGTGGGGATTAGAGGTTCAACCTCTGTCTGTGGATCCAGCAGAACTAGCTCTTCTATGAGGAGACAGATTTCATTAATTCTACAAATATTTATAGTGCATCTAATCTACATCCTGAGGATACAGAAGTGAAAAAACCAAGTCTCCACCCTCATTGAATATAAATTCAAATGGAGATTCATGCCTGTGCCTTTCTCAGCACCATGTTCTAACCAGCAGAGTTATGTAGCACAGTTGAGATAGAGCTATCAGTGAGTGTCATATTTCCTGGGGCCAGCTCAGCAGGTGTAAAAAAATAATAAAGTGAAAAGAGGGGTTTTTTTCCTCTTTTTTCTTAAACAGCCATTGCTGCATGGATGAGCCATTATTTTTCTTTCCTCTGAGTTCAGTTTTCTTAAATCTCAGCCCTTTCCACAGTGAGCATAATTGGGAGCAACAAGGACACACTGAGTCATTTGCATGACAAACCCGGCTGCAGTCAGTCGGTTGCACTTGGAGTTTCTTCCTTTGAGGAAAATCAGATTTTCTTTTGTCCTTTATAGTTTATGTCAAGTCACTGCACCAGGTCTCACCCTTAGGTCTGGGGAGTGAATGGGAAGTTGGATATGCAGTTTAGTGAGTTGGAAATGCCCAAATAAATCCAGTTTATTTCAGGATTAGACGGTCTTGACCCTACTTTCAAGTGCTGACAAACTGATTCTACCTGAATACACATGAGCAGACATAAGTCACAAGCTAGAGGAGGCGGTTCCCACCTTCTAATGTGCTGCGTGATCTCAGGTTCATACCTAGAGACCCCAGAGGCAAAAGGAGAGAAGCTTCTTCCATGCAAAGTCTTGCCCTCCAAGCCCCTGTGATACAATTTAGAAGAAAGCAGGGCACGAAATTGCCCTGTGACTACCTCTGTGTGTATCACTTGCATGTGAGGAAAGAGCACAGGGCGGCATTTTGCAGCATATATTCCTCAAGACCCTTGCAGTGTCACAGGGAGTGGGGAATATACTTGTCTGTCTCTTTCTTGAATCATCTGTAACTGTACTTACATATTCTGAGAAGTTATACATTGAAGTAAAGAGAACGGTATCATCCAAACATATTCCAAATTTCCAAAATCATTTGATGAAAACTTTTTTTTTTTCTGCCTATCTAGTGTTCCATGGAAACACTCTGGGAACTTGTCCAGAGGAGAACTTAGGAATCATCATGGTTGTGTTAAAGTGACAGGATTATGGGTGCCTTTTCTTTGTCTTTTCAAATCTTCTGTCCTCTAAATTTTGTTTTGTTTTTTAAAAAGAGCCTCAAACTAAACAGTAAAAAATTTCTGATCAACTGTTCATTACAGCTGAAGTGTTACTTTGTCAAAATGTTTATTCCTTTGTGTGACATGCTAGATTTCCATGGTATCACTGACGTGATGGACTTGAGTTTGAGTAGGCTCCAGGAGTTGGTGATGGACAGGGAAGCCTGGTGTGCTGCAGTCCATAGGGTCACAAAGAGTCAGACACGACTGAGTGACTGAACTGAACTGAGCTAATCATTTCTACTGTAAATATTTATATATATATCCCGGGTTTCGGCACTCTAAACTTAAGGACTTCCCTGGTGGCTTAGAGGGTAAAGCATCTGCCTGCAATACAGGAGACCTGGGTTCAATCCCTGAGTCGGGAAGACCCCCTGGAAAAAGAAATGGCAACCTACTCCAGTATTCTTGCCTGGAAAATCCCATGGACAGAGGAGCCTGGTAGGCTACAGTCCATGGGGCTGCAAAGAGTCAGACATGACTGAGTGACTTCACTTTAACTTTTAACTTAACATAAACTGTATCATAATAAACTATTTTTGCCTCAAAAAAATAAATTTTGCTTGGTTTTTTTTTAAACTTTACATAATTGTATTAGTTTTGCCAAATATCAAAATGAATCCACCACAGGTATACATGTGTTCCCCATCCTGAACCCTCCTCCCTCCTCCCTCCCCATTCCATCCCTCTGGGTCGTCCCAGTGCACCAGCCCCAAGCATCCAGTATCGTGCATCGAACCTGGACTGGCAACTCGTTTCATACATGATATTTTACATGTTTCAATGCCATTCTCCCAAATCTTCCCACCCTCTCCCTCTCTCACAGAGTCCATAAGACTGTTCTATACATCAGTGTCTCTTTCGCTGTCTCGTACACAGGGTTATTGTTACCATTTTTCTAAATTCCATATATATGCGTTAGTATACTGTATTGGTGTTTTTCTTTCTGGCTTACTTCACTCTGTATAATAGGCTCCAGTTTCATCCACCTCATTAGAACTGATTCAAATGTATTCTTTTTAATGGCTGAGTAATACTCCATTGTGTATATGTACCATAGCTTTCTTATCCATTCATCTGCTGATGGACATCTAGGTTGCTTCCATGTCCTGGCTATTATAAACAGTGCTGTGATGAACATTGGGGTACACGTGTCTCTTTCCCTTCTGGTTTCCTCAGTGTGTATGCCCAGCAGTGGGATTGCTGGATCATAAGGCAGTTCTATTTCCAGTTTTTTAAGGAATCTCCACACTGTTCTCCATAGTGGCTGTACTAGTTTGCATTCCCACCAACAGTGTAAGAGGGTTCCCTTTTCTCCACACCCTCTCCAGCATTTATTACTTGTAGACTTTTGGATCGCAGCCATTCTGACTGGTGTGAAATGGTACCTCATAGTGGTTTTGATTTGCATTTCTCTGATAATGAGTGATGTTGAGCATCTTTTCATGTGTTTGTTAGCCATCTGGATGTCTTCTTTGGAGAAATGTCTATTTAGTTCTTTGGCCCATTTTTTGATTGGGTCATTTATTTTTCTGGAGTTGAGCTGTAGGAGTTGCTTGTATATTCTCGAGATTAGTTGTTTGTCAGTTGCTTCATTTGCTATTATCTTCTCCCATTCTGAAGGCTGTCTTTTCACCTTGCTAATAGTTTCCTTTGATGTGCAGAAGCTTTTAAGGTTAATTAGGTCCCATTTGTTTATTTTTGCTTTTATTTCCAATATTCTGGGAAGTGGGTCATAGAGGATCCTGCTGTGATGTATGTCAGAGAGTGTTTTGCCTATGTTCTCCTCTAGGAGTTTTATAGTTTCTGGTCTTACGTTTAGATCTTTAATCCATTTTGAGTTTATTTTTGTGTATGGTGTTAGAAAGTGTTCTAGTTTCATTCTTTAACAAGTGGTTGACCAGATTTCCCAGCACCACTTGTTAAAGAGATTGTCTTTAATCCATTGTATATTCTTGCCTCCTTTGTCAAAGATAAGGTGTCCATATGTGCGTGGATTTATCTCTGGGCTTTCTATTTTGTTCCATTGATCTATATTTCTGTCTTTGTGCCAGTACCATACTGTCTTGATAACTGTGGCTTTGTAGTAGAGCCTGAAGTCAGGTAGGTTGATTCCTCCAGTTCCATTCTTCTTTCTCAAGATCGCTTTGGCTATTCGAGGTTTTTTGTATTTCCATACAAATTGTGAAATTATTTGTTCTAGCTCTGTGAAGAATACTGTTGGTAGCTTGATAGGGATTGCATTGAATCTATAGATTGCTTTGGGTAGTATACTCATTTTCACTACATTGATTGTTCCAATCCATGAACATGGTATATTACTCCATCTGTTAGTGTCCTCTTTGATTTCTTTCACCAGTGTTTTATAGTTTTCTATATATAGGTCTTTAGTTTCTTTAGGTAGATATATTCCTAAGTATTTTATTCTTTCCGTTGCAATGGTGAATAGAATTGTTTCCTTAATTTCTCTTTCTGTTTTCTCATTATTAGTGTATAGGAATGCAAGGGATTTCTGTGTGTTGATTTTATATCCTGCAACTTTACTATAGTCATTGATTAGTTCTAGTAATTTTCTGGTGGAGTCTTTAGGGTTTTCTATGTAGAGGATCATGTCATCTGCAAACAGTGAGAGCTTTACTTCTTCTTTTCCAATTTGGATTCCTTTTATTTCTTTTTCTGCTCTGATTGCTGTGGCCAAAACTTCCAAAACTATGTTGAATAGTAATGGTGAAAGTGGGCACCCTTGTCTTGTTCCTGACTTTAGAGGAAATGCTTTCAATTTTTCACCATTGAGGATAATGTTTGCTGTGGGTTTGTCATATATAGCTTTTATTATGTTGAGGTATGTCCCTTCTATTCCTGCTTTCTGGAGAGTTTTTATCATAAATGGATGTTGAATTTTGTCAAAGGCTTTCTCTGCATCTATTGAGATAATCATATGGTTTTTATTTTTCAATTTGTTAATGTGGTGTATTACATTGATTGATTTGCGGATATTGAAGAATCCTTGCATCCCTGGGATAAAGCCCACTTGGTCATGGTGTATGATCTTTTTAATGTGTTGTTGGATTCTGATTGCTAGAATTTTGTTAAGGATTTTTGCATCTATGTTCATCAGTGATATTGGCCTGTAGGTTTCTTTTTTTGTGGCATCTTTGTCAGGTTTTGGTATTAGGGTGATGGTGGCCTCATAGAATGAGTTTGGAAGTTTACCATCCTCTGCAATTTTCTGGAAGAGTTTGAGCAGGATAGGTGTTAGCTCTTCTCTAAATTTTTGGTAGAATTCAGCTGTGAAGCCGTCTGGACCTGGGCTTTTGTTTGCTGGAAGATTTTTGATTACAGTTTCAATTTCCGTGCTTGTGATGGGTCTGTTAAGATTTTCTATTTCTTTCTGGTCGAGTTTTGGAAAGTTGTACTTTTCTAAGAATTTGTCCATTTCTTCCACGTTGTCCATTTTATTGGCATATAATTGTTGATAGTAGTCTCTTATGATCCTTTGTATTTCTGTGTTGTCTGTTGTGATCTCTCCATTTTCATTTCTAATTTTATTGATTTGATTTTTCTCCCTTTGTTTCTTGATGAGTCTGGCTAATGGTTTGTCAATTTTATTTATCCTTTCAAAAAACCAGCTTTTGGTATTGTTGATTTTTGCTATGATCTCTTTTGTTTCTTTTGCATTTATTTCTGCTCTAAGTTTTAAGATTTCTTTCCTTCTACTAACCCTGGGGTTCTTATTTCTTCCTTTTCTAGTTGCTTTAGGTGTAGAGTTAGGTTATTTATTTGACTTTTTTCTTGTTTCTTGAGGTGTGCCTGTATTGCTATGAACTTTCCCCTTAGGACTGCTTTTACTGTGTCCCCCAGGTTTTGGGTTGTTGTGTTTTCATTTTCATTCGTTTCTATGCAAATTTTGATTTATTTTTTGATTTCTTCTGTGATTTGTTGGTTATTCAGCAGCATGTTGTTCAGCCTCCATATGTTGGAATTTTTAATAGTTTTTCTCCTGTAATTGAGATCTAATCTTACTGCATTGTGGTCAGAAAAGATGCTTGGAATGATTTCTATTTTTTTGAATTTACCAAGGCTAGCTTTATGGCCCAGGATGTGATCTATCCTGGAGAAGGTTACATGTGCGCTTGAGAAAAAGGTGAAATTCATTGTTTTGGGATGAAATGTCCTATAGATATCAATTAGGTCTAACTGGTCTATTGTATCATTTAAAGTTTGTGTTTCCTTGTTAATTTTCTGTTTAGTTGATCTATCCATAGGTGTGAGTGGGGTATTAAAGTCTCCCACTATTATTGTGTTATTGTTAATTTCTCCTTTCATACTTGTTAGCATTTGTCTTACATACTGCGGTGCTCCCGTGCTGGGTGCATATATATTTATAATTGTTATATCTTCTTCTTGGATTGATCCTTTGATCATTATGTAGTGACCATCTTTGTCTCTTTTCACAGTCTTTGTTTTAAAGTCTATTTTATCTGATATGAGTATTGCTACTCCTGCAATTTTGCTTGTTTGGGTGTCAAGGTTCATAGTTGCAAGCTGGATGATTGAAGCAGAAAGGGAATAATGATACTGAAAAAATACTGAATTCACCTGAAACTATCATAGCATTGTTAATCAGCTGTACCCAAATACCAAATAAAATGTTTAAAAACAAAAAAGACATTGAGTTGCCCATGGAGGCTCCAGGAGGATCAGAATTAGACTTAAATGTCACCCATTCCAGAAAAGCACCCAAAATTCTTTTGTAGAATTGATCCTGTGCAGACTTAATTGTTGCTTCTCCTGAACACAGACCAATTGCTTCTTCCACTGACGACCCTGATCCTGGACACTGTGGCTGGGCTAAAACTGTTACCACCATGGACTCTGGAAACTGGATCTAGCTTCCACTGGCACCATTAGCCTCGCCAAGATGGTGTCTACACAGCCAACGGTCTTTTGGATTCATAGCTTCCAAGTCAAAGTCCACCCTGGGTGAATCCAACTCATGAATCGTTAGTCATATGACCATGGTCTGCTGCTGCTGCTGCTGCTAAGTTGCTTCAGTCATGTCTGACTCTGTGCAACCCCATAGATGGCAGCCCACCAGGCTCCCTCGTCCCTGGGATTCTCCAGGCAAGAACACTGGAGTGGGTTGCCATTTCCTTCTCCAATGCACGAAAGTGAAAAGTGAAAGTGAAGTTGCTCAGTTGTGTCTGACTCGTGGCGACCCCATGGACAGCAGCCTACCAGGCTCCTTCATCCATGGGATTTTCCAGGCAAGAGTACTGGAGTGGGGTGCCATTGCCTTCTCCAGCCCATGGTCTAGCTATAAGGAAAGCTGGAATGGTGAGTACTACCTGGCTTCTACAGAGTGGAAGACTTTGTGCTCTGCCCAGGTAGAGAATGTCTCAAAGCTAAAGTGGGGAGGGAGGGTGGGTAGGAAGCCAAAATTAATGACAAACAGCCTCTCCTCCCAAGTGGTTCCATTCCCTACACCTCTCTTTCTTCACATTCAATTATACTTTGTTCTCCCATCTTCTCACAATATACACTTACCATCCCCTCTGCTGCTGCTGCTAAGTCACTTCAGTCATGTCCGACTCTGTGTGACCCCACAGACGGCAGCCCACCAGGCTCCCCCGTCCCTGGGATTCTCCAGGCAAGAACACCGGAGTGGGTTGCCATTGCCTTCTCCAATGCATGAAAGTGAAAAGTGAAAGTGAAGACGCTCAGTCGTGTCCAGCTCTTTGTGACCCCATGGACTGCAGCCCAGCAGGCTCCTCCGTCCATGGCATTCTCCAGGCAAGAGTACTGGAGTGGGGTGCCATTGCCTTCTCCGACCATCCCCTCTACCTATTACAAATTTTACAGCAAGATGAAGAGTATCAGAGACTTAGCCACAAACAGCTAAGACTGCAGCAAGCTATAAGAGCATGTTATTTAAAGAGCCAAACTCACTCACACCTATGGAGCTTCTGGAAATGACTCAGGTTTGAATGTTCCAACCCTAACCTCTCATGTATTTTTGTATGTCCACCTCATCACACCAACTCCAAGTAGCCCTTCAACACTTCTCTGTACAGCTTGTATTTTTAAAGAAAATTCTATTGGTTTCCACAATACTGAAATGAAAATGCATCCCTTCTCCTACCCTTCCCCTAACGGAAATGCACACAGCTGGTCAGCTCAGTGTGGTGAAGTTAAGCTATGTCTTCCCTAAGAAGTTCTTGGGAGACCTGAGCATGTTTAAGGAACTTTTCAACTGCCAGGAAATATTCAATGACCCTAAAACAGCTGCCCAAGAACAGCCCTGGTATTCTGGGAATCCAACAGTAAGACAAAGGGAAAACGGAGGTTAGTGGTGGAATGAGCCTGGGATTTGGAAAAGCAAAGTATGATATGAAACCTGACACCAGGCAGAAGCCAAACCCCTCCTAGATGAACTGTCCACTCGGGGAAAACATGGGCTGTGGGGCAAAGAAAGACAACATCACTGAGGTTCAATAGGTCTGCTGTCCAAATCTCATCTGAAAGAGCTAGTCAGAAGAGAAAGAGCATCTCCTAACTGACCAGAGGGAGAAGAGTTCCAGAGGCCAATAGGCCATCTGGCTGTATACACAACATCAAACCAGTCAATCTTAAAGGAAATCAGTCCTGAATATTCATTGGAAGGACTGACGCTGAAGCTGAAACTCCAATACTTTGGCCACCTGATGTGAAGAACTGACTCATTGGAAAAAACCCTGATGCTGGGAAAGATTGAAGGTGGGATGAGAAGGGACGACAGAGGATGAGATGATTGGATGGCATCACTGACTCGATGGACCTGAGTTTGAGTAAGTTCTGGGAGTTGGTGATGGACGTGCTGTAGTCCATGGGGTTGTAAAGAGTCAGACGTGACTGAGTGACTGAACTGATCTTGTACCGGTCCTATTTGGACGCACAAATCATTCCTTTGCTGCTGTTGTAATCTTAAGAGCACAATCCATATCCACTCTCTGGTTTTATCTCTGTAACTCCAAGGATAATGGTAAATATTGGTAGGGAGGGAGAGAGGAAGAGAAGGAGAGAGGAAGGGAGGGAGGAAGGGAGGAAGTAAGGAAGAGTGAGAGGGAGGGAGGGTACTGGAGCAGAAATGCTATATCACCAGAGATTTCAGTTACACACTGACAAACCCATTCATATTGCAGGAAAATTTTTACCTTTCCAGTTGAAGAGTTCTTGGCTCATGCTGGGAAATTACTTGAAGGACAAGGTAATTCAACACACTCTTCCCCTGGTCAGTTTCAGCACTTCCTCCCATTTAAGGTTTCACATTTTAAAAACATAAAAACAACTAAAGAAGTGCAGTAACAGGATTGGCCAGGGCCCATGAATCCCTAGAAATATTCTCATAAAGTCATTGTAGAAACCCAATGTTGTGTGTCTAAGTGGTCTCCAGGGTGAACACATAGCTCCCTCCTAGGGGATATGACTTGGAGCATGAATAGAGTTTTAGCTTGGGTTGCTGCTGCTGCTAAGTCGCTTCAGTCGTGTCCGACTCTGTGTGACTCCATAGACGGCAGCCCACCAGGCTCCCCCGTCCCTGGGATTCTCCAGGCAAGAACACTGGAGTGGGTTGCCATTTCCTTCTCCAATGCATGAAAGTGAAAAGTGAAAGTGCAGTCACTCAGTCGTGTCCGACTCCGCGACCCCATGGACTGCAGCCCACCAGGCTCCCCCGTCCCTGGGATTCTCCAGGCAAGAACACTGGAGTGGGTTGCCATTTCCTTCTCCAATGCATGAAAGTGAAAAGTGAAAGTGAAGTTGCTCAGTCGTGTCCGACTCTGATTCCTAGGCTCCAAGCACACTGCAATCTGGCTTCTGAACACCACCTACTCCAATAAAACTGCTCCAACTAAGGTCACTAACAACTTCCTTATGGGTAAAATCAACAGCCCCCTCATAACCCTTATTTTACTTAATCTTTCCACAACTTTTATCACCTCCCATGTACCTGATTCTTCAAATCTCTTATTTTTTTAGTTTCTGAATTTCTTCTTATTTCCATTCTAGTTCCTCTTTCTTAGTCTCCTAGCAGCCATCACTTGCTCTGTCCATCCCAAACCTGTTAATGTCCTCTAGTGGTGATCTCAGAGAAGGTGATGGCACCCCACTCCAGTACTCTTGCCTGGAAAATCCCATGGACGGAGGAGCCTGATGGGCTGCAGTCCATGGGATCGCTAAGAGCTGGACACGACTGAGTGACTTCACTTTCACTTTTCACTTTCATGCATTGGAGAAGGAAATGGCAACCCACTCCAGTGTTCTTGCCTGGAGAATCCCAGGGACGAGGGAGCCTGGTGGGCTTCCGTCTATGGGGTCGCACAGAGTCGGACACGACTGAAGCAACTTAGCAGCAGCAGCAGCAGCAGTGGTGATCTTGGTCCTTTGCCAATTTAATCTACTCCTCTAGCAAGGACTCCAAACTCTCATTTCCCACCATACCACCCAGCCCTTCTCAGTTAACTTCTATAAGGGCAAGAAGCTCTCATGTATCCATTGTATGTAATTAATTAACTTCTATGTATCTAGAATGGGAGTAGGTATCAACCATCCTGGATGAGAACTGAGAAAACAGTTACTCAAATCATATCCTGTCGGGCTTAATTCTCTCCAAGAACCTTTACTGAAACTGGATAGCACTGGACCCCTAGAGCCAGCTGCTTAGGAGGCAACTCCACTTGGCTGTTTCACAGATACCACGTGTCAATAACAAATCTGTTGCCTTCTCTCATAATTCCTCTTCTCCTGTGTTTCTTAGTTTGATGAAGAATGTCACTATATTACTGCTTCCTGATTTTTCTATCTTTAGACATAATCCATTAACTACTATGGAAAATAAAGATGGGATGTTGTCTCTCACACACACTCCTGTTCCCAACATACACTTTCCATCCATCTTACTTACAATTTAGAATTTTTGTAGGATATTCTATTTATATTATTATAACTATGTAAACACATTTAATAACTGAGCCGTATAATATGCTCTAATGACCTTTCCTTTCCTGAACAATTTTCTGTTTTCCCTGGAAATAATTGTGGTCTTTTTCTTGTTTGTTTATTCACTTAGATTTCTGTAAACAAAGCCTTAATTCTTTTTTTCATGTAATCATCACTAATTCAGCTCCAAACTCTTGTCCATTTATGTAAACATCCTTGGTGTATTAGGCCTCTTATCAATTTTACTTCATTAAAGAAACTGCGTATAGATAAACTTCATTGTTGATATCTCACCAGGCTCCCTGCAGAAGCCCTTATGTCAGTATCTTTAGATCATTTTTCTTGGGTTGGTCATATTTTCAGAGAAGGCTCTTTTCATCTCTTTCTTGAAGGATGAAGATGTGGTTTTCAAAATTCTGAGAGCCTGGTAAAAGCTGAAGACTGAGGATGTCTCAATCTCAGTATGTCAACTTTTACTAACTCACTGTATTTTCAATACGATATTCCCATACTTGATTCAATGTGGCGTCCATTTTATCCTCTAGAGAGAACAACTCTCTAGTCTTCTGTCAGAGTGGAAGTGGGAAGTCATTTTCTTATATAGACAGGGAGATGATGTGGGGGGTCTAACTCTTTAAAGTAAATTGAACCACTTCTCCTCATTTTCTATCCTCCTTTACTTCTACTTCCAGAGTCTGTTACCTTTGATTCCTGAGACTTTGGGGGACAATCTGTGATTCAGATTGGCTTCCTATTTATTCATAGTTGTCCCCACTGCTTACTTAACACTGCTGCTGCTGCTGCTGCTAAGTCGCTTCAGTCGTGTCCGACTCTGTGCAACCCCATAGACGGCAGCCCACCAGGCTCCCCCGTCCCTGGGATTCTCCAGGCAAGAACACTGGAGTGGGTTGCCATTTCCTTCTCCAATGCATGAAAGTGAAAAGTGAAAGTGAAGTCGCTCAGTCGTGTCCGACTTGTAGCAACCCCATGGACTGCAGCCTACCAGGCTCCTCCGTCCATGGGATTTTCCAGGCAAGAGTACTGGAGAGCCTTCTCCGTACTTAACACTAGGGTTCCACTTTCTCTAGTATGTTGATCAATTACCACTCTTCCATCTATTATCTAGCTCCTAAAGTTTTGTTACGCTTGTGTTTTCCCTGTTTGTTTTCCCTGTTGTTCTTATGGTTTATATATTTATAAAAATCCCATTGTCATCTTTTAAAACATCTTTTAATTTTGTCAGGGGGAAATATAACGTATCTGTTCAATTTACCTTCCTTAAGTAAAAGCCCCTACCCTTTTAATTATACCTCTTGCTGCTCTTCCAAAGCCACTCTACTTGTAGTTCTTCAAATGTGCTTTTTCTCTCACACATACACATACACACATTTTCATGTTACTCTCCCTGCTAGATTAGCTTTCTGACACCCCCTTCCCCCACCTCTGCCGAGGAACTCCTGTTCATCCTTCACTAGGAGCTCTCACCTCCACCAGCACACTTCTCAGACACTTTCCTGTGACCCTATAGCTCCCTGGATATCTGCTCACCACAGCATTTATCTTCCTGGATAATATCTGCTTATTTACTTTTCTGTTCTTACCCACTGGGCTTTAAAGACATACTAATGGGTCTCTCACAAGGCCTTCTTCCTCCAGGGATACCTCTGGCAAAAGAACATTTCTTTTAACTAAGTGGAAAATGAGAGACTATATGAGATGCTTCCCTAAGGCAGGGTTCCAGACCAGGAGTTTCAGTGCAAACCATGAAAAATATTATTATTATTATTATAATAAAAGTCTCTCTCCTAGATTAGTTCTCAAAGTTAGACAAGAAATTAACTGCCCTCAAAATTATGCATACTGCTTTTTAGTCAAAGCACTTTAGCATTCATCAATTAATTATAGTAATTTACTATCATTAGCTAGCTAATTAAATTTGAAACTGAACCTCCAGAGGAGAAACACCAATTTGGTAATACCACTCCAGGCAGATGTCCATAGGCGTAACTCCTAATTTCTTGACCTTCCATGAAAAATAGTGGGTTCTGTGCTGGAACTGGGCCAAGCAACCATCCCATGGGTTACTCCTCCTCATTACAAGCATCCAAGCCTAGTTCCTCTCCTCTCCAGAGTTTCAATAGCAAACATTTCTGAAAGTGCCCCCCCAGCTGACATACTCATCAGAATCACATTACTATTTTCAAACAGAAACAAAAGGTCATCTCCAACATAAATACACACAAAATGCAGAGCTTCTCTGGCCCTTACTCTTGTTAAAAAAAAGGAGAATAAAATGACTAAAGCTATAAACCAAGCCTCTCTTTCAGTGTTTGAGGACTGCTTAAAAAGTGATTTTGCTGGTATGCTGATAAAATGGACAACCTAGAAGAAATGGACAAATTCTGAGAAAGGTACAATCTCCCAAGCCTGAAATAGGAAGAAACAGAAAAATTACCAAAAATGAAATTAAACCAGTAATTTTAAAACTCCCAACAAACAAAAGTCCAGGACCAGGTGGCTTCACAGGTGGGTTCTACCAAACATTTAGAGAAGAGGTAACACCTCCTTCTGAAACTATTCAAAAAAAATTGCAGAGGAAAGAAAACTTCCAAACTCATTCTGCAAGGCCACCATGACTCTGATACCAAAAGCAGACAAAGATATCACACAAGAAAGAAACTTACAGGCCAATATCACCAATGATATCAACAATATTACCAATGGGCTCCCCTGGTGGCTCAATGGTAAAGAATCCGCCTGTCAACATTTGTCAATAACAAATGTCAACGAGGATGTGGACAAACAGGAATCCTAGTACACTGCTGCTGCTGCTGCTGCTAAGTCACATCAGTCGTGTCCGACTCTGTGCGACCCCACAGATGGAAGCCCACCAGGCTCCCCCGTCCCTGGGATTCTCTAGGCAAGAACACTGGAGTGGAATTGGTACAGATTCTATTGAAAACAATATGAAAGTTTCTCAAAAAATTAAAAACAGAACTACCATATGACCCAGCAATTCCACTCCTGGGTATATATCTGAAGAAAACCAAAAACACTAATTCTAGAAGATTCCCACACCCCAGTGTTCATAGCAGCATTACTTACTATATATATATATATATATATATATATATATATATATATACACACACACACACACACACACACACACACTCAATGGAATCCTACTCAGCCATAAAAAGAACAAAATGTTGCCATTCATAGCAACATAGATGGACTTGGAGGACATTATGCTAAGTGAAATAAGTCATTCAGAGAAAGTCAAATACCATATGATGTCACTTATATTTGGAATCTAAAAACCACAACAAACTAGTAAATACAATGTAAACGACAAACCAGTGGTTACCCCAGGGAGAGGGAAGAGAGGAGGGGCAAAAAAGGGGTAGAGGAGTAAGAGGCACAAACCATTAGGTACAAAATAAACTACAAGGATATACTGTATAACACAGGGAATATAGCCAATATTTTATAACTATAAATAAAGTATAACCTTTCAAAATTGTGAATCACCATATTGCGAAACTTTTATAATATTGTACAGTAACTAATATGAAATTAAAATAAACATAGTAAATCACCAAAAAAGTGATTTTGTTGGGGCAGAGATTTGGGGGAGGATGGGAACAATGGAATGGAAGAAGGCAAACTTCTACTTGGGTAACTAGTATTCTCATAATACAAAACAGACTCCCAGATTTATTTCTCTTCCATACATAAGAGACATGACCTTTCACTTGAAATTTGTGGAGCTTTTCACTTCTTAATGAGAAGGAAAGTGAAGAGAAAAATTACCTGGTGTGTGTTGTAGCCCCACATATGCATTGAAATCCCTGGAAACATGCTCATGGAGCGTTAGTCCCAAAGCAGTCTGATAAGCATCCTTTTGCTAACCCTGAGATGTAACTTCCTAATCCATTAAGGCCCCTACCCCTAACAGGAACAGCTTGGCTTTTTCCCCTTAAGAGAAAGGCAAGAAAAGGAAAGTACAAATATCTCAGGATGCAGTGATTTTTTTAAAAAGAGCGAAACACTTCTACACGTTCTCATTGCAGATTGCTTATAATGGAGTCTGATTATGATGCTGTTATTATTTACATCACATAACATTAATAAAGATGACAGCAATAATAACAGCAACAAGTCTCAGGTGCTTCCACAGTTTACATTACAGCTTGTGAAATACTTCAGAAATATTTTATCTCCATGTTTACATGGAATTAGGCTCTCGTAGAGAAAGTCATTGTCCATTGCCGCAAAGCTAGTTGGTGACACAGCTGAAATTCCAACTCTGGTCAGTTCAGTTCAGTTCAGTCGCTCAGTTGTGTCTGACTCTTTGCAACCCCATGGAATGCAGCGCACCAGGCCTCCCTGTCCATCACCATCTCCCAGAGTTTACCCAAACTCATGCCCGTTGAGTCGGTGATGCCATCCAATCATCTCATCCTCTGTCGTCCCCTTCTTCTCCCACCTTCAGTCTTTCCCAGCATCAGAGTCTTTTCCAATGAGCCAGTTCTTCACATCAGGTGGCCAAAGTATTACAGTTTCAGCTTCATCATCAATCCTTCCAACGAATATTCAAGACTGATTTCCCTTAGGATGAACTCGTTGGATCTCCTTGCAGTCCAAGGGATTCTCAAGAGTCTTCTCCCCCACCACAATTCAAAAGCATCAATTCTTCAGTGCTCAGCTTTCTTTATAGTCCAACTCTCACATCCATACTTGACTACTGGAAAAACCATAGCTTTGACCAGACGGATCTTTGCTGGCAAAATAATGTCTCTGCTTTTGAATATGCTGTCTAGGTTGATCATAACTTTTCTTCCAAGGAGCAAGTGTCTTTTTTTTTTCATGGCTGCAGTCACCTTCTGCACTGATTTTTGGAGGCCATAAAAATGAAGCCTGTCACTGTTTCCATTGTTTTCCCATCTGGTCATTTGATGACAATTGTTACAGAATTACTCCATTCTCTCCATATGCATTAAAGTGCTTATAGCTGAAAATAAAAGAAATCTCAGCTAAAAATCCAAAAAAAGGGCAATTGATTCAGTGCTTCAGTGACATCAAGAACCCAGATTTTTTCCACTTTTCTTCTTTACTATCTCTATTAGGTCAAATGTCTTCCCCTCATGGTTTTAAAATGCTACCACAATCTTAGGCATCACCTGTTTAGACAAAGTCCAGACACAGAAAAATGACTATCTCTATTACATGTCCCTTTTTAAAAAGCAGAGGCAACTGCCCTTCACACTTCATTGGTCATAATTTCATCATATGCCCTAGCTTAACTTGCCTATCACTTGCCAAGTGGCACCATCTTGATGGGATTATCAGTCAAGATTCAGTGCAGTAAGGCTAGGAAAGTGCCCAGTCTCTGCTGAACAAAATGGATTCTCAGAGAAAAGTAAATAAAATTTGTCAGCAAAGAAGAACAGAATAATGCTCTGGGATTGGGACCAGGTGTCACTCCATCAATATGGCAGACCATTTTCTAAAACATTCTGCTATCAAATACTGAAACAAAACATCTGGTAATTTTCTAACTATAATTGATATATAAGGCTACCAGAGTATGTTGCTAAGTCACTTCAGTCGTGTCCGACTCTGTGTGACCCTATAGATGGCAGCCCACCAGGCTCCTCCGTCCCTGGGATTCTCCAGGCAAGAACACTGGAGTGGGTTGCCATTTCCTTCTCCAATGCATTAAAGTGAAAAGTGAAAGGGAAGTCACTCAGTCATGTCCAACTCTTCGCGACCCCATGGACTGCAGCCTACCAGACTCCTCCGTTCGTGGCATTTTCCAGGCAAGAGTACTGGAGTGGGGTGCCATCGCCTTCTCCGACCAGAGTATGAGAGAAATGTCAAAGTGCAATATGATTAAATATGTGTGGTGCTAGACATACAACACTGTAGAGGGAACTCCACTGACTGGAAGTAAAGAGACCTGAGTTCTATGAACTAGTGGATGGTCGTAACCTTTCTAATATTGACTTCTTTCTTTGTCATACTAGTTAACAATGGGAGAAAGCGATGGCACCGCACTCCAGTATTCTTGCCTGGAAAATCCCATGGATGGAGGAGCCTGGTGGGCTACAGTCCATGGGGTCACTAAGAGTTGGATACGACTGAGCGGCTTCACTTTCATCTTTCACTTTCATGCATTGGAAAAGGAAATGGCAACACACTTCAGTGGTCTTGCCTGGAGAATCCCAGGGACGGGGGAGCCTGGTGGGCTGCTGTCTATGGGGTCGCACAGAGTCGGACACGACTGAAGCGACTTAGCAGCAGCAGCAGCAGCAATTAACAATGCCTGCCTCTATCTACTTCTTGGAATTTTTCTTACTATAAATGGCTTACTAAATCATTATTGCCATTAAGCTGAAGTCATTTTCCAATGAATAAATACAATAGGGGAGATTTCTGGTTTTGAAGGCATGTTGAGTGTTCCTCTTGCTGGGTCCTCCCCATGACTTCCCTCTCCGCCCCAGGTCTCAAACAAACCTGAAACATGTTTTGTGAGTCCTCCCCTCCTGGTGCCTGACCCTGAGCCACAGACCAGGATGTCTGTCAGCCAGCATCTGAGGGTATTTTCAGAATTCACTGTAACGTACACATTGAACCCACTGTCTTTTCATCTCAGTGAACCTATTGGATGAGGAAGTGGGTGTCAGGGATCACAGTGATCCCAGTGAAGCTGAGGAGACTCAGAGGGAACTAACAGTAATTTGACCACTTTTGTTTCTTTGCAACATGAGAGCTGTTTCATCAAGCACTTTTACCTCTCACAAGATTCTTGGCTACCTCTCTCCATGGCTCTTTCTCTCTCTGGTCACATCTTTCAGACTGGGATTCATTCTCTGATTATAACTTGGCTGTGTCTCTCTTACTCACCGAGTCAAACTTCACTGCTAGGTTCATCCTAATGGTATGCCCACATCATTCAATTTGTTCTTATTGACTACATTGGTTCTGGTTTACCTTCACTCCTATAATTCAGAAAGCTTTTAGCTGTGAGAGAGCATATCATAAAGCCATGTCCAATTGAACTGGAAGAGACATAGCGATCATCTTGCTACTCAAAGCATGGTCTGCAGATTAGCAACACTGGCTGCTAGAGGCTTTTTAGAAATGCAGGCTCTCAGGCCAGCCCTAGACCTACTGAACCAGAGTCCACATTAAACAAGATTCTTGGGTGATTCATATGCATATCAAAGTTTGAGAAGTGCTGATTTAAATCAACTACCTCATTTCACAATGAAGTCAAGTGACTTCTCTAAGGTCTCATGGCAAATTAGTAACTGAGTTGGATTGGATCTCCAGTCTTTTAATTACTAAAACTGTACCACACTACCCTTAAATGCTACTGATTCATTTTCATACTTAGTTCAACCAGCTTTCATTTTCATATAGGATGGTAGACATAAAAATATATCAGTATTTGGGTTACAAATTCACTTCTGTTACCTACTACTATGTATTATTTTGACAACATAGCTTCATTGTATTCTGCAGCCTTCTTATTTTTCATCCCTTGATGTATTTAATTCACCAGGACTTTCTCTGGTCCAAATAATGACATGAATAGAGCTTCTCTTTAGGATCTTTTATTCACCTCTTCCTTTTTATCCCCCTTTTATGACTCCATCAGCTGAATTTGCAAACTAGTCTAACTAATAATATTTTATTTAAAATTCGTCTACCTATATTTTTTTTTTTATTTTATTCCTCTACTTTTATTTATTGTGTTTGACTCTTTGCAACCCCATGGACTGTAGCCTGCCAGGCTCCTCTGTCATGGAATTCTCCAGGCAAGAATACTGAAGTGTGTTGCCATTTCCTACTCCAGGGAATCTTCCCAACCCAGGGATCAAACCTGGGTCTCCTGCATTACAGGCAGATTCTTTACTTTCTGAGCCACCAGGAAAGTCCTAACATACCTATATTTATAAATACAGATAATCTAAACTTTTTATTTTAGTTTAGTTCTCAGTGAAGATCTGGAGATTAAAATTATGATTGCTTCATAAAATGAACTGGGAAGCTTGATCAATTATTTTAAAATCTGTGGATCTCCTAAATGAAGAATTTTGTGGGTCATACTCTGTGGTTCCTCTATATTTTGAACACTTTTTACAAGATCATCCTATTTGAAGGATCATAACTAACTAAAACCAAAAACAAAATAATTTTTTTTAGATGAAATATACCTCTATGTTTGCATCTTTCTGGTATCTCTTGAGCAGGCTGAGGATAACATGGAAGAACGGAGAAGGAGGAATATGCCCTCAGATTTCCCACTCCATCCCTCACTGTCTCCTACCCTGAAATATAAGAGAAAATCTCATGTATCCACAATCCATGTTTGTCTATCAATACCTGCATCCATGAAATGTCCATTAGCATCCTTCCAACTTCTTTTATTTTGTATCAAGTAGCTAAAGAAATGCAGCCTAAGAGTCCTAGGTTCCATTGCAGGCCATTCTTGGTGTTCTTTTTTCTTTTTTTTTTTCCATTTCAGTGCCCGCAAAATAGAGAAGGAGCATTTGGACAGCTCAGAGTCACACTCAGGCCTTCTGACGAGGCGTATGTTAGCAGGCATGGGAGCATCTGTGGGGCACTGTGAGGCCCTCCCTGATCTGGAAAGATGTGGTCATGATTCATGTTTCTACAGCATATGACAAGAGGAAGAACAGAGCCTGCCACTTATTAGCAAGTGTCCCTTGCTGTCCTTGTCCTCACACGCTGTATTTCTCAGTTTAGAATTGTCTCGCAACCTCAGGACCAGCCTGCATTTAGAATTTCCTGGGTACCAAAAAAAACACTATAATTTTATCACTACCGCCCCTGCCCCTCAGTTTTCTTTGAGCAATCTTTGTGATTGGAAGAAGCTAAGGAATATACAGGAAGTCTGAAGAATCTTAACGCTTAGTGCTCAAAGACAAATGTTTCCCTCTCTTGATTAATAGGTCAAGTAAGCAATTGCTTCTGTAATGTGGTCTGAAGACATTAATCAACAAAAGGTCTGCCTACCTCATACATTTTCCCCTCTCTGGCCTGAAATTCTGCTACTAATTTTGCTGATGGGAGGGAAATTAGTTTCCCTTTCTTGTTGCAAGGAGGGAAAGAACACAGACCAGTGCATCCAAATTCACATCTCCCTCAGTTTGCCCAGGACTAACTTTGCTCTAAAATTTTCACAAATGTTCAGGCCGGAGGGGGCGGGGTGTGGGTGGTGGGTCCCAGGTGGGTATCGGGGGCTGTAGGGAGGAGGATGGTTGTGGAAGAGTAGGAGACACAGAGAGACAAACATTTTTAAACTAGAAGATACTCCTCCTAACTCAATACTCTATAAAATCCAGGAAGAAGAAAGGTTTGCAGTGCCTCTCACCCTCCTCCAGCTCCAAGAATTTCCTCTCTTGACAAGGAATTTCCTCTCTTCCCACCCAGCAACTGAGTAGGAGAATAAGGAGGTATAGAAAAAAAAAAAAGAAAGAAAGAAAATTAGCAACCAATATGTTCTGAGGTAACCTGTACATTGATTTATTTATTTCTGTATTATTTATGTATATGTTAATTTTATGCAAGTAATTCCAGAATTGTAAGTTGGTTTTACTGTTTCCAGCATGTAGATCCGTGGAGAAACCCTCCTATTACTCAAACACAAAAGCAGCGACAAAACAACTTGAGAATTACAGTAGGATGTAAAATACAGGAACAGTGACAAGTTGGTCCCAGGGGTATCTGCAGGCACAGTTGTTAGTTCACTCTTCATGTTCTGAATTGAAGCTACAGAGAGGCCCAGGATCCAGAAGACTAACTCCTTAGAGAATATGTTTACTCATCCCTTCATTCATTCAATAAATACTAAGCAATCTGTAGTATAAGCTAGAAATACCTACTAGGGCCTGGTCATGGCCACGCAGGTATTAAAACACTGCTCTTGTCGGTCAAAAAACTGAAAATCACAACATGATGTGGTGAGCTGTAGTGGTGGGCTTCCCAGTAGCTCAGTGGTAAAGAATCCGCCAGCCAGTGCAGGAGACCTGGGTTCTTCCATCCCTTTATCAGGAAGATTTTCTGGAGGAGGAAATGGTAACCTGCTCCAGAAGGGGGCGACAGAGGATGAGATGGTTGCATAGCCTCCCGACTAAATAGACATGAGTTTGAGCAAACTCTGAGTGAAGGACAGGGAAGCCTGGTGTGTTGCAGTCCATGGGGTCGCAGAGTCTGACACGACTGAACAACTAAGCGCACACACACACACACACACACACCCTGTAATGGTAGAAATGGCAGTCTTCGGATAGAATAAAGAAATGACATTCAACTTAGAGAAGGTGGTGTGGGTGTGTTTGTGTGTGTGTGAGCGCACGTGTTCAGGAATAACATGCCATGCCTAGGGAACAAAAACAACTTATTGTGAGGAGGACACCAGCAATAAGCCTGGAGAAGCCAGCAGGGGTCGCTCATGAACAGTGCGTGCTATGTTAAGAAATGTGCACTTCATCCTGTAAATAAAAACTGGGGAACCACGGACAGAATTCAGTCAAGGGCATATTATAGTCAAACTTAATTATAAAGTCCAATCATCTGCCAGGTCTGGAAGATGAGCTGGAGGAGGTATAAACAATGGCTGTAGGAAGAGCAGTTAGGAATCATTGCTGTGATTAGGAGAGAGTTGAGAAGTGGCTGGGGGATGGGACAGGAAGAGAACTCTATGGGAGGCAAAGCCACATTTGGAGGGAGATTGAATGAGAAGCGAAGAAAGGAAGATGTTCAAGATGGCCCTAAAATGTCTTAAGTGACTAGTATAATAAATGGTCGGGCCACCAATCCAGCTAAAGAACATAGGAGGAAGTTTGGCAAGAAAGATGATGACTTCAGCACAGTCGTGTCAGGTTTGATGGGTCTAAGTACCACCCCAGTGTAGGCTTCCAGCAAGTCAATTCAACAGAAGGATCTGAAAGTCAGGTAAGAAGTCTGAGATTTAGGAATTATCAGCAGCAAGGTGATAGTGTAAACCATAAAAATGGGTGCACTGACTCTAAGAACTATGTAAAATGAAAAGGGAGCTGAACTAGTGATGAAACCTTTAAGGAACACTGAAATACAAAGGGCAAGAAGAGAGAGGAGTGTCCATCCACAGGAGATCCAGAGGAAGTGTCACAAAGAAGAACCAGAAGAGTGAGACTACATGAAAGCCAAGACGGAAGAAATTCAAAAGCCCACATCAAATGCAATAGAAGTACAGCAAAACACAAGATCTTAAACATCTCATTGGATATAGTGGTTAAGAGGCCACTGGTCATTTTCAGTTCAGTCGCTCAGTCGTGTCCAACTCTTTG
Organism: Bubalus kerabau; assembly: GCF_029407905.1. Lineage (NCBI taxonomy): Eukaryota > Metazoa > Chordata > Mammalia > Artiodactyla > Bovidae > Bubalus > Bubalus kerabau. The sequence goes on along the minus strand of NC_073628.1, from coordinate 111,368,711 downwards.
TGACCCCATGGACTGCAGCATGCCAGGCTTCCCTGTGCATCACCAACTCCCAGAGTTTACTCAAACTCATGTCCATTGAGTCGATGATGCCATCTAACCAACTCATCCTCTGTCGTCCCCTTTTACTCTTACCTTCGATCTTTCCCAGCATCAGTGTCTTTTCCAGTGAGTCAGTTCTTCGCATCAGGTGGCCAAAGTATGGGAGTTTCAGCTTCAGCATCAGTCCTTTCAATGAATATTCAGGACTGATTTCCTTTAGGATGGACTGGTTGGATCTCCTTGCTGTCCAAGGGACTTTTAAGAGTCTTCTCCCCTACCACAGTTCAAAAGCATCAATTCTTCAGCACTCAGCTTTCTTTCGGAGAAGGCAATGGCAACCCACTCCAGTACTCTTGCCTGGAAAATCCCATGGACGGAGAAGCCTGGTAGGCTGCTGTCCATGGGGTCGCTATGAGTCGGACATGACTGAGCGACTTCACTTTCACTTTTCACTTTCATGCATTGGAGAAGGCAATGGCAACCCACTCCAGTGTTCTTGCCTGGAGAATCCCAGGGACGGGGGACCCTGGTGGGCTGCCGTCTCTGGTGTTGCACAGAGTCAGACACGACTGAAGCAACTTAGCAGCAGCAGCCACTTTCTTTATAGTCCAACTCTCACATCCATACATGACTACCAGAAAAACCATAGCTTTAAATAGACAGACCTTTATCAGCAAAGTAATGTCTCTGCTTTTGAATACGCTGCCTAAGTTGGTCAGTAGGTGTCTTTTAATTTCATGGCAGCAGTCACCATCTGCAGTGATGTTGAAGCCAAAAAAAAAAATAAAGTCTCTCACTGTTTCCATTGTTTCCCCATCTATTTTCCATGAAGATGGGACCAGAGGCCATGATCTTAGTTTTCTGAAAGTTGAGTTTTAAGTCAACCTTTTCACTCTCCTCTTTCACTTTCATCTAGAGGCTCTTTAGTTCTTCTTCGTTTTCTGCCATAATGGTGATATTATCTGCATATCTAAGGTTATTGATATTTTCTCCCAACAATCTTGATTCCAGCTTGTGCTTCATCCAGCCCAGTGTTTCTCATGATGCAGGGTGACAATATACAGCCTTGACATACTCCTTTCCTGATTTGGAACCCATCTGTTGTTCCATGTCCAGTTCTAATTGTTGCTTCTTGACCTGCATACAGATTTCTCAGGAGGTAGGTCAGGTGGTCTGGTATTCCCATCTCTTTCAGAATTTTCCACAGTTTATTGTGATCCACACAGTCAAAGGCTTTAGCATAGTCAATAAAGCAGATGCTTTTCTGGAACTCTCTTGCTTTTTTGATAATCCAGTGGATGTTGGCAATTTGATCTCTGGTTCCTCTGCCTTTTCTAAATCCAGCTTGAACATCTGGAAGTTCACAGTTCACATACTGTTGAAGCCTGGCTTGGACAATTTTGAGCATTACTTTGCTAGTGTGTGAGATGAGTGCAATTGTGCGGCACTTTGAGCATTCTTTGGCATTGCCTTTCTTTGGGATTGGGATGAAAACTGACCTTTTCCAGTACTGTGGCCACTGCTGAGTTTTCCAAATTTGCTGGCATATTGAGTGCAGCACTTTCACAGCATCATCTTTTAGGATTTGAAATAGTTCAATCATTTTAACTTGATCATTTTAATGAAATGATGGAAGTTGAAAGATATTAAAAAAAAAAAAAAAAGGAGGGGGGGAGGGGACATGAAGAAGTAGAGACAAAATCCAGCCTACCCTAAAGAGTCTGCATGAGTAAGGAAGAAGAGGTTGTTGAGAGCAAGAAGATGTGGATTCAAAGGAAGCTTCTGATATCAGAAGTAACTTGAGCAAGTTGATAGAGAGAAGTAGAAGAGACAGGATGGAGGGGGATGAATGATGTGGTGAAGTCCCAGAAAAGGCAGGAAGCAACAGGATTAAGAGCACAAGGAAAGGAATTAACCTTAAAATGTGAGGTAAGAGTCAGGAGAAGTGCAACTATTTTCCTGGGAGGTTGCAGCATGGAATATCGAAGGATGAGCAGCCTCTGTGAGTGGGGATTGCAGAGGAAGTTGAGATTTTGAGGAGATCCCGGGTGTCAGTTAAGACAAGAAGGTTGAGGACTTTTCTGAAACCTCTTTAGGGACATAGAATAGTGTATGTTAACAGTAGGAAGGGAGTTAAACACACTCAGAGAATTCTCCAGTCCTTGGTAGGGGTAGAAAGTAGTCTGGCTTAAACTTAGGGGACATGGCAATAAGTCTAAGAGTTCTCCATCTAATGAAGAAAGATTTCAATGTGACCATGACTTCTATTAACACATCCTATAAAACATTAACAGTATCATTACTAATGCAAGAAAACCTTCTCATGCCAGAGTAAATAAAAAATAAAGGTGTGAGCTTAGATACTAGACAAGGTGGCTCTGAACAGGAATTTATGTTTCTGCTAAGCTGGTTTCTGCTCACTCACACTCTGTCTTTTTTCATTTACATTTCTGGGTTATTTTCCTATTATGGTCACTTATTTACCTGACAGATGGTAGAAGGTCAGCTAAGGATGGAGTAAGATTAGCATATAAACAAGATTTTAAAATAGCTGGAACAGAGAAGGACTTTAGAGCCTGCTAATCACTGGAGACTTGACCTCAAGTGAAAGTGTACTTGGGCAATCCTCAGCCAGCCCTAAGAATGCCCTGCCTTGCCTCTGGTGACCTAGAGTGAGTCACCATTCAACTTAGCTATAAGCTGCCACTGTGTCTTTAATTTAGCTCTAGAATTCTAAAAAAAGAAAAAAAGTCACAAATATACAGTACTTGAAGGAAAGGCTGAATGGTGTAAAACTGAAGACCTTAGACTTAGACCTGGGTATGAATGGCAGTTGTCAGGCCAAGCTTTATTTCCCTTAGCAAGTTACTAGAATGCCGTGTAAGAGAAGTCACCAATGAAGGGAAGTCATCTGTGGGTCTAGTTTTTTATGTACATAACCAGAATATCCCCAACTCTACGAGCTTCCTGGCTCAGCTTCCCCCAGTGTAACAGTCTGAGCTTGTACCTAGCCATACTAAGTTAGAGAGATCTAGTTATCTTTTCCAGAATTTCCCAGGTGGAGGCAACTCTTCAGACTCCTGTTATCCACTCATTTCTTGGCCTCTTTCACCATCCACCTCCTGAGATGCTGTCCTCTCTCCTTTTCCAGTGTTGAGTGGACATGGCCCCTTCTCCTTAGGCCTCCACACAGCACTGACAGAAAGCTTTTCCCGAAAGTCTGTGTTCATGGAGGCAGTCACCGATCAGAGAGCAGACTGAAGTGGAATATCACACATCAGGCCAGACAGCATCTCTTGCTAACCCTCCACGCATCTGGGATCTCAACCTCCCCTTGTGAGCCTTCCCTTATCTCTTTCCTTTGCATTCCAGGGCCGGGAAACACACATGTTCTCTTGTGTTATTACACAGGGTATTTCCCGGTCCCCTTGGTGCTCTGCCTCACTCCCCTGTACATTGCCTTCAACAACCGCAGAGGGCTCTTTATGTGAGCTTCCACCCTGGGCTCTACTCCCAAACAACACAAAGAATCATCAGAGCTTTGAAATAGCAATTTTTCTTGCACGAGCACCAGATCACACATCTGGTCTAAGATCACTGTCCCATAAGTAGAAAGGAAAGGAAAAGAAAAGCTATTCTCTCTCTGTCCTTGCAAATGCCTGGATCCTGGAGTTCTGGGATTCTATTTTCCTGGGATACATGTGTCACTTTAAATCCCCACAGCAATGTTCTAAGACATGTATTATCATCCTCGTTTCACAGATGAGGAAGTTTAAGCTGAGAGAATTGAAATGATTTGCCCAGGGTTCCAAAGCTAGTAAGTAACAGAGTCACAATTAGAACGCAGTGCTGGGACTGCTGCTCCCTCCAAATAGCTGGAGGCCACCATGCTGTGAGGAAGCCCAGGCAGCCACACGAAGAGCAGGACCAAGAAACCAGGCATGTGAGTGAAGCCTTCAAAGTCTTTCCAGCCCATGTTAGATATCAGCTGGCTACAGACAAGTGAATGACCCCAGCCAGTGTCACATTGGACAAAATTATCTGGTTAAAACCTATTCAAATTTCTTACCAAGCCTGTTTTTAAATCCAAAAAGTTAGAGCCCTTCAGGAGGCTCCACTAAGCAAGGTAGGTCACCCAGAAACCAGACTGGGGATGAATTGGGAGAGTGGGATTGACATATATACACTCCTATGTATAAAATAGATGACTAATGAGACTGCTATACAGCACAGGGAACTAACTCTGCTCAGTGCTCCGTGGTGATCTAAATGGGAAGGAGATCCAGAAAAACAAGGGATATATACCCTCATGCTGGGAAAGATTGAGGGCAGGAAGAAAAGGGGGCGACAAAGGATGAGATGGTTAAATGGCACCATCGACTCAGCAGACATGAGTTTGAGCACACTCCGGGAAACAGTGAAGGACAGGGAAGCCAGGCGTGCTGCAGTCCATGGGATCACAAAGAGTCAGACATGACTGAGCCACTGAACAAAATAACTATATATAGATACACACACACATGCACATATAGCTGATTCACTTTGCTATATAGCAGAAACTGACACAGCAGTGTAAAGCAACTCTATTCCAAAATCAAAATAAGAAAAGAAAGAAACAAGACTTCTTTCTCACAGACTAATTTCTCCTAAAGAGTCTGCCTATGCAGTTGGCAAAGACTAACTTAGCCCTGTAGAACCAGAACACCCAAAGGTAGAGCAGATTCTGCTGAGCACAGACCCAAATCAGTTTTTAGTTTCAGGAAAGAAATATAACTATATTTCTGTCTACCATTTCATTGCTGGTGTCTGTGTCTGTAAATGTGCATCCCTGGGCTTAGTGTCCTCCATGCAGACAAACCATTTCACTACTTATGTTCTATCTCCATAAATCTCATCTTCCCACCCTAGAGCCATTCTGGTGCTTTGAGCCTCCCTGCGCTCAAAGAACTAGTTTCTGGGCATTTGTAAGACACACATCTATGAAGCATCTCTTGTGTGCCAAGTGCTGTTCTAGGGCCAATGGATTCCGTATAGAAAGGGCAGACATGGGACTTCCTGCTCTGAAGGAACTTTGGCCAGGAAACCAGGCAAGAAATAAGAAAACAAATCAGTAAGATATAAAAATGAGGGCTTCATAGTAAGAATTATGAAGAAAAACCACATGAGATCCAGAGATGGAGCAGGATGAAGGGAGGTGGGGTGTGGTAGGGAGCAGTGTCTATTTTTAAAGACCTCTCTGAAAAAGTGACTTTTGAGCAAAGACTTGAATGAATCAAGGGAGGGGACTGAATGGAAAAACAGAGGAAGAATGTTCCAGGAGGAACAGAAAGCACATGTAAAGGTCCTGAGGAAGAAAGAGGTTGGGGCTATTCACGGTAGAGCGAAAAGGCACTGTGGCTGGAGAGGAGGGGGAGGGGAGGCTGGGCAGGTGCGCCGGGTTCACGGGGTGGAGCCTTCACACCAAAGCGGAGAGAGTGGATATTCTTCTAGCATGCTGTGGGAAGGTACTGGGGAACTGCGAGCAGCGCACTCTGGCCTGCCACGTGAGAAACAGACTCTAGAGGGGACCACGTGGAAGCAGAGAGAAGAGTTGAGAGACCACACCTGTCTAGAAGAGCAGTGAGAGTAGCTCGAACTTGAGTGGGAGGACATGATAAGACATGGGATGTGATTTGAAGGAAGAGTGTCTCAATTACACACACATAATTATTATTCAGATCCAGTTCCTCAGCTCTGAGATTTGGAAGCATTTTCATTTTTTAAACTGATGATTAAAAATGCTGAGCTGGGTACTCCATCAGTTCAGTTCAGTTGCTCAGTCATGTGTGACTCTGTGAACCCACGGACTGCAGCACGCCAGGCCTTCCTGTCCATTAACAACTCCCGGAGTTTACTCAAACTCATGTCCATTTAGTTGGTGATGCCATCCAACCATCTCATCCTCTGTCGTCCCCTTCTTCTCCTGCCTTCAATCTTTCCCAGCATCAGGGTCTTTTCCAATGAGTCACCTCTTCCCATCAGGTGGCTAAAGTATTGGAGTTTCAGCTTCAGCATCAGTCCTTTCAAAGAATATTCAGGACTGATTTCCTTTAGGATGGACTGGTTGGATCTCCTTGCTGTCCAAGGGACTCTCAAGAGTCTTCTCCAACACCACAGTTCAAAGCATCAATTCTTCAGCATTCAACTTTCTTTATAGTCCAACTCTCACCTCTATACATGACTACTGGAAAAACCATAGCTTTGACTAGATGGACCTTTGTCAGTAAAGTAATGTCTCTGCTTTTGAAAATGCTGTCTAGGTTGGTCATAGCTTTTCTTCCAAGGAGTGCCTTTTAATTTCATGGCAGCAGTCACCATCTGCAGTGATTTTGGAGCCCCAAAACATAAAGTCTCTCACTGTTTCCCCATCTATCTGCCATGAACTGATGGGACCAGATGCCATGATCTTAGTTTTCTGAATGTTGAGTTTTAAGACAGATTTTTCACTCTCCTCTTTCACTTTCATCAAAAGGCTCTTTAGTTCTTCCTCACTTTCTGCCATAGGGTGGTGTAACCTCTGCATATCTGAGGTTATTGATATTTCTCCCGGCAATCTTGATTCTAGCTTGCGCTTCATCCGGCCCAGCATTTTGCATGATGTACTCTGCATATAAGTTAAATAAGCAGGGTGACAATATACAACCTTGACATACTCCTTTCCCAATTTGGAACCAATCTGTTGTTCCATGTCCAGTTCTAATTGTTGCTTCTTAACCTGCATACGGATTTCTCAGGAGGTAGGTCAGGTGGTCTGGTATTCCCATCTCTTTCAGAATTTTCCACAGTTTATTGTGATCCACACAGTCAAAGACTTTAGCATAGTCAATAAAGCAGAAGTAGATATTTTTCTGGAACTCTCTTGTTTTTTTTTTTTTTGATGATCCACAAGATATTGGCAATTTGATCTCTGGTTCCTCTGCCTTTTCTAAATTCAGCTTCAACATCTGGAAGCTCATGGTTCACGTACTATTGAACCCTGGCTTGGAGAATTTTGAGTATTACTTTGCTAGTGTGTGAGACGAGTGCAATTGTGTGGTAGTTTGAACTCCATCAGGGTACTCCATCAGTGCCCCCTGATGTAGGAGGGTTGCCACAGCTATTGGACAGCTCTCAGGTGGGAGATGAGTGGATTTAATAAAATTGGGTCCCAAAGGAAAGCTTCATGTAACCATGTGCCAGGGTTGCCTGTTGGTTCTCTGTCTAGGCAGCCAGATCAAACAACAATCATACAGATATCCACTGAGTTTGTCATATTTGCCATCTTGAAGGAAATCTGAATTCTGTGACATGTTCCTTGGAGAACAAAGTAATTACGTTTTTTTGAAGCCTGATCAATATTCCTTGGTAGGTAGAACTAGTTTCTGGGCAGAGAAGGATCAATTTGCCTAAGGAACCCCAGGATCTTCTAAGAAGGAAGTAACCTGGACCCCTACATGTTTCCTTTAAGATTTAAAATTAGGAGGAAAATTGGTAGCCCTCACCATGTTTCATTGGCAGGAGGAGATTCCAAAGATCCCCAAAACAGGAAGGGCAAAGATGCCACGCTCGGGTCTCTAGCTCATCCCAGGAGCCCGAGGTTCATGGGGCTTGGCCAGTTCTGGGAGAACAGGGGCTGAGCACAAGTGAGTCCTCACACTGCAGTTCTAGGGCCCATGGCTTAGAGAGCTGTGACTTCAGAGCCCAAGCATGAGGCTCCTCAGTGAAATGGTAGTGATAAGAGTCTACATCTGTGAAGACATCACAGAGCTATAAATGGTTGTTAACAGTGGAGCCACGCAGCAGCGAGAAAAACAAGCTGCAGAGGACCAATCAGACACCACCTCGTCATCTCCCGGTGTTTGAAGGTATCTCTGGATCTCTTTGGACTGAATGAGCCCTTGGTCTTAACGGACGGTGGGAGAGGGAGGGGCCTTAAGATGAGTTCCTGCACTTCCTGAATATAAGGACAGATGAGGACCCTAGTGATTAGCTGAGGAAATCAAGAGAACCACATGTTTGAGAATGGATATATACATGGTATAGTGCATGGTACACCATATATGTGATAAGGTAATGCCATATAAAGAGAGAATAGACTGCCTTACATCATAAAAATGTGGCACTGGCTACCTTTACTGTTAAAGAAATGGGTCATTTTATTTATCAATTTGCCTGTCTTTATATTTCCTACAATGAACATGCATCACTTTTTTTCCAAAAAAGAAAAAAAAGTAAATTAAAGAAGAATATTCACATCCCTCACCAGATCTCTCACCCTGCCAGCAAGTGCCCCCGTGGGTGACCCTGGGAACCCACAACCACAGACAACTTCTGGGTGCTCTTGTGGCTCCTGCGATGGTCCTAGGTGGTGATTCCTAGGCCGGTGAATAGCCAGGGCCTGCCAACCTCACAGCAGGCATCCTGACCAGCCTGACCTCGGAGTTGAAGTGTTTCCCCTGCCCAGGACAGGACAGTGGCAGGACCCACCTCCACGTCCTGTTATTGATCAGGGCTCCCACAACTGTTCAAGGGGCCCCATGAGGTGACCATTCAGGGATGTCAGGCGGGGATTCCCACACAAGTTCCCTGGCGCCACATGTGTTCTTTAAAGAGAGAGTTTCACTTCAGGTACCAGGCATCACACCCACAGAGCAACAAATAGAACCTCTCCTGTGAATTTGCATGCCGCAGCCTATCCTCCTGGGGTCACTTCACTGCCACAGACATTTATATATTACCTTCATGTGGTCAGAGCTCTGAGCTGCAGGCTGAGGGGGACAAAGATGAGAAGCCTGACTCTGTGCTTCCAAAGAACCTCCAGCCCAGAGGGAGGCAGGAGACACAGAAGAGCCTCTGACCCAGGAAGCATGTCCTGTGAAAATAGAGACTCGCAGGTCAGCACGTGATTGACTTCCTCCCACAGCAGGCAAACCTATTTGTGGCATCAGGTCCTGCTTCAACAGGTCTCAGATGCGTCCCCTCGCACCCATTGCCATCACCTCTGCAATGGTTCTGCCCTCTCCAGCTCCCACCAAGACTCTCACACCAGCTGCAGAGCATCTTTCAATCCAAATGCACTGCCAGGATTTTTCTAAAGTCATCTCTCTCCTTTAAAGTATTCAACAGCCTCCTATGACCTCCTACGACCTTCTGTATGAAGTCTTGTCTCTAGCATTTGGTGCCTTTACTAACATAACCTATCTTTCCTTTTTCTCCCTGCCCTCTAGCCCCTAGCAACCCCCTACAGTCACCTCCCACCCTCTCCCCAACCCCAGCCCACACACACATACACCCAGAATACTCCAACAAGACCAGACTTAGCAACATTCCTCAAATACATCACAGCCTAGAAGATCCTTTGCCTTGATCTCTGCTTGTCAAAAGTCTGTTTATTCTTCAGGGTGCAATTTAAACATCTCCTTTTCTGCAGAGTCTTCTTCAGACCTGAGTCAGAATTAATCCTACCTTGAACCATAATAGTAATTTGCCTATATCTTCTTAATTGCACGCATCATATTATGTTTTGCCACTCTCCACTTAACCTTGAGCTCCCAGAAAACAAACATTACATGTCATTCCCTTTGTGTCCCCCAAGATACAGGACCTAGCATACACTCGACACTTGTTTGCTACTTACTGAATCAAGATGAAAATCATTCTTATGCTTTTCAATACAAAAAAAAAAAAAAATTAAAGTGTCATGGTTCAGGCATTGGTTTCACAGATGTCAGATGGTTTTCTTTTTGTTTAGTCACAGAGTCGTTTGGCCAAGTCTTTTGCAACCTCATGAACTGCAGCCTGCCAGGCTCCTCTGTCCATGGAATCTCCCAGGCAAGAATACTGGAGAGGGTCAGGATTTCCTTCTCCAGGGGATCTTCCCGACCCAGGGATCAAAACTGCGTCTTCTGCATTGCAGGCAGATTCTTTACCACTGAGCCACCTGGGAAACCCACGTGTACACTTACACACACACTACTGATTTCAGGGTTTCCCTAGAGAACCTCCACTAATACAGCAACCAACTCTGGACAGGCTGGAAAACCAAGCAACTCTTGCTAGTACAGAAGGCCTGGCCCCAGTGGATATGGCATGTCTATTCAAGTATAATTATTCATACAGGAACACTTTTTTCCAAGCCTTAATATTTCTTCCACATGGAGGGACAGCTGACCCTCAATCCACTATGCCTCACTCAGCTGGTTGGTGAGTTACTTGGAAAAACCACCTTCTTTGTCTTCTTCCCATTCCTTTCTGCCTTTTCATGCTCTAAGTCTTACCTGAAAAAATGTCCAGCTGCAACTATGGCAGGGTAGCTAAGTCTGTCCAACTCTGCCCTTGTTAGCAGGATCAGTTGATTCTCATTATAAGCGGCATCTTCCAACTTAGCCTCTATCAGTAATAAAGAAAAAAATTTTTCTCCATTCTTACTCTTTTGTTTCCTGTTTAGAACCCTTAGTAGTGAAGAGGCCCCCAGGCAATACTCATATCTTGACTTAGCTTCTGAAGTGTCTACACAAGGAACAGCCCACCCTGGGCCCTTGGATATCTTCTAAGGATCCTGGAGTGGCCTTGAGCTTGGGAGTGCAACCCCTCTTGGCACTTAAGAGGATTATTACACTTGCTTCTAACTGTGGGAAGCTGTGAGAAGCAAATCAGAACATGTATGTGAAACTTTCTGTGAAGTCTATCCCAGTATTTAAATGCAAGGTGGAATTATTTCTGTAGCTGTTGTCATTCTGTTGATGTAAAATCCCAGGGGCCCACCGTGCCAAGTTCCACTGACTGTTTGCTGGCACCCTGAGGGGCTGTCTTACATGTGATCTACCAACATGTGGACCAGCTGCCATGTGGCTCTGGTGAAGCACTTCCCATAGCATCCTCCACGTCCCACCAGACATCAGTGCCCAATGGCAAGATGTGGACGAGCACATTTCCCCTCCCCCTACATAGGGTGACCAGTTTCTCAGACTCCTAAAGCAGGATGCGCCTGCCCAGGGTCTTGTGGCGTTTACAAGAGCTCTGCATGTCTTCTTGCAGCCGGTTCCCTCTTCCCTAGGGTAGCCCTGTCCCAGGGCTTGGACAGGTTTGCATGACAGAGCTGGGTTCACTTCATCACTTCACTCCTTAGAAACCCAGTACCCTGTTACCAGACCAAGATGGCGGTGCTTGGTCCCAGCTTCCACAGGACAAGGAACCTTCTGGGAGGCTCCTGAGCCCCTGACTGGATCACTGGACCAATTTCCCAGAGATGCCCAGACATGTCTGAATTCCAGGGGTGGATGCAGTACACCCTTTATGATAATTCGTGACTGATATGACCAGGCCTCAGGTCTCCCTCCAGCAGTTATACAGGTGCCCTTGACAGCACCCTCCTAATCTCATCCCTATTTCCTGGCCAAGCCACTTTCAAACCCAGCCTCTGGGTTCCCCTCCAATCCTTGCTTCTCTCTCTCTCCCCAACGCCCCTCCCTCTTTCTCTCTCCTGCTCCCTCCCTTCTTCTCTCCATGTCTCCTTCACTTGTCCAAGTAGAAGGGGTGAGATAAGAAAGGTGAGATGTGGTGAAGGCACAAACAAGAATCAACCTGGGGATATTTTCCCTCTGCTGCTCAAGCAGATTGTGTATTTTATATTTTGCCAGCCCTCAGAGAGAGAGAGTTGGGAATTTTTGCCCTGTGCTATGTACGCTCACCTCCCTTGGGAAGCAGGCAACCTTCCAGCACAGGGGCGATCCCACACCCACGCTAAGTTCTGCAGCCTTAACTCCCAGGTGGTCTGGGATTTCTGTGGATGGAGCCAGAAGGGTGGAGAGCGTGTGACATGGATGGTGCACCTGCCCCTTTAAATGGTCAGAGAGAAATGCTGCTTCCTGGAGGGTAACAGCAATACCACCTCGAGCAGCTGGCTCCCCTTGGTGGAACATTCTTCCACACTAAGTCTCATCCTGTCCTCCAGCCTCGAGCCAGCTGGTTTCCTTCTCTGCAGGTCATTCTCTAGGGAGGGTTGAGGGACAGGGAGATTGGGCAGGAGAAGGGTGTTTACAGCATGAAAAGGTTCAGGAAGGGTTTTCCTCTCTTCCAAAAAAGGACTGAGCCAGAAGAGCGGAGGGATTCCCCTTCGCAAGCCAGTGGTGTTGAGGACACAGGCAAAAGATGCTATAAATTTAGCACTGATTGTCCTGCATCTGGACCATAAGAGATCTCTGACACCTTAACCACACATGTGGCAAACGCTGTGATTGCAAACTCCTAGGGAACACAGTTGGGGAGCAACTCACTTTGTGTGGGGGTGCAGGGCTGAAACCAAGACAAATATCTGGGAGATGCTGTCAAAGGATGACAAGAAGGCACCCAAGAACCTCCAAAGGACCCCTAGGATGAGAAGCCTGTGCTAGTGTGAGGCTGGGAGTTAAATTTGTCCCCTAAATCCTTCCCACCTGTCTTTCCCACTTTGGCAAAAACAAAATATCAAGGAATAGAGAGGAGTATTGGTCCACAAACTTGATTGTTCCGGAAATGTCATATGGATTTATGTATTTTGAATTTGACTCAGAGTCCTTTACCCTCCAGTCTAGTGGGAAATTCAACCCAGTCATTCCTCATTCCCATATCTTAAGGCTATGCAAAGGACCCGAGGGATGTTTATGAGCTCAAAATATTGGTGAGGCGCCTCCAGTGCACACTGGTGACTGCACCTCCCCTTGAAATCTAACCTCCCTGTGACTTTCCTGCAGCTTTAGATGGGGACTGTGGGGGACTGCAAGCCCATTCCCCCTGGAGCCAGGGTCTTGCCCACCTAGGAGTGCCATCCCCTTCAAAGTCTTGCCAGCCTCCCATCAGGGAGAGAAGTAGGGGTTTTCCCTCTTTGAGAGGCTCTCTGACCCCCCCATCCTTCCCTTAACACAGAAAAGGAATCTCTCCTCTCTCACCTTTTTGCCCCTGAAGGTCCTAGTCTTCCCAGCTCCTCCCTCCAAGAAAACCTGGATAGAATCTGTGTGAGATGAAGTCAGTCATCTCAAGCTGCTATCTGGCAGGACAAATAATCCTGCAGATACAAGTTAAATCTCGGACAAGACAGTTGAGAATCCAGCTTCTGGGGAGACTGCATTCTATTTTATGTTGAAGACATAGAAACAGGCTTGAGGAGGGCAAGTAACCATGTGCAGAGCAGGGGTAAAAAGGATCCTTGCAGGCAATGCTAGGGACCAGGAAGAAAATATACCAAGGAGGAAGAGTAAGAGTACTCTGGAGACTGAGAGATCAGGGAAGTTTCACCATGAACGTGTCCTCCCTCCTGTGGGCTGAGGCCTGAAAGATGAGGAGTGCAGCACATGGAGAGTGATGGAAGAGCCTGCCAGGTGGGAAAACACCAAACACAAGACCCAAAGTTGGGTACACATTTGACTCTTAGGAATAACATATAAAAAGCCAGTGGGACAGTTGAGCTGACTTCAGAGTTGGGGTTAGGGACTCAAATTCAGGGGAAGAAGGACTGTCAAGAGGAAAAGCTTTTGCAAAGGAGATAAATGAGACCTGGAACACCATAGCAGGCTGGAGTCTAAGGAGGGAGGTGGTGATGAGGGAGCCTCCAAACATGAAGAAGCATGACCATGGACTCTAGAAGCACTGATGATTGACCTTGAGCATTAAGCTTCCCTTTTCTGGGTTATAATTTTCTTGTGGCAGTATCAGGTCCTTTGGAAAATTCTATCAAATAGCTATAGCTTTCAATGAGCTGTTTTGGAGCAATCAAGTCCAGCCTGTGTTCTTGTTTGGAGGACTAGATCACAGGGAGCACTATAGATGTGGTTACAACAAGCCCAAGGTAATGAACAGGGCAAACTGAAGTCAAACAGAGCTGGAAGAAGCCTGGATGACTTGAGGGATGTGCGGGGAACTCCTTGATGATTTTCAGAAAAACTAGGGGAAGGGACAGAATTACTGAAACATGCAGGGTGGGGACTCAGACCATGACAGCTGATATCAACAGTGGTGATGGCTGATGGCCAGAAAATCTCTTAAAAGAGAAGTAGAACTGAACAGATGGATGAGGTTTAGATCATATTTCGAAGAACTGATTTGGATCTCCAAAACAATATGCAAAGGCTTCTCTCAAGAACTTCCTTGGTTAAAGTATCTCAAAGCTGCAACAATTAAGTTTCTGGAAGCACTTACCAGAACAGCAGTGTGTCGCCTCTTCCACTTGGCTATATTGCCCCTCCTTAGGCTGCAGTCCATGGGGTCGCTAAGAGTCGGACGCGACTGAGAGACTTCACTTTCACTTTTCACTTTCATGCATTGGAGAAGGCAATGGCAACCCACTCCAGTGTTCTTGCCTGGAGAATCCCAGGGACGGGGGAGCCTGGTAGGCTGCCGTCTATGGGGTCGCACAGAGTCGGACACGACTGAAGTGACTTAGCATAGCATAGGCATCACCAGTTGGAGAAGGAAATGGCAACCCACTCCAGTGTTCTTGCCTGGAGAATCCCACGGATGGGGGAGCCTGGTGGACTGTTGTCTATGGGGTCGCACAGAGTCAGACACGACTGAAGCGACTTAGCACCAGCAGCAGCAGGCATCACCAGAAGGAGGGGCCTCACGTGGCCAAGCTTGCTTAGAGGACCTGACGAATCTCCTGATACAATGCCAAGAGTGAGATGGGAGAGCTGGGTGGGAGAACTCGGCTCACATAAAGGCCAAGAAAGGCCTGGCATAAGTAGAGGGATGGGCAGGATGACTTTCCAATAAGCCTGGTGCTGCTGCTGCTTAGTAACTCAATTGTGTCCAACTCTTTGTGACCCCATGGACTGTAGCCCATCACGCTCCTCTGTCCATGGGGATTCTCCAGGCAAGAATACTGGAGTGGGTAGTCGTGCCCTCCTCCTGAGGATCTTTCCAACTCAGGGATTGAACTCAGATCTCCCACATTGCAGGCAGATTCTTTACCATCTGAGCCACCAGGGAAGCCTTCCAATAAGCCTATTGTAATTTGATTAATTCATTCAATAGAATTGGGAGGCATCGGCAATTTCTGTCCTCACAGGGTTTATATTCTAGCTGGTGAAAACGTAACAAATAATAAAAGCATAATAAATACGTCAGTCATATGGTATGGTGGAGAGAGAGAAATGCTTTAGAAAGGAAATGTGGAAGAAGGGAAGGGAGATCGGGAGTACTGGGAAGAGGGCTTTGGCGCTTTTAATACTGGGGTCCAAATGCGGTGACATTAAGTGGAACATGAAGGAGGTGAGGGAGGAGAAACTTTCAAGCAGAGGGGACAGCCAGTGCAAAGGACCTAACGTGGGAATGTGGCTGATGCCTTGCAAGAACAGCCAAGAGTGGCTGGGCCATTGAGAGGGAGCACAGAGTAAAGGGATGACCAGGGCCTGTCCTGTGGGGCCTTATAAGCCGCTGCTAGAACTTGGGACCCACCAATGGCACCCCACTCCAGTACTCTTGCCTGGAAAATCCCATGGACGGAGGAGCCTGGTGGGCTGCAGTCCATGGGGTCGCTAAGAGTCGGACACGACTGAGCGACTTCACTTTCACTTTTCACTTTCATGCATTGGAGAAGGCAATGGCAACCCACTGCAGTGTTCTTGCCTGGAGAATCCCAGGGATGGGGGAGCCTGGTGGGCTGCCGTCTCTGGAGTCACACAGAGTCGGAACAGACTGAAGTGACTTAGCAGCAGCAGCTGAAACAGAAACCACGAGAAGCTGCACGATGGCAGGGGCTACACATTTTCATCCCCGCCTCCCCAGCACCTGGCACATTACCTGCATCCAGCAAATACTTGCTGAATGAATCACTGCCTATAAAACGAGCCCTTTATGATGTCCCAGTGCGTGGGCCAGTGCTGAGTCATCAACACGGCCCCCACTGCCTCTCCCCCACACCTCCACGCCCCTCTCCAGGCCTGCAAGGACCCCTGATGAAATATCAGGCAGTATCACCACCACCCAAAGGTGCGGCCTCAACCACCCTAAAAGAAGACATCCTGCGTCTCCAGAGACCACATTATCTGAAATTCTTAGAGGAAAGGGCTGGGAATGCAGGTCGCTGTGAGCAAATGAAACAAATCAGCCCCTAGTCAGCCTTACCTCCAGGCCCTGCTTCCCTGACTCTGCCTTTTATGGCAACCACGCAGCCTGCCCCCTCCCCTTTCCTGCCCCCTCTCCCCGCCAGGCCCCAGAGTCCATTCACTGAGCATGGAAGATTTCCTCAGGAAGGAATTCCTGTGCAGAGTCAATTAGAACACAAGGCACACTAATCAGCAAGGGAGGTGGGTGAACTCATTTTCTTTTCTGAGATGGTACCAGTCAGCATATCAGATTTTTTTCCCAGAGCCTGAAGTGTCAGTCAACAACTGAACAAAAAGAGGGGGTGATCACAGCCCCTCCCCGGCTCCTCCCCTGCCCCAGGGTCCTGTGAGAGAGAGACCAGGGTACGTCTCAGGCCAGCAGGCTCCTGTAGGACCTCTCCTCCAGAAAAGAGGAGAGTGACACCCCTGGGCCCCTCACCCCTGGGAACTAGATATAACTGAGCTCGGAAGCTTGTAACGAAGCTCTGCAAACGCTTTGCAAATGATAAGGGCCCACCAGCACAGTCCTTTGACTCTCAGAGCTGTGGTAATCCCTCCCTCCCCAGATGAACTCAAAGACTCCTCGCACTTTCCCTCAGTCCCTTCCTCCTTCTCAGGCACCTGCCAGCCTCAGGAGACTAAGAAGGCCCGCACCTGCCAGCCCTGCAGGAAACCCCACCACACCTGTGAACCCAGGATCAGGGAACAGACAATGTGAATGAATCTAAAGATGCTCTATTAACAGAAATGTAACCTCTCCAGATAGATGTTACTGAGAGGTCAAGGGGGTTACTATGCTTCTTAAAATATAGATCTATTTGGTTCAAACCCCCATTTTATATCCTAGGGGGAAAAAATCTACTGCCTGCCTTGAGATTTCTGCAAATTGCAAGGGAACCTATATCCTTCTCTCACCTCTGGCTCCAATTTCCTGCCCTTACTGAATTCTCATTTTCTGCTCTCCATAATTCTGCACTTTTTCCTCCCAACCCTGTCCTCTCACCCAAAAGCAATCATTTTTACAAGCATCAGACGTTAACTGAATGTTTATTGACGGTTTGTAGGTCATGAGGAATGGGTTACATTTTCTCACCACACAGCAAACGACCTAACATCTGATACCAGCTGTCCCATTTCTTGAACATCCTCTAGGGATTTCTCACAGGCCATGCCTGAATGTGAATCGCCTTGGCTCCCTCTCTCCCTCTCTCCCCCAGGGATTCCCCCACTCAGAGCACTGGAGTTCCCTCCCCTGCTTCGCATCCAAAGCCAATCTAGGTGTGCCATGGAAGTGAAACCACTGGGCTCTTTTAGCAGGGCCAGCTTCAGAAGACACTTGCTTTAAATGGTGCTTTTGCTCTGTTTTGCCAATGAAATTGTAATTCATAAGGAAGCAAAAGAAATTTCTTCCATTTCATTCTGCAAGCTCACTCCATTATTTGTAGCGTTTGCAGCCTGCTATTTTTTGGGCTGAGAGCTTGCAGTTCCATTCATGGCTAAAGAAACAGACTTACTTCCTTGGATCTTGCACCCCTCCCCCTCCTTATTTCCTTCCCTTCCCCCACCCTAAACAGCATCAGCACTCTGTAAATTGTGTAAATAATGTTTTGACTTTACCAGTTGCCTTTGCCACCAAGTGGTCTAAATCAAAAGGCTTAACCTGGGGTCTAAGGAACCCCTTAGGAAGCTAGGCAGAAGTTCAGAACATCCACGAATCCCTAAAACTATATGCAACTCTGCCTTTTTCTCAGGAGAGGGTTTATAACTTTAATAAGATATTCCCCCCAAAGGTTTTAGCCATTTATCAGGTAGCTAGAGAGCAGAGCTCTGTAGCAACAATGCAGCCTCAGATGATAAGCTAGCCTTAAACCAGGTCACTATTTAATTGGCAGTTTGGGAAAGAGAATAAATCATTATTTTTTTTTTAAAGTAACTTTTCCAAAATAGCTGCTATGAGAGTTGTAAAAAAAAAAAAAAAATCAACAGGAGTTAAGAGCAGGGAAAATGAAAATACAAATTCTTATTTTTTACAGAGAATTTTTGTAAATGTGATTCAATAAGCTAGTGCCTAACAGCTAATGCCTTTTCAGAGACATCGATAAAGTGATTCTGAAATGCAGACACTTACTCCTGCATTTCACATTCTGAAGAGTCTGGTTTTATAATCTTAAAATATTAACCATAAAAACAAAGATGAATCAGATACATAGATTTATTGTATTCACTGGAGAACAACTTAGCACAGATAAAACAACTGCAACAAATGAACCCAAAGTTAAGGATGGATGGAAGCCTAGAGCCAATTAAAGCAAAATGGGAAAGAGATTTAAGTCTGAAAATTGAGGATAAGGGTTGGCAATTATCCCACCATCTAACCAAACATACAGCTGCTACGGTTCTGGATGACTTGATGTATTTTTAATTATCATATCAAGTGTTTGACTCTAGTTAGAAAAAAAAATGAAATTAACTGTAAAAAAAAAAAAAAGAAAGAAACCTTCATCTCTTTCCCCCATAATTCAGAAGGAGAAACATCATGTCTGCCCACAGTGTCTCTACATGTAGACAGAGCTGTGCAGTGCCATTAAAATTATATCATAAATTATAGAGAAAGAATGCTCACCATCTCCTGATCTGTGTTTACCTCACATTAATTCTCAAATGAATGTGGAAATGTTTAGTTTTGCCTCATTTACATTGTTAATAGTCTTACACTAGATTATGAGGAAACAGATGAGAAAGAAGATCTCTAGAATGTGGCAAATGGTTTAAAAGTCTTAACTGAACTTGCCCTGTGGAAGACAATATTATACTTAAGCTCCAGGCAAGAGGGCCCCTGGCCTGGACCTAAGTGTTAGAAGGGCTCCCGTATCTCACAGTTCTTCCCAGGTAGCGCTAGTGATAAAGAACCTGCCTGCCAATGCAGGAGACGTAAGAGACATGGGTTCAATTCCTGGGTTGGGAAGGTCACCTTGAGGAGGGCACGACAACCCACTCCAGTATCCATGCCTGGAAAATCCTATGGACGGAGAAGCCTGGTGGGCTATGGCCCACAGGGTCACAAAGAGTTGGACACCACTGAAGCGACTTAGCATGCACGCACATATCTCACAGTAGACGTAAACACACACAGAGATGATCATGTGAACAGTTCTGTCACTTGGCATCTGGTGCTCAGAGGTGGTGCAGAATGACCCACAATCCCAAAGATCCACTCTTGCTTCCAGCACCCTTCATGGCCCTAGAGAATACTTCACATCTCCTGCCCATGTCCTCAAAACAGAAGGCGGCTGGGTCTGGATGCCACGAATGTCTGTGGGTTTTGTCCTGCAGATATTGAACCACAGGGAGGATTCAAGCGACAGAAGCACTGAAGTATAAGAGAAGAGACAGATTAGCTTGTCAAACTCTTCCTCTTGGCATAAACGCGATACTTCTTACATACCAAATGATTGTTTCCTAGCAAGTGCCAGGTGTCTGCTTTCTTCTGTCTCTTTATATTCTAATTTAAGGTTCCAGAAGTAATCACAAATGATCACAGTATTTGCAACAGATGCAGGTAGCAGCTGAGGAACATTATGCAATATTAAACAAACCATATCACCCTTAAATTTGTGTATATGGTTGAAGCAGGGTATCAGCATTTTTACTGGTAACTAGAAGAATGCTGAGTGCTAAACTGTAAATGGTTTTATTTTCATACAAACACTTTAAAATATTTAATTAAAGTTCAAGGAAAATCATATTACATTTCAGGTTTATTTAAAATACAGTCAATACTTTTTCAAGGAAGATTGAGTAGACATATTTAGATATAGCTATTTCTTTCTCTAAAAATCCTGGACATTATACATAAAAAAAGAGATAAGTCTCTGAAACAAAGAGAAGAAGGCAGACTGACAAGAGACTTCAGAACCCAAGGAATGGCAGAGTGATGAGTTCCTGGGTTTTCTTTTTGCCTCGTGCATCCCAGACTTAAAGCTGAACAACCCAGCAGCCCAGAAATACTAACAGACAGATAAAACAAGCCCCAACAAAAGCCTTCTCTCTCTAGACAAAGAAATAGGACAAGGGCAGCCTAGCAGACAGAAACAACTATAGACTATACTTTTTAGACTATAACAACTCTACTCCAGCCAAACCCCATAGAAAACATCTGTGGCCCCATTCCCACCCATGCCACCCACAGCAAATTTCAAGTGGGAGCCTAGACATCCCCGCGTGCCTAAGACTGTAATTAGGTGCTTCAACACCCTCAGTGGTGTCAGGGAAGGTCATGTAGGGTGGCCAGACTTTCATCCTCACCACCGGTAATGAGCTCCCCCCAGGCCACGGTTCAGTGGAGAACACACCGACAGCTCGAACTTGTACCCCATGAAGCAATAACGAAGAGCCCCTGTCCCTCAGTCCCCTCTCCGGTTCTGTCAGAGGCAGCCTACTGGAGAGTCAGGACTTTCACCAATAGCCAGTGGCAGCAAGGTCACTCTAACTGCAGAGTCAGTGGAGACCACATGGGGAGCTGGAATCTCACCTCCACCCCGAGCAACTCCCTCGGGGTCAGCTGTCAAGAGAGAACAAGTGGATAACTTGGATGTCTGCTTCTATTTTGCGGTGATGGAGCAATGCCTCCCCTTCTCCTGACAGAGAGGTACAAAAAAATTAATGTGCATGTGTGCTCAGTCACTCAACTGTGTCCCACTCTTTGTGACCCCATCTACTGTGGCCTGCCAGTCTCCTCTCCATCCATGGGATCGTCCAGGCAAGAATACTGGAGTGGGATGCCATTTCTTCCTCCATGGGACCTTCCCAACTCAGGGACTGAACCCTCCTCTCCTGCATTGGCAGGTGGATTCTTTACCACCGTGCCACCTGGGAAATCCACAACAAAATAAATAAATAAAAACAATGTCAATTAAAAATCACTTTTCATACCAACAACCAGAAAAATCTCAAACTGAACTGGAAAAGACAATTGATAGATGCCAACACTGAGATTAAAAAGACGTTAGAATAATCTGACAAAGATTTTAAAGCAGCCACGTTAAAAGTGCTTCAATGAACAATTAAGAACATGCATTAAACAAAGAAAAAACATAGTCTCAGCAAAAAAGTAGAAAGTGCCAACAAAGAAATAAAAGATATAAAGAAGAACTAAATGGAAACTAGAACTAAAAAACAATAACCAAAATAAACGCTCAGTGGATGGACTCAACAGTGAGCTGAAAGATAGAACAATAGGCATGGCTCAATCTGAACAACAGGGAAAATAGATTGGAAAAAAAAATAATGGTGGACTTCCCTTGGCAGAAGAATCCACCTGCCAGTGCAGGGCACATGGGTTTGATGCCTGGTCTGGGAAGATTCCACATGCCTTGGAGCAACTAAGCCCATGCACCACAACGATAGAAGCCCTAGAGCACGAGAAGTCAAGCAATGAAGCCTGTGCACCACAAGGAAAAGTAGCCCCTGCTCACCACGACTAGAGAAAGCCTACAAGCAGCCACCAAAAGTAAAAAGCAAAGTAAAAATAAATTAATTTAAAATTTTTTAATTATACAAATTTTAATTAAAAAATTAATGGTGACTCAGAGACTTGTGGAACCATAACAAGAGTTCTAATATTCACATCAAGGCAGTTGTAAAGGAGAGAGAAGGTGGAGCTGAAGAAATACTCAAAGAAATAACGGCTGAAAACCTCCCAAATTTGACAAGAGATATATATAGATTAAAGAAGCTTAGCAAACCCCACAGTACTCTTGCCTGGAAAATCCCATGGGTGGAGGAGCCTGGTAGGCTGCGGTCCATGGGGTCGCTAGGAGTCAGAGCTCACAACTGAGCGACTTCACTTTCCCTTTTCACTTTCATGCATTGGAGAAGGAAATGGCAACCCACTCCAGTGTTCTTGCCTGGAGAATCCCAGGGACGGGGGAGCCTGGTGGGCTGCCGTCTGTGGGGTCACACAGAGTCAGACACGACTGACGCGACGTAGCAGCAGCAGCAGCAGCAGCAAACCCCAAACAGGTTATATACAAAGAAATCCATGTCCAGATGTATCATAATTAAACTTCTGAAAATCAAGACAAAGAAAAAAAAACTTGAAAAAGTCATGGAAAGACACCTTGCCTATAGGGGAAAAACAATTTGAATGACAGTGGATTTCTCATTAGAAACCAGAGAGGTCAGAATTTTTTCTCAAGTAAAAATATTTTACAATATTTTTCAAGTGCTGAAAGAAAAGAGTTGTAAACCCAGAATCCTACCTAGCAAAAAATTTATCTAGGAATAAAGGAGAAATCAAGATATTTTCAAATGAAGGAAAACTAAGATGATTTGTCGCCAGAAGACCTCCCCTGAGAGACTAGCTAGAGGAAGTTTTCTAAATAGAAAAGGAAAAATAAAAGAAAAGAGGGAAAAAAAGAAATATGTAAGCAAAAATATAGGTACATATAATAGGCTTTCTCTTCTTGAGTTTCTAAATTATTTTTGATGGTTGAAGCAAAAATGACAACACTTTCTGATATGATTCTAAGTATATGTAGAGGGAAATTTAAGACTATTATATAATAAATGGGGAAGTAATGGGATATAAGGGAGGTAAAGCTTTTATTATTTCACTCAAGCTGGTAAATTCATAATACCAATAGACTGTGATAAGATATATATATATATATATATATATATATATATCTGCTGCTGCTGCTGCTGCTACGTCGCGTCAGTCGTGTCTGACTCTGTGCAACCCCATAGAGGGCAGCCCACCAGGCTCCCCCTTCCCTGGGATTCTCCAGGCAAGAACACTGGAGTGGGTTGCCATTTCCTTCTCCAATGCATGAAAGTGGAAAGTGAAAGTGAAGTCGCTCAGTCATGTCAGACTCTTAGCGACCCCATGGACTGCAGCCTACCAGGCTCCTCCGTCCATGGGATTTTCCAGGCAAGAGTACTGGAGTGGGGTGCCATTGCCTTCTCCAATATCTATCTATATATACACACACACACACACACACACACGTAAATAAAACTTTTATTATGTAATTCCCAGAACAACTATTTAAATAGCTATACAAAGAAATACACTCAAAAATACTATAAACCAAACGCAATTCTAAAGAATATTTAAGTAATCCACAGGAAGACAAGAAAAATAAAACAGAAATGAAAAAAAATGAGAAGAATAAGGGGAAAAGGAAATGGCATATTTCAACCTCACTAATAATTACATTAAATGTGAAAGCAAAAGTCACTCAGCTGTGTTCGACTCTTTGCGACCCCATGGACTATATTCCAGTTCATGGAATTCTCCAGGCCAGAATACTGGAGAGTGTAGCCTTTCCTTTCTCCAGGGGATCTTCCTAACCCAGGGATTAAACCCAGGTCTCCCACATTAGGCAATTCTTTACCAGCTGAGCCACAAGGAAGCCTATATTAAATATATATGATCAAAATACATCAATTAAAAGACAGTATTGGGAGAGTGGATTAAAAAACATGACCCAACGATATACTGTCTATAAGAAATTCACTTTAAACATGACAGTATAAGCAGGATAAAAGTAAAAGGGTAGAAAGAGGTATATAATGCAAACATTAATAAAAAGGAAGCAGGAATGACTATATTAATATTAGATAAAGTAGATTTCAAAGCAAGAAAATTACCAGATCCAGAGGGAGATGTTCTATAACAGGGGAAGGGTCAACCCACCAAGAAGACATAGTAATTCTAAATGTGTATGCACCAAACAATGGGGCTGCAAAATATGTGAAGACAAAACAGATAGAATTGAAAGAAGAAATAGATAAATCTACAATTATAGTTGAAGACCTCACACTGCCCTCAACGATTGTTAGAATAACCAGATGTAAAGTCACCAAAGATACAGAGGAATCCATCATCAACCAACAGTAATAATCAACATTTATAGGATATTCCACTTAACAACAGCAGAATACATGTTCCTTTCAATTGCCCACAAAACATATACCAGGAAACACCATAGACTGGGCCATAAGACATATCTCAACAAATGTAAAATAATTTAAATTATGCAGTATATGTTTTGGGAACTCAAACTGAAAATCAATAACAGAACGATAACAGGAATATCTCCAAACTCTTGGACACTTTAACAACACACTTCTAAATAATCCATGGTTAAAGAAGTCTGAAGGAAATTTTTTAAACTTATCAGAATGGAAGAAAATACAAATATAACATATCAAAATTTGTGAAACATGGGTAAATCAGGATTGAAAGGTAAATTTATAACACTAAATGCATATGTTAGAAATGAGAAGTCTCAAATAAATAATCCAAGCTCCCAAATAATCAAGAATCTAGAAAATGAAAAGCAAACCCAAAGTAAAAAGAAAGAAATAACAATGATACAAGCAGAAATCAATGAAACTGATAACATAGAAAAATCAATGAAACAAAAAATAGAATCTTTGAAAAGACAAAATTGGCAATACCATATCAAGACTGACAAAAAGGGGAAGAGAGAGAGAAAGAAGGACAGAGAGGACACGAATTACCAATATTGGGAATGGTATTGCTATAAACAGTGGGTATTGCTATAAACTCTGCAGATCTTAAAAGGAATATAAGTGAATACTACAAACAACCCTACAGACCTACATTTGACAAATGGATAATGAAAAATAAAAACAAAAACTTGAAAAATTTTGAAGTTCTCTTTGAAAAATTTTGAAATTTCACTTGCAAAATAAAAACTACCACAATTCACCCAATATTAAATAGATAATTTAAATAACCACATAACTATTAAGGAAGTTGGATTTTTAACTTAAAAACTCCCCAAAGAGAAATCTCTAGGACCATATGGTTTCACTGGGGAATTCTATCAAATATTTAATGAAGAATTAACACCTATTCTACACAATCTCTTCCAGAAACTAGAAGAGGGAACTTTCCCCCACTCATTTTATGTAACTAGTATTACTTGATACCAAAACCAGACAAAAATAGTACCTAAAAAGAAAGCTATAGACCAATATCCCTTGTGAGTTTAGACACAAAAATACTTAACAAAATATTAACAAGTAGAATTCACCAATATGAAAAAAGAATTATATACCATGACACAAGTGGGGTTTATTTCAGGGATGCAAAGCTGGTTCAGTACTTGAAAAGCAATTGTAATCCACTAGTCTACAAATCAAATAAAGAAAATCACATGATTATATTAACTGGTGCTGAAAAAAATTTTGACAAAATTCAGTATTCATTCATGAAACAAAGTCTCAGAAAAATAGGAATAGAAGGAACTACCCCAATGTGATAAAAAGAATCTATAAAAACCTACAGCTAACATTATACTCAGTGATGAAACTCTAAATGGTTTTCCCCTAAGATCTAAAACAAGGCAAGGATGTCTTCCCTCATCACTCTTACTCAACATAGGGCCAAAATTTTTAGCCAGTGCAATAATGCAAAGGAAATAAAAGGTATACAGATGATAAAACATTAAAATATGAAACAAAATGTCCCTATTTCTAGATGACATGTATGTTAACCAAGAAATTCCAGATGTACAAGCTGGATTTAGAAAAGACAAAGGAACCAAAGATCAGATTACCTACATTTATTGGGTCATAGAGAAAGCAAGGGGATTCCAGAAAAAAAATCTATTTCTGTTTCATTGACTACACTAAAGCCTTTGACTGTGTGGATGACAATAAACTGGAAAATTCTTAAAGAGATGGGAATACCAGACCACCTTACCTGCCTCCTGTGAAACCTGTATGCTGGTTAAGAAGCAACTGTTAGAACCAGACATGGAACAACAGACTGGTTCCAAATTGGGAAAGGAGTGTGTCAAGGCTATATATTGTCACCCTGCTTATTTAACTTATATGGAGAGAACATCATGACAAATGCCAAACTGGATGAATCACAAGCTGGAATCAAGACTGCTGGGAGAAACATCAATAACCTCAGATATGCAGATGACACCACCCTTATGGCAGAAAATGAAGAGGAACTAAAGAACCTCTTGATGAAAGTGAAAGAGGAGAATGAAAAAGCTGGCTTAAAACTCAATATTCAAAAAACTAAGATCATGGCATCCCATCCCATCACTTCATGACAAATAGAAGGGGAAACAATGGAAACAGTGATAGATTTTATTTTCCTGGGCTCCAAAATCACTACAGATGGTGATTGCAGCCATGAAATTAAAAGACACTTGCTGCTTGGAAGGAAAGCTATGACAAACTTACACAATGTATTAAGAAGCAGACACATCACTTTGCTGACAAAAGTCCGTATAGTCAAAACTCCTAGAACAAATAAGTGAATTTAGAAAGGTTACAGGGTTTAAGATAAATGTGCAAAAACCCATTGTTTTTATATAGACTAGCACTAAATGCATTTGGAGAAGGAAATGGCAACCCACTCCAGTGTTCTTGCCTGGAGAATCCCAGGGACGGGGGAGCCTGGTGGGCTGCTGTCTATGGGGTCGCACAAAGTCGGACACAACTGAAGCAACTTAGCAGCCGCAGCAGCACTAAATGCATAGCCATCTTAATTAAAAATACAAAACTGTTTACAATCACACATGTAAAACAAATGGGTGCAAACCTAATGAAACATGTACAGGACTTGTATGCTGAAAACTACACAATGCTACTTAAGAAAATCAAAGAAGATCTAAATAAACATATCATGTTTATGGATTAGAAGACTCAAACTCATAAAGATGTCAATTCTCCCCAAATTGTTACACAGGTTTAACACAATTCCTGTCAGTATATGGACAAGACTTTTTATAGATATGAAGATTCTTCTAAAATTAATTTAGAAAGGTAAAAGAACTTGAATAGCTAAAGATACTTTTTTGGGGAGGCTTAGGGTGGTGCAGCACTGGGTCTTAGCTGTGGCATGTGGGATCTCCAGGGCTTCCTGCATTGGGAGAATGGAGTCTTAACCACTGGACCACCAGGGAAGTCCCACTAAAACCATTTTGAAATAAAGGATTAAAGTAGAAGGAACCAATCTACTCTATTCCAAGACTTATGATGTAGCTACATTCACTAAGACTGTGACACCAGTGGAGAGATAGACTCTCAGATCGATGGGTAGGATAGAGAACCCAGATACAGGCCCACACAAGTGTGCCCAACTGATTTCTGACAAATATGCAAAAGCAATTCAACAGAGGAATTTTTCAATAAAGGATGCTGATGTAATTGGTTTGTTATTGCTGTTGTTCAGTCACTCAGTTGTGTCCAACTCTTTGTGGCCCCATGGACTGCAGCAAGCCAGACTTCCCTGTCCTTTACCATCTCATGCTCAAACTCATGTCCATTGAGTCAGTGATCCCATCCAACTATCTCCTCCTCGGTCATCCCTTCTTCTCCTGCCTTCAACCTTCCCCAGCATCGGGGTCTTTTCTAATGAGTTGGCTCTTTGCATCAGGTGCCCAAAGTATTGGAGCTTCAGCTTCAGCATCAGTCCTTCCAATGAATATTTAGGACTGGTTTCCTTTAGGATTGACTGGTTTGATCTCCCCCCAGTCCAAGAGACTCTCAAGAGTCTTCTCCAACACCACAGCTCAAAAGGATCAACTCTTCAGTGTTCAGCCTTCTTTATGGTCTCCATAGGCAAAAAAAAGGAAATTTGACCTAAATTTTATACCTCAAGTTTAACTCCAAATGGATCATAAACTTAAATGTAAAACACAAAACTATAAACTTTTAGAAAAATGGGAGAAAATCTTTAGAATCTAGTGCTAGGCAAAGAATTTTTAGACTTGACATCAAAAGCACCACTCAAAATAGGAAAAAATGATAAATTTCCAGGGATTAAGAAGTGAGCAGGAGAGAGAAGTGTGGCTATAAAAGGGCAACATGAGGGATTCTTGTGGTGGTAGAAATGTTCTTTATCTTAGCTATCAATTTCAATACCCTGGTTGTGAAAATGTGTTCTAGTTTTATAAGATAATATCATTGGAGAAACCGGGTAAAGGATATGTGGAGTCTGTATTATTTCTTATAACTATATGTGAATCTATAATTATCTAAAAATTAAAAAATTAAGAATTCTATTCATTTGCAATAATTTTTTTCATTTTACTGTATAATTATAAATGCTTTATAACATCTTTAGTAATACACATGAAAAATAATGTCAAATTTTCTCTTTCTAATATTTCAGTTCAGTCTCTCAGTCATGTCCAACTCTTTATGACCCCATGAACTGCAGCACACCAGGCTTCCCTGTCCTTCATCAACTCCTCGAGCTTATTCAAACTCACATTCATCAAGTTGGTGATACCATCCAACCATCTCATCCTCTGTCATTGTCTTTTCCTCCTGTCTTCAATCTTTCCCAGCATCAGGGTCTTTTCCAATGACTCAGTTCTTCGAATCAGGTGGCCAAAGTATTACAGTTTCAGCTTCAGCATCAGTCCTTCCAATGAATATTCAGGACTGGTCTCCTTTAGAATGGACTGGTTGGATCTCCTTGCAGTCCAAGGGCCTCTCAAAAGTCTTCTCCAACATCAGAGTTCAAAAGCACCAATTCTTTGGCACTCAGCTTTCTTTATAGTCCAACTCTCACATCCATACATGACTACTGGAAAAACCATAGCTTTGACTAGAGGACTTTTGTCGGCAAAGTAATGTCTCTAACATTGACTTCCATTTATAACATTGATAAAAATATACTCAAATGCCATTTTGATGATGTCATTCCCTTGTTGAAAAATCTTTGCATGGCTTTCCAAAGGCCTGTCATATAAAAACGCTTTAGGTTGATAATTGAAAAAGACACGTGTACCCCAACGTTCACTGAGGCGCTAGCATAGTAGCCAGGACATGGAAGCAACCTAGACGTCTGTCGACAAAACAAATATTGTACATTAACGCATAGATGTGGAATCTAGGAAAATGGCACAGGTGAACCTATTTGCAGGGCAGGAATAGAGATGCAGATGTAGAGAATAGTCGAGCGGACATGGATGGGGGGAAAGGGGGTGGGATAAACTAGGAGATCAGGACTGACATATATACACCACCATGTACAAGATAGCTAGCTAGTGGGAACCAGCTGTGTAGCACAGGGAGTTCGGTTTGATACTCTGTGGTAACCTAGAGGCACGAGATGGGGGAGTAGCGGAAGGGACTGTCTAAGACGGAGGGGATATATGTATGTACACTGTACAGCAGAAACTAACACAACATTGTTATGCCACTCTACCCCAATTTAAAAAGTATGTTTGTGGAACAGCTGACTATCCAGCTCACATGACTTCTGCTTTCTTGGGGCTTTTTGTTCTCCCTTTTTCTCATCCTCCCCACCCCCACGCCCAAATACTTCATTCCTTATTCTCCTAAAGTCCCTAAGACTTGTGTTCACAGGACAGTGTGCATGCTTGCCTGAGAGTGCCTCAGGGTTGGGGATGGCACATTTTTCACGCTTTAGACACATCAGAGTTCATGTTGATTGATAAACAAGGTGTCCAACCTATGGACTGAACAAATGAATGAATGACCTTGAAATACCTTGTAAATTATACAACGTAGGTTACTTTTTAACTTCACTCCAGGACCTTTTACAAAGAGAGAGAGAGAAGAACAGAAAAATATACAAAACCCTACAACTCAGAAGGAAGAGCCCTGTGTAGTAGCAGCACACACAGGGAAGAACGAATATGTGGTTGGAATCATGAACATCACTGTACAGCTTTTATTAGTAAGTTTAGCGTCAGGTCCTTTGAATTGTTCTTTAGTACCAATGGGAGAAGGAACGGTGAGAAATCAACGCGTCATTTCCAGCTACTCAGAGAAGAATCCCAGTGTGAGTCCTATCTGTCACGAAGAGACACAAAGACACAGCAAATCATCAAACAGCACATTTCAGTTTTATGCACAGTCCCAGCCTGAAGGAATTTACAATCTACTTTCCATTGCAATCATTCCAAACACTTGCCTTTAAAGCAGTTTAATGTAGTAAGGAAATAATGCATGGGAAGGAGCAAGGGTTGTTGCTTCAAATAGGCCTGAGTTCAAGCCTGGCTTGACCCTAATTTGTTTGACAGACCCTAGTCTGTCACCTAATTTGTTTCCATGGCTGTAAAATGCAATATCAGACCACTTAGCCATGGGGCAGGTATGAGAATTAAATAAGATATGTAAATCGTGGATCACAATGCCTGGCACACAGTAGGCCAATAAATTATGATCATTTCTCTCCCCATCAAAGGCACCAATCTCTGGATTATGAATTTCAAAATACCTTCAGGCGAAGTATTTTTTCTCATTTAAACTGTATTAAAAACTAAAGTTATAATGCCAAGAGAATACCCAAGAAAAGTATGATACATGTAAAAAATGTTATGTTAGAAACCCTGCAGGGCTCTCAGTCAATACTTGTTGACTGGCAAATGCATTGTCAGATCATAAAAATCACAGAGATGGAAAGAGATAACAGCATAAAAAGGTAATTTGGAATCAGCACAGGATAATGACTATACTTCAATAAGTATTTTATTTTTATAAGCCACAGTAAAGGAAACTGGAAATCATTTAGGAAAAAAATCAGGTTTTCTTTTACAGCCACAAGTTTATATGAATACCGAGAGGCAGAGTACCCAAAATGCTGGCATCTCATTGGCAAAATTGCTAAACTGGAAGCAAAAATATTTCACATATTTAGGGGGGTGTGTGTGTATTCACAACTGTGGCTACCTTCTTCTACATGACCCAGGGAGCGGGAGACCTAAACATCCTACACACCCATGACTGAAGCACCGATTCAAACAAACACTTCCTGGAACATCATCATCTCAAAGACATGGTTTATGTAACAAATGTTTATTGAGCTTTACTGCATTCCTGGTACCATGCTGGGCTCAGGGACACTAAGATGACGGATCCAGATTCCTGTCCTCAAGAGCAGAGGTAGGCATAAAGTGAAGTCGCTCAGTCGTGTCCGACTCTTTGCGACCCCATGGACTGTAGCCTACCAGGCTCCTCTGTCCATGGGATTTTCCAGGCAAGAGTACTGGAGTGGATTGCCATTTCCTTCTCCAGGGGATCTTCCCAACCTAGGGATCGAACCCAGGTCTCCCACACTGTAGACAGACGCTTTACCGTCTGAACCACAAGTGGAGAGTGACTGGCTATACTTGGGGTATATACAAGGACCATGGAGGCACAAAGAAAGCAATGGTCCATTTAACCTGCAGGATTAAGGAACTATTCCTCAGAGGTAGCAACAACTGAGCTAGACCTTAAAAGATAATATGCTTTTCATGCCAACTGATGGTAAAGGCAAGCCAAGCAGGGAAACCCCTGGATGAAGGTCCAAAGACTAAAGATGCAAGTGAACTCAGGGAATTGCAACAGCTTCCTGAGAATTGGGACTTTTATAAGTCATACATAGTGTACATATATATATACTATCTCACATGCATAGTATATACATATCTTCCTATCTTTGTGAAATTGGCAGCAAATAATTATTCCAATTTTGTTGATGCATGTACCGTGAACTTACACTCCCTATGCCATGAATTCATCAGTCTGCCTAACATTTTTAAACTGAACATGTAGAGGTTGTTAAATGGTCCTCAGTCACCTATGCCTTACTCCTCGTAGGTTGCTAAATTTATATGCGAGAGGCCACCCACCAGTGATGAAGATCCTGGAGGAATGCAAAGGAAGAGAGACTGAAGGATCGAGGGACACAGCTTCCCAGCATGGGCATCTCAATGGCCCAACAAAATAACCCAACATCCTGGAGAAATCAACATTCTCGAATTGTCAAAAATATGCTAGAACTGTGAGTAGTACATGAATCAGTCCTGTACATTGTGAAACCTAAGCCTTAGGTTATTTTGCAATATAAAAATAAAAAGTTTGCCATCAAGAAAAAAATTTTTAAAGACAAGATGTGCCAATTTGTGGAGAGACTCTTGGCACCCTAGGGTTTTGAGCCATTACAGATCATCTTATTTAGGCTACAGAAAGAGCTGCTATGTCCACAGCAGGCATCACTAAGTGATCTCAGTATGTTTTCCCACTGAACCTGAGATAAGGGGAGGTTGAAGCATCCCTTGTACTGTTAAAAATAGTGCTTTTAGGCACCATCAAAATGGCTCTATGCTTGCATTAAAATTGTCACTTCAAAATGTTATCTACCCAATTTTGTGTCCCAGGTCTGCTACAGAAGGGTTATGTCTCCTTTCCAAAGGTCACATAATTTTTTTAAGTTTCTAATCCCTCCCTTGCAAAATGAAGATCTGGATCAAATAACCTCCAAAGTCCTATTCTGACAGTTCACAATTCTGACTTCTCTTTTTACCACATCCAGTTATCCCAAGCCACTATCTATAGCAATAACCACTTGCCCTGGACAGCAGAAGTCTAACCCCTAGTCCCAAAGGCACGTAGGTGAATCCTTGACCCAAACAGCACAGTTCATATGAAATGCCCCATGGGACCATCTGATCAGTGTTTTTGCCCCTCGTTTTGGGCAAATGTGCACTAGAAGTAAATCAGTAAGAAAATGATTGCTGTCCCTAGAGCAGTGACTTGAAAATCAATATTTGCCTTGACCTCTGTGGTTTCATTTCCTGCCCGGAAACAGAGCTGGGTGCTGCAGATGAGGCCTGAGATGACAAACACTTCTGATATAGGTTCTGAGTTCAGCATGGCTTCCTTTGCTGAGATCTTGCTAAACACTAGAGAAACTTTTCTTTGGTGGGATCAGGCAGAAAGCACAATTTGGATGGACTTCACTCTGTATTTCCTACTTCTGGATGAAATTAGGTGACGTGCCACCTTCCAAAGGGCTTTCCAGCCTGAAGGAACCCTCAAAGCAGGTAGAGAAAGAGGAGGCACCCAAGGGTGCCAGCAGCCAGTAGGCAACAGGTGTGAGAAATGCAGCTGCACTGGGCACCCAGCCAGGAGGACCACAGAGTTGCCCCAGGAAGAGCCTGCCCCTCAGCTCAGCAACACTGGGTACAGCCTTCTACTAGGGCAGTGAGCTCTGTCTGCATATTTATAAGAACACATAGGCAGTGTTTCAAAGCCTGAATTATAAAGCCAGAGACCTGGGTTCAAGTTCCATCCCTGCCCTTTACCACTTCTCCAAGCCTCAGCTTCCTCATCCTTAACATGATGCTAACAGTAAAATCTAATCATAAAGATCATTGTGAGCATTAAATAAAACAAGGAACAGAAAGCAATAAGTAGTCACTAGTTTGCAGTGCTTTGCTGAGTTCTACTTGTGTGCTCAGTCCCTCAGTCATGTCTGACTCTTTGGACGATAGCCCACCAGGCTCCTCTGTCCACAGGATTTTTCAGGAAAGAATATTGGAGTCGGTTGTCATTTCTTCCTCCAGGGGATCTTCATAACTCAGGGATCAAACCCGCGTCTCCTGTGTCTCCTGCATTGCCGGTGGATTCTTTACCCTCTGAGCCGTCGGGGAAGCTCCAGCTGTACTTGAGCCTGAGGCAAAAGGAAAAATCAGTACTACCGAGCCTGTCTTTTTTAAAATCTTGATATTTTATGTTGGGCATTAATTTTTCACATTTTTTAAATTTTTTTAAATATTGCATTAAATAATTATTTATCTTGACTATTGAGGGACCTTTGGGAGGTATACCTTAACTCTTGCACACTCAACTAAGAACTCAGTAAATGTGGTTTAACCACCATCATACAATGACTGCACATCACAATTTAGCACTTAATTACCTAATTTCTTGTATTAGTCATTGCTCTAGGTGCTTATGTCCTGTTTCCCAACTAATTTGTGCACTTATTAAGGGCACAAATTATGACCTATGTCTTTAATTCCTAAAACTGATGAGTCGTAAGAGATTCAAGTAAGTGCACGTCCAGTGATTACTTATAGCCCAAGGTAGACAATTTCCATCTCCACTGTCCTCTAATTGTTTCACGTGTTTAAAGGTTTCTGTCTCGTGATCCTTGAGGCCAGAGATGGCATCTGGCATTTATTCTACGTACCATGTCTGGTGCAAAGGTGGGGGACAGAGAACTGGCAGAGGCCTCTGAGTTCATCTGATCCCACCCGCTCACTTTACAAAGAAATTATTTGCTGCCCAAAGAAGTTTAATGGGGTAGCCAAGCCACTCGGTGATGGTGCTGGGGTGGAAACTCGGGTCTGCTAGACTGTTTCTACTCTGGTGCTCTGTTAATTTTCTTTTAACCTCTCCATGCCCACTGTATCAAGCACAGAACTCTACAAGTAGGAAAAATTCAATAAGTGATGTATATGATTGATTTCTGGAACTTGAACAATCTTCTTTGCTTAAACAGGGAGTAGGGAGGGAGTCATTGCCTGGAAAAATGTCTGTGTATTTACCAGCTATCCACATCTCCTGGCTCAGTGTGGCAAGGTGGTTATGAGAACACTGGATTTGGAGTTAGACAGATCTGTGTCCTGGGTTCACTACTTCCTAGCCATGTGACCTTGGATGAAATTAAGTTTAACTGAATTTTTCTCATCCAAAATGTAAACTTAATAATGGTAATTACCACATAGAATTGTGGGAAATTACACAAAACAGAAGCATGCAATGAGTATGGCAGACTTCCTAACACATAGTAAATGCTCAACAAATATTAGCAATTATGACTATTCTAAAAGTAAAGCCCTAAGAGTTAGGTGGGCCATAAGGGGAGATGGATAGAGTCATATGTGCATTCATGCGTGCACACTCAGTCACTCAGTTGTGTCTGACTCTTTGCAACCCCATGAACTGTAGCCCACCAGGCTCCTCTGTCCTTGGAATTCTCCAGGCAAGACACTGGAAAGTGAAAGTGAAAGTCATTCAGTTGTGTCTGACTCTTTGTGATCCTATGGATTGTATCCAAGCAGTCTCCTCTGTCCATGGGATTCTTCAGCCAAGAATACTAGAGTAGATTGCCATTCCTTTTTCCAGGGGATCTTCCCAATCCAGAATTGAACCTGGGTCTCCTGCATTGCAGGCAAATTCTTTACCTTCTGAGCCACTACAAGACTACCAGAGCGGGTTGCTATTTCCTTCTCCAGGGGATCATCCCAATGTAGGGATCTAACCCATGTCTCCTGCAGCTCCTGCATCGGCAGTGGGATTCTTTACCACTGAGCCACTTGAGAAGCCCTAGAGTTATATGGATGGTAATATACCCACATCTTTATATAATAATGGATAAAGACTGAGAATAGGGATCTAAATGATCAATTAAGCACTTAGAATTATGCAAAAGACTAGAGATCTCTTCAAGAAAATTAGAGATACCAAGGGAACATTTCATGCAAAGATGGGCACAATAAAGGACAGAACTGGTATGGACCTAACAGAAGCAGAAGATATTAAGAAGAGATGGCAAGAAGACACAGAACTATACAAAAAAGATCTTACTGTCCCAGATAACCACGATGGTGTGATCACTCACCTAAAGCCAGACATCCCAGAGTGTGAAGTCAAGTGGGCCTTAGGAAGCATCACTATGAATAAAGCTAGTGGAGGTGATGGAATTCCAGCTGAGCTATTTCAAATCCTAAAAGATGATGCTGTGAAAGTGTTGCACTCAATATACCAGCAAATATGGAAAACTCAGTAATGGCCATGGACTGGAAAAGATCAGTTTTCATTCCAATACCAAAGAAGGGCAATACCAAAGAATGTTCAAACTACCGCACAATTGCACTCATCTCACATGCTAGCAAAGTAATGCTCAAAATTCTCCAAGCCAGGCTTTAACAGTACATGAACCAAGAACTTCCTGATGTTCAAGCTGGTTTTAGAAGAGGCAGAGGGACCAGGTTTAAATTGCCAACATCTGTTGGATCATAGAAAAAGCAAGAGAGTTCCAGAAAATACTTACTTCTGCTTCATTGATTATGCTAAAGCCTTTGATTGTGTGGATCACAACAAACTGTGGGAAACTCTTCAAGAGATGGGAATACCAGACACCTTACCTGCCTCCTGCCAAACTTGTATGCAGGTCAAGAAGCAACAGTTAGAATCAGACATGGAACAACAGACTGGTTCCAAATTAGGAAAGGAGTATGTCAAGACTGTATATTGTCACCCTGCTTATTTAACATATGCAGAGTACATCATGTGAAATGCCAGTCTGGATGAAGCACAAGATGGAATCAACATTACTGGGAGAAATATCAATAACCTCAGATATGCAGATGACACCACCCTTATGGCAGAAAGTGAAGAGGAACTAAAGAGCCTCTTGATAAAAGTGAAAGAAGAGAGTGAAAAAGCTGGCTTAAAAATCCACATTCAAAAAATGAAGATCATGGCATCTGGTCCCATCACTTCATGGC
Source organism: Bubalus kerabau (assembly GCF_029407905.1). Classification (NCBI taxonomy): domain Eukaryota; kingdom Metazoa; phylum Chordata; class Mammalia; order Artiodactyla; family Bovidae; genus Bubalus; species Bubalus kerabau. The sequence goes on along the minus strand of NC_073628.1, from coordinate 111,332,257 downwards.
AAATAAATGGGTAAACAATGGAAACAGTAATGGACTTTATTTTCTTGGGCTCCAAAATCACTGCAAATGATGACTGCAGCTATGAAATTAAAAGATGCTTGCTCCTTGGAAGAAAAGCTATGACCAACCTAGACAGCATATTCAAAAGCAAAGACATTACTTTGCCAACAAAGGTCCGTCTGGTCAAAGCTATGGCTTTTCCAGTAATCATGTATGAATATGAGAGTTGGACCATAAAGGAGGCTGAGTGATGAAGAACTGATGCTTTGGAACAATGGTATTGGAGAAGACTCTTGAGAGTCCCTTGGACTGCAAAGAGACCAAACCAGTCACTCCTAAAAGAAATCAATCCTGAATATTCATTAGAAGGACTGATGCTGAAACTGAACTCCAATACTTTGGCCACCTGACGTGAAGAACCGACTCACTAGAAAAGACCCTGACGCTAGGAAAGATTGAGGACACGAGGAGAAGGGGATGACAGAGGACAAGATGGATGGATGGCATTACCAACTCAATGGACATGAATTTGAGCAAGCTCCGGGAATTGGTGATGGACAGGGAAGCCTGGTGCGCTGCAGTCCATGGGGTCTCAAAGAGTTGGACACAACTGAGCAACTGAATAACAACAATAATAATATACCCATATCTTTATATAACAGTGGATAAAGACTGGGAATAGGAAGCTAAATTATCCATTAAGCCTTTACAATTATACTATATCTATCCCATGAAGCCTTATAAATGACTCTGATATCCAACCTATTCTGTGAGATCTCAGTTCCACTTAACTGTGACAAGGACCCCACAAGTACACACACACTAGTAGCTTAACTCCTGAAATCTCACAGATTTCCAAAAGCAATAGGAGACTGGCCCAGCAGACCACATCCTGTCATAGAGTCAAGAGTGCCTAACTATAATCCCACTTTTAGTTCCATTTCAACAGAAAACAAACTATATTAGCAAGGACGCCCAATCGATAAGCTGAAGCCCAGACAAATATAATACGACACTCCATGACTTGGAATGTTGCCAGCATAAGCCTGACACTATGAACAATGGATGGAGTAACCCAGGAAAACCAACTGCATAATCGAGTTCATACCATACCCTCGTCTACTTTTGTTCTTTTTGCCCTCCACACAAAGCAGGACTCCGAAGCCAAATTCATATGACTCCACAGGAAGATGTGAGGTAGAGGTCTGTGTGAAAAGTTATCCTATTTTTTAGTACTTAGAACTTGGGGGAAAGAAACAGACTTGGATATCCCAAATTTCCAATCGAAGACTCCAGTATTTTTCATTTTTGGAGCATCTTTAAACCAAAATCCTGAAACCACTTCTGCTTGTTTGATATTAGCATCTCAGAGAAGCAGCCAAGAGTTTGTTGAAGCACTTTAAAGAGCACTTAATGTTCAAATCCCTTCTGAATTTTGAAAAATGAGGGAAAACACAAAATCATTTTTAATCCTATGTCAAACACTCTACTGGCAATCTGAAAGTTCTGTTAAAATTCAAGGTTTCCCAAAATCAATGTGGTATCCTAAATTGGATCCAAAAACAGAAAAAAAAAATGGGGTGGGGGGAACATTAGTGGGTGTATTGGTGAAATTCAAAGAGTCTATAGTTCAATTATTAATATTGAGTTGGCCAAAAAGTTTCTTTAGGTTTTTCCAAAAGTTGTTGCAGAAAAACTTGAATGAACTTTGTGGCCAACCCATTTAATAACATACTAATGCTAATTTCTAAATGTACCACAGTTACATTAGATATCAGCACTAGGGAAAACTGAATGAAAGATATATACGATCTCTGTATTTTCTTTGTAACTTGCCTATAAATCTAAAACTATTCCAGAATTCATTCAAAAAGTTATTTTTGAATTAGCAAAAAATAGTAAGTCAAGATTTCTTTCCCAAAGAAACTTTGGTGAGTGAGAGATATGGGGATTCCTATTCCCTCTCCCCAGCAAAAAGTATATTAAAAGGAAAAAAATCTCCAGAGTTTTACTAGAGATTAACCAAAAGATGGTGGCCAACTCTGTGTCTGCTCCAGATAACATGTTGGAAGGCAAGGGGAACTGGGAGTGCCAGAATGTGGGCTCTCCAGTCTGTGAAATGGAGATCATGACCTCTCTTTCAAGCATCCCCATGGGGAATTAAGCACGCAAAGGATGTAGAGCACTCTGCACATATCAGGAGCTGCATGGAAGTGTCATTTTCCTTTGCACCTTCTCAGGACATCCTCACTGGCAACTCCTGTCAGTCTCTAGGGGTGGAAGGATGGCTCCTATATCTTGGTAGGAGGGCTCCCCATGTTCTTGGCCTTGGAGAGCCTGCTGGATGGCTTGGCACCTGGACAGTGAGCTGTGGTGTCTCAGCCCCACCTCTACAAGCACTCGTACTCTGCTGAGCTCCTATTAAAACTCTCTGGAGGCAGCTCTGTCCCTGCTCTACTTTTTAAAGAACAGCCCATCCATCACTGTGGGGGGATACGGAGACAGAAAAGCCTACCACTTTCTTAACTAATTTACTTTTTCAGTAAGAGTGAGAAGGGAATAAATGAGTCATGAGCTGAAACTGGGGGGCTCAACCTTGCCCCGTAGAGTGGCACTGTGCAAGCCACAAGGTGGGTCATTTCTAGAGCAGCCTTTGCTGCTCTTGGCTTGGCCCAACTTTTAATATGTCTGCACTGACTCACTGTCTTTTGCTTCAAGGAAACTCAAATTAACTAGACTTTGTCATTGTGCGACAGTGTAGAATCTACCCGTTCTTCCTGGTATTGTCTGGTCTTACAGTTAGAGACTATTTGGTGAAAGTCCCAAGTTTTTACATCCTATGTCCATAGGTTGTGAATTTGCTTGAGTAATCTCTATTCCAAATATTCTGCCTTATGGATCCTAGAAAACATCCAAATGTCCCAGAAACTGAAAACGTTTTAGGATGTCTTCTCTCCCCTGCAGCCTCATCTACCTACAGGTAACCACATGCTCTGCCAGCCCATCAGCTTTCTTCAGAAGAGGTCAAGGGACTTCCCTGGTGGTCCAGTGATTAAGAATCTGCCTCCCAATGCAAGGATAGTGGGTTTAAACCCTGGTTGGAGAACTAGGATCCCACATGTCATGGAGCAGCTAAGCCTGTGTGGGGCAACTACTGAGCCAGAACACTCTGGGACCCACAAGTAGAGTCTGCACGCTGCAACAAAAGATCCAACATGACACACGAAGATCTCATGCACTACAACTAAGGCCCCTCTTTTCATGTCCAACTCTTTGCAATCCATGGACTGTAGCCCCCCAGGCTCCTCTGTCCATGGGATTTCCCAGGCAAGAATACTGGAGTGGGTAGACTTTCCCTTCTCAAGGGGATCTTCCCAACCCAGGAATCGAACCCAGATCTCCCACACGGCAGGCAGACTGTTTACCACAGAGCCACCAGGAAGCCCTCACAACTAAGGCTGGAGGCAGCCAAATAAATGAATAGATATTTTTAAAAAATAAGTGGCCAAGGTACCCATCAGGTATGTGGGTACCATCAAGGACAATTCTCATGCTTTTTGACCACTCAGTATCTGAATCCCCTTCATTGGGTGCGTCCCTCTCCCTGTGAGGCAGAACTGTTCTCCCCTCTATGGAGCTGGCGATGATAGGTATTTGCTGACTGGCCTCCTGTGCAACAGAAGGGCTAGCCTTGAACTAGACTGTACCAAATGAACCTAGTCCAGATGCCAAATTGGAAACTAGTCATACGAAAGAACAGGGATCACACAGAATCCCATCTGCTGTGGGAACAGCTCATCCAGCTTACTGACATAGCAGTGACAGCAGACCCAGGACAGTTTCCAGCACCCACTGTTAGTGTGGCGGGGACAATGGCAGTGTCTGGGCTGAGAAGAAGCTGCCATGGGTCTTCACCAGACCAGTTCTTCAACACAATTGGGCTGTTTTCCCTGGCCTAGGAGCCCCAGGGGCTGGCCCTCTGACCTTTCTGAAAATTCTTTGAACCAGAGTCTACTTCACAGGTCAGCAGTCTATAGTCACACAGGGCCCCAGGCTCAGCTTACTGACCCTGGGTTTAGTTAAATGGTCAGCTTCCCACCTTCTGATCCTTCAAATGTTTCACCAAGAGGCCTCACATTTTCATTTTGCACTGCATCCTACAAATTATATAGCTGAGCCTGCCGTGAGCTGGCTAATAAGCTTAGGGCTTCTGGTGCCATGGAGCCCTTTGGAGGTCTGATGAAGCCTATGACGTATATAAAGAATGTTTTGAAATGTACACAATGAAATACACGGGAAACCAGCTATATTAAAATATAGTTTGAATATTTTTTGTAAAACAAATATATGATAGCATAATAAGTGTGAATTTCATTCGTACATTAAATAAATCTAATGGCAAGTCTAATAACTGCTGTTGCCCAGAGTAGTATGAGCATAAATAATATTCTGGAATGCCGGCAATAACTGAAATGTGACTTGAACATACCTATGAATTCTAAAGGTGATAAAGTCACAGATATCTGATTTGTTGTCTATATTTATAACTGAGGGAAATGCTAAGTTCAGTGAGAGAATTTTTTAAAGTGAGGGCTTCCTGGTGGCTCAGTGGTTAAGAGTCCCCCTGCAACGCGGGAGACCTGGGTTTGATCCCTGGGTCGGGAAGATCTCCTGGAGAAGGGAATGGCAACCCACTCCGGTATTCTTGCCTGGGAAATCCTACGGACAGAGGAGCCTGGGGGGCTACAGTCCATGGGCTCACAAAGAGTCGAACATGCCTGAGCAACTAAACCTTTGACTTTTGATATAAGTCGCAGACACCTTATTTTTTCATTACAATTTAATTAATTAAAATTTAATATAAATAAATTCCTTTTCTGGTTCAGTCAGCCAAAGCTGTTGCTTACAACGAGAAGCCTGTAAGATACAGGGACCTGATGTGACCCAGGCCCCAGGGCGAGTGCTGAGCATGCCAGGCTTCTCCACAGAAAACAAGCAAACACAACAGTCACAGGTGGCCCCAAGGGAGTCAAAGGCGGATCCATCGTTCAGCCTCAAGTGTTAGGATCTTAGATGGGAAAGTGCCAATGATGACAGTCCAGGATGCTGGACTCTTACAAGCCCTGGGCATGTTACAAATTGGACATGTCAAACAAATCCTACGTGTGTGGTATAAACCAAGGTATCTAGAGGCCTGAGCACATGGAGATCCCTTCCAGGTGGGAAGGTCAACTTCTAATAACTAATAATGGTTCTACCACCTGAGAAGGGAGATAAGATACATGACAATATAAACACTGCTCCAAGGCCCAGAGCAAGTTAACAGAACACTGAAGAATCCCCTCCCTCAATTTCCCAAACCCTAATTCAGAACCCTTTCTTCTAGTCTGTTGTTGCTGTTGTTTAGTCACTAAGTTGTGTCCGACCTTTTGCGACCCCATGGACTGTAGCCCACCAGTCTCCTCTGTCCATGGGATTCTCCAGGCAAGATTACCGGAGTGGGTTGCCATTTCCTTCTCCAGGGGATCTTCCTGACCCAGGGATCAAACCCAAGTCTTCTGCATTGGCAGCTGGATTCTTTACCACTGAGCCATCTGGAAAGTCCTCTAGTCAAATTACCTCTCAGATATTTCAACATGAGTTTGTTTTTCGCAGATCTCCTAGGAAATATGATCAAAACATACCTTCCCAGGTACTATTCTCTTGTTGCCCTTCCACTCTTCCTTTTGCGGGGAGGAGACTCAAAAGCCCCTCAATACAAGGGAATATCTATCCTTTCAGCACACTTGAAAAACCCCCATTTATTTAGAAAGTAGAAAACAATCCATTCTCAGATATCTTTGATTTTCCAAAGTTATTTTCTATCTGTTGTTACACTTGATCTCTGGGCATATATCACTATCCCTGTTTTACAGATGAGGAAACCAAGGGTCAGAGAGGCTGTGACTCGCTTAAGGTCACAGAGCAAGGAAGAACATTCAGGTTTCTTGCCTCTTAGCCCAGTGTCCTTTCCCCTGCCCATAACCCTCCTCTGAGCAGATCACAACAGAAAGGGAGGAGGTATCTGAAAGGGAAGTACAATCATGCAGATCATCCAAAAAAAATCAAGACACCCACACCCCAAATTCTGGACAGCAGGTGTTAGGAAAAGAGAGGCTTGAAAAAGAAAACAGATCACCTCTTCCTCTGACCTCAGACAAGCTCTGAGCCCCCAACATAGGACAGAATTCCCTTGGCCAGTGACCAGCACACAGAGGCCTTCCCATTCCCGCCTGGGATTCAGGCTCCTAACAACAGCAACAGCAGGAAAAGGACTTCATGAACATGAAAATAAACAAACTTTCTATTTTTAGCTGGGCTGCAGCTGTGAGAGCTTCATTATTTGCTCTTTAGCTGCAGCCTTCTGAGGGAGGAGAGGCAAGGGGGGAGGGGTGGGGGATGAGGACAACCAGGGACAGTCATGCTGGGAGCCAAATTTTCCACTGAAGCTAATTACACACAGGCCGAAGAACCCACGTCCAGCCTGGAAGTCTGTGGAGTCTGCAGGTCTGGAAAACTGGAGAACGACAACCAGGAAGTCAGAACACGACTGGGCTCTCTCCGGACCATATATAGAAATAAATCATCTTTTTGCCTACATGGTTTTTAGAGAGCTACTAAAAACCATGTCACCGAGTGATACCATCAGAGGAGTGGAAGATAAGCTAGCAAGAAGAGACCTTTCTGGGTTTCCCAGGTGGCTCAGTGGTAAAGAATCTGCCTGCCAATGCGGGAGACATGGGTTTGATTCCTGGGTCAGGAAGATCCCCTGGAGAAGGAAACAGCAACCCACTCCAATATTCTTGCCCAAGAAATCCCATAGATAGAGGAGCCTGGCGGGCTACAATCCATGGGGATGCAAAAGAGTCAGACACAACTTAGTGACTAAACAACCAGAGACCTTTCTCCCCTTTACTTAGACTCTAGTGGGAACCTTTGTGAATCTCACAGAAACTTGGATCCAGCATCTTCCAGGTTTAAACACACTGGGGTCCAGAATTCCCAATAAACGTGTAATGTTTTCTCCTGCCAGCAGCAGCAATATCGGGAGCTTGAGAAAGAACAATGCTAATGTTGAAGGTGGGGAGTAAAGGGAGCTGTGGGTCCTCTTCTCTGTTTGCCTGGCACAGGATTGGGTTTTATGAGGAGGGAGTTCCAAGCCACCAGAGAGGAGGGACCTCTCCTTATAAATGTCACAGTGGCTTTAGGACAAGCATGCACCTGTGACTTCAGAAGCACCTCCTTAGCCATACAGTACCTGAGCCCATGGCATCTTGAATTATGTTCTTTTCCCCTCTTGTCATAGCCCTTTTCTTTTTTATATGTAATTTTATTTATTTCTCCTTGGCTGCACTGGGTCTTCGTGGCAGACTTTTCTCTAGTTGCAAAGAGCAGGGGCAACTCTGTAGTTGAGGTGCTTGGGCTTCTCATTGCGGTGGTTTCTCTTGTTGTGGAGCATGGGCTCTAGGCTGTGCAGGCTTCATTCAGTAGTTGCAGTTCCCCAGCTCTAGAGCACAGGCTCAATAGTTGTGGCACATGGGTTTAGTTGCTCTGTGGCATGTAGGATCTTCCCAGGTCAGGGATCAAACCTGCATTGGCAGGGGGACTCTCCACCACTGAGCCACCAGGGAAGCCCTCGTGGCCCTTTGCCTGCACGGTCCCAACTATATGTTCAGTCTTTCTGAGGATACAGAATTGCAGACCCTGAAGCATACTGAGGAAGGAAAGAATGCAATGCTTTGGGTACTTACAAGGAACACAATAGGAACACAGAGGACTGGCTTCTACCTCATTCCTGGAGAGTTAAGATCTTTTCAGAGAATATGGTGGCACCCAAACAAGTAGAGATTAGGTAAATGGAAGTTTCTCCTCAAACACCCTCCATGAAAGTTGTTGTTTAGTCATTAAATTGTGTCCAACTCTTTTGCAACCCCATGGACTGTAGCCCAACAGGTTCCTTTCTGTCCATGGGATTTCCCAGGCAAGAATACCAGAGTGGCAGCAAAAGAGACACAGATGTAAAGAACAGACTTTTGGACTATGTGGGAGAAGGCAAGGGTGGGATGATATGAGAGAATAGCATTGAAACATGTATATTACCATATGTAAAATAGATGACCAGTGCAAATTCGATGCATGAAGCAGGGTACCCAAAGCTGGTGCTCTGGGACAACCCAGAGGAATGGGGTGGAGAGGGAGGTGGATGGGGGTTCAGAATGGTGGAACACATATATACCCATGGCTGACTCATGCCAGTGTATGGCAAAACCACTACAATATTGTAAAGTAGTTAGCCTCCAATTAAATTAAATTAAATTAAAAAAAATAATACCAGAGTGAATTGCCATTTCCTTCTCCAGGGGATCTTTCCAACCCAGGAATTGAACCTTCATCTCCTGTGTTGGCAAGCAAGTTCTTTACCACTGAGCCATCAGGGAAGCCCCCTCCCCTCCCATAAAAGCATGGCTCTCAAATAATAAGACGGTAAGAGGACATAGCAGGACTAAAATATAAAAGAACTTAAGCCCACCATCTCAAAAATAGTCAGTTTCTACCTACCAATAACATTTATCATTTTACCCAACCCAGGGATATGACATTACTGAGCAAAGCAAATTACAAGAAAAAAAGACAGTATCATAATCTATTTTACTGTAAATTTCGACAGCTAACAATGTAAGTCCTGGAATCTTGGGGCTGGAAGAGATCATATGGGCTACTGAACCCTCTCACCAGCTATAACAATCCCTTCTACAGTATCTCTGCCAGGTTGTCACCCAGCCTCTGCTCCAATTGCTTCAATAATGGAGAGGTCTCCAAGGATCAAGACAACCAGTTACTCCATTTTAAAGGCAGGAGTTAGAGTGCATAGAGGCCTCCTACCAGGCTGAAGTTAAGTCTCCCAGCCTTTCCACACTCTAATAAACCACAAAAGGTCACCAGATTAACTTTGAGAGCAGTCAGTTCATTGTTCAAAATCTGCAGTGACTCTAACAACTGATATACAAATTCTAATCTCCATCTAAAAGACTGGAAGAATCTATATCAAAATGTAATATTGGTTATATTTGGTCACCAGGTTTATGGATGATACTTTGTTTTTCTCCTTCATACTTTTGAGTCTTTCCATACTTTTCAGAGATAGAGAGAGATTAGGAAAGGATAATCAAATAAATAATGTTACTTACAAAAAAGCTCTACAATGTTTATTCCTTCATGTTGTACCCAATTTAGCTCCCTTTCACTCTTTCTCCATCTTTAAATTCTTCTGCACTGCCTAGATTCTGGCCAACCCACCTCTATCATAAAGGTTTCCTTGACTGCTCCAGCCCTTACTAGCTTAAAGTTGGGCACTTTATTATAAGCAGTTTTTTACTATCTGTTAATTATAGCATGGGTCAGTTCTACATTAGATGTAAATTCCTTAAGGACCGTATCATGGTGCCCACCTAGCACAATGCAGAGGTTACTGTAGATTCTCCATCAATATTTGCTAGTGGATGGATGGATGAGTGCAATTCCATTGGGTGTATTTATTAGTGCAGTTGGTTAAAGCATAGTTTGAAGAGTTAGAACACAGCTCTAATAAATAAGTTTTGAATACCATCTGATCCTATGCTTTTCAAACTAGGGTGCCCACAACCCTGGAGGAATATGGAAAAGTATGTCAAGTGTATAAGTCAAAAAATATTAAATAATGTCTTCCTGTTGTTGCTGTGTCCAACTCTTTGCTACTCCAAAGACAGCATCACTCCAGGCTTCTCTGTCCTTCACTATTTCCCAGGGTTTGCTCAAATTCATGTCCACAGAGTTGGTGATGCTATCCAACCATCTCATCCTCTGCTGCCCTCTTCTCCTTTTGCCTTCAATCTTTCCCAGCATCAGGGTCTCTTCCAATGAGTCAGCTCTTTGTATCAGGCAGCCAAAGTATTAGCGCTTCAGCTTCAGCATCAGTCATGTCTTCCTAAAACAAAAATATTCCCCTTTGGAGGAATACTCTGGTGGGAAAGTATGAGAAGCACTTTTGTAGCCCATGTTTTTTTAAGTGCAGGAATTCCCTCTAAGGCTGATATTCAGATACTGTTTGAGTTCATCCATTTAGACTTTGCTTCTAGATATTTTCAGATAGCTGTTTGTTTATACCCCACCAAGAGATGTTCCTGAATGAAGGTATCATTCATCTTGCAGACAACAGGATAGGTGTTCTGGTCTAGGAGCCAGAACACCTTAGTTCTGGCCCAGTTGTGCAGCCATTGTGGGCAACCAGCCTCTTGAAGCCCCAGCCTCTCATCTACTCTGACCTCCTAACAAATGTTCAGTTCAGTTCAGTTCAGTCGCTCAGTCGTGTCCAACTCTTTGCGACCCCATGAATCGCAGCACGCCAGGCCTCCCTGTCCATCATCAACTCCCGGAGTTCACTCAGATTCACGTCCATCGAATCAGTGATGCCATCCAGCCATCTCATCCTCTGGCGTCCTCTTCTCCTCCTGCCCCCAATCCCTCCCAGCACCAGAGTCTTTTCCAATGAGTCAACTCTTCGCATGAGATGGCCAAAGTACTGGAGTTTCAGCTTTACCATCATTCCTTCCAAAGAAATCCCAGGGCTGATCTCCTTCAGAATGGACTGGTTGGATCTCCTTGCAGTCCAAGGGACTCTCAAGAGTCTTCTCCAACACCACAGTTCAAAAGCATCAATTCTTCAGCACTCAGCCATCTTCACAGTCCAATTCTCACACCCATACATGACCACAGGAAAGTTAAATAATACATTTGAAATGTCTTTGTAAACTGAAATTTACATGTAATTCCGGTATTATTGTTGTTGTCTTTATCATCCCAGAATCAGTTAATTTGACTGTGTCCCAGGAGACAGGTTTTCTTCCCAAATCTGTCCAGTTAAACTAAGGAGAGTAGCTGCAGAGCTCTGAATTGAGCGGTTTCTAGGTGGAAACCTGACTCTAGTGTAAGCTCCCCCGGACTAGACTCTCATTCATTTTTATATATCTCAGGTTTTCCACAGTACTGGGAGAGAATGAATGCTGAATAAATGTGTTTCTATTACTTGGAATTTCTGCCTTCCATAATTTACCTGATCTCTGACAACATTAAAACTTTTCCAAACCTCAGCCCCCTTAACTATAGATAGGTAGAACAGTACCTTAGAGTACTGAAAATTTAAAAGCAATATACATCAGTTGCCTGGCTCATGGGGAACAGAAGTCAAAGGCAGTTAAAACAGAAGGCGAAGGTGAGTGTATTTCTGCAACTTAGCAGATGAAGGCTACATTATTACTTGATGATTTTTGTCAGCCCTTCCTTTTACCTGTTATGAAAGAGCCAGCCCAGGGAAAGGAAGTTTGTTTGCAGCAATGTTGTTCTGAGTCACTGAACTAGTTAGGGAAGCAAATTTCAAAGGCACAGTTACTTTGTGGACCCTCGGGGCAAAAGGAATAAACAATTCTAGTCTTCACAGAAACTTTTTCCAAAATGAATATGCTTGGGAACGGGGAGCTGGGGTTTCCTAGCTGACAAAGTGACAAGAAATACTTTACCTCGGCCATGGAAACACTGTGTGAAACCCCCACAGTGGACTCACTCAATAAATTGACCAGTAACCGAGAGCAGGAGACAACGGGAGCCACAGAGAGAAGCAAAATGAGAGCTCTGTGGGGCTCTCCTTCTACCCTAAGACCTGCCAGACAAATGGAATCCCAAGGCCTTTTGTTTATGTGAGCACTAAGCCAATGATGAATCCCGAGGAAGAACACTCCAGAGATGGCACTGGGGAAACAGCATTCAAGACACCAAGCCGGGAGGCAGAAGCTGAAAATGAAAACTGAGCCCCTGCATGCCCCAGAGGTATAAACAAACGGACTTCCAAGCCAGCACCACCTGTTTGCCAGCCTCACTGCTGGAAGCGGGGGCTCCATCTCTAGGACTACAGGAGAGCTCGAGAAAGCACAGCACACATGGAGCAGATGGACACGGGTGTGAGGGGAGACCTGGGGATTGCCAGAGGAGACATTTAAGAGCTTCCTCAACTTCCCCCAATGCCCAGGTTTAGAGCTACAGTCATAAAAGTAATATTTTTCCCTCCTGGCATCCAAGATACAGCGTTGAAGATGCTCTGGATGCTGTGTGGAAAAGCGCTCCCCAGAAAAGTATATTGTCACTGCTCTTTTTAGGAGCTTTCATAATTAGAGTAATTTATGTCAGAATTAGACAGTTTAGGGAATGGAAATCTAATTGCAAGAGATAAATATAATAACCGATATGAAAACAGGCTCTCAAAATCTGCTTAGAAATCCAAAGCCAAAATGAAAAAGCAATGCATTTAAAAAAAGGCTACAAGGGGTGGGCTGGAGTGAGGGGATGGTGGAGGCAGGGCAAGGAAATACTTTCTCAGAATGATTATAATTTAGCTGGAAAACTCGCTGTTTTTAGGATAACCTGCTAAAACTGAACATGCATGAGACTAAAAATAAAAGAAAGCATCTGCATTACATATTTGGCTAAGGCAAAAAGAATGAGGTTTTGCTACCTTCGTGAAGCAAAGGCCACGGAGACTGTAGAATTGAGCATGTCCATTGGCTCAAATCCAGGCCAGGGCTCCTGTCCACAAAGACCCCATGTTCAGGGCCTGTTAGGCCACCCTGAACTCCCGAGCACATGGAGTCAATATCGGCTTCTTCCAGCACTCTTTTAGGGCTCTGCCATTCACAGGTCTATTCCAAACCCCTCTGGAATACATTTATGTTGCCAGCCTGTACCACCTCTGGGAGATAATCCATCCCATAAATTCATGACCTGCTGCATAGTGTAGTATTTCCGCCGACTTGTCCTGAACTTGCCTCCCTCGTGGTTTCACAGTGCTGCTGAGTTTCAGGATCTGGTGAACAAGTCTGTGCTCATCCGACCCGCACCATTTATAGGCTGACCATTTCCCCCAACAGCCTGCATCTTGTCAATCACACTTCTGACTTCCAATGGGTGCCTTAGGGAATCCAGGCTGCTGATCCAGTACTTTCTGTAGCCTGGGTATGCTTTGAGATCCTTGTCCAAGAGTTGCAGGCACAAATATAGCCCAGGCTAAGGTGAGAGTAAGATAATGTCCTCAGTTTAATATTTTCCTTCCCTGAAAAATGGACTTCCCTTGTGGCTCAGTTGGTAAAGACTCTGCCTGCAGTGTGGGAGACCTGGGTTTGTATCCCTGTGTGGGGAAGATGTCCTGAAGAAGGGAAAGGCTACCCACTCCAGTATTCTGGCCTGGAGAATTCCATAGACTAGTCCATGGTGTCGCGGTCGGACATGACTAAGCAATTTCACTTTCACTTTCTTTCACTTTCCCTGAAGAACAGGCCCATTTGGGGGCAGCACTGTCCTGGGTGCAAACACATTATATTTGACACGGCTTCTGGACTGAAAGGACTTGTCTGCAGGCAGCACAAGGTGGGTAGTTTCAAGCCAATAGTGCAAGTCAACCATCTGATCCAGGGCATCATCAAGAAAGAAAAGCAAGTGTGGCAGACCTGGCCTTCACAGCAGACTATGGTTCTGTACTAAATACCACCCCCTACCCCCAAAGCCCTCCTGCCTTGATTTTCACAACCCTCTGAGAGAGGCAACAATTTCTGTCCCCAACATAATGATGTGAAACCAGAGCTTAGCAGGTGCTAGAGTTAGCATGGGGTAGTCACTCAAATCTCCAGTCTCTGTTCACAAACCAGCTTAGTTTGGCTTCTTTTTTTTTTTTTTTTTAATTAGATGTTAAGGCTATGCCAAAGCCTTTGACTATGTGGATCACAATAAACTGTGGAAAATTCTGAAAGAGATGGGAATACCAGACCACCTGACCTGCCTCTTGAGAAACCTGTATGCAGGTCAGGAAGCAACAGTTAGAACTGGACATGGAACAACAGACTGGTTCCATATAGGAAAAGGAGTACGTCAAGACTGTATATTGTCACCCTACTTATTTAATTTATATGCAGAGTACCTCATGAGAAACGCTGGGCTGGAAGAAGCACAAGCTGGAATCAAGATTCCCGGGAGAAATATCAATAACCTCAGATATGCAGATGACACCACCCTTATGGCAGAAAGTGAAGAGGAACTCAAAAGCCTCTTGATGAAAGTGAAAGTAGAGAGTGAAAAAGTTGGCTTAAAGCTCAACATTCAGAAAACGAAGATCATGGCATCCAGTCCCATCACTTTATGGGAAATAGATGGGGAACCAGCGGAAACAGTGTCAGACTTTATTTTTTTGGGCTCCAAAATCACTGCAGATGGTGACTGCAGCCATGAAATTAAAAGACGCTTATTCCTTGGAAGGAAAGTTATAACCAATCTAGATAGCATATTCAAAAGCAGAGACATTACTTTGCCAACAAAGGCCCGTCTAGTCAAGGCTATGGTTTTTCCAGTAGTCATGTATGGATGTGAGAGTTGGACTGTGAAGAAAGCTGAGCACCGAAGAATTGATGCTTTTGAACTGTGGTGTTGGAGAAGACTCTTGAGAGTCTCTTGGACTGTAAGGAGATCCAACCAGTCCATTCTAAAGGAGATCAGTCCTGGGTGTTCTTTGGAAGGAACAATGCTAAAGCTGAAACTCCAATACTTTGGCCACTTCATGCAAAGAGTTGACTCATTGGAAAAGACTCTGATGCTGGGAGGGATTGGGGGCAGGAGGAGAAGGGGATGGCAGAGGATGAGATGGTTGGATGGCATCACCGACTCGATGGACATGAGTTTGAGTGAACTCCGGGAGTTGGTGATGGACAGGGAGGCCCAGCGTGCTGCAGTTCATGGGGTCTCAAAGAGTCAGACACAACTGAGCGACTGAACTGAACTGAACTGAACTGAAGGCTCTGTTCCACTCCATTTGGAGTCAATAAACTGTGGAAAATTCTGAAAGAGATGGGAATACCAGACCGCCTGACCTGCCTCTTGAGAAATCTGTATGCAGGTCAGGACGCAACAGTTAGAACTGGACATGGAACAACAGACTGGTTCCAAATAGGAAAAGGAGTACGTCAAGGCTGTATATTGTCACCCTGCTTATTTAACTTATACACAGAGTACACCATGAGAAATGCTGGACTGGAAGAAACACAAGCTGGGATCAAGATTGCCGGGAGAAATATCAATAACCTCAGATATGCAGATGACACCACCCTTATGGCAGAAAGTGAAGAGGAACTCAAAAGCCTCTTGATGAAAGTGAAAGTAGAGAGTGAAAAAGTTGGCTTAAAGCTCAACATTCAGAAAACAAAGATCATGGCATCTGGTCCCATCACTTCATGGGAAATAGATGGGGAAACAGTGGAAACAGTGTCAGACTTTATTTTTTTGGGCTCCAAAATCACTGCAGATGGTGACAGCAGCCATGAAATTAAAAGACGCTTATTCCTTGGAAGGAAAGTTATAACCAACCTAGATAGCATTTTCAAAAGCAGAGACATTACTTTGCCAACAAAGGTTCGTCTAGTCAAAGCTATGGTTTTTCCTGTGGTCATGTATGGATGTGAGAGTTGGACTGTGAAGAAGGCTGAGCGCCAAAAAACTGATGCTTTTGAACTGTGGTGTTGGAGAAGACTCTTGAGAGTCCCTTGGACTGCAAGGAGATCCAACCAGTCCATTCTGAAGGAGATCAGCCCTGGGATTTCTTTGGAAGGAATGATGGTAAAGCTGAAACTCCAGTACTTTGGCCACCTCATGGAAAGAGCTGACTCACTGGAAAAGACTGATGCTGGGAGGGATTGGGGGCAGGAGGAGAAGAGGACGACAGAGGATGAGATGGCTGGATGGCATCACTGATTTGATGGACGTGAGGCTGGGTGAACTCCGGGAGTTGGTGATGGACAGGGAAGCCTGGCGTGCTGCAATTCATGGGGTCGCAAAGAGTTGGACACGACTGAGCGACTGAACTGAACTGAACTGAACCTCTTGACCACTCTCAAAAATCTTTACCAAAAACATGAAAAATAATGAGGATTAAGAAAATGTAACAGCACCGTGGTGGCTTGTGGCCATCTATGAGGTCATCAGACCTGGGATTTCACTGCCAAGAGAATAAATCAGTAGGTGGTGCTCTAACCTGCTGTTTTGTAAGGACTGCGTCATCCACCCAGAGTGAGAACATCCTGGTCAGTCGCCCACTCCTTCACTTCTACCATAATTGCATCTTCCTCGTAATGCCAGTCCCTCCACAGACTTGGAAGACTTGCAAAATACCGTGAGCAAATCTGCCTTTTTGCCCACTGCTTTCTCTGCCACAGAAGAGATGGCAGAGAAAGCAGTCTCACTTATCGTGACATTACAGAGATACAACTTACGGATTTGTGTAAGTGGCTTCAGTCGTGTCTGACTCTATGCCCACCAGACTCCTCTGTCTATGGGATTCTCCAGGCAAGAACACTGGAGTTGGTTGCCATGCCCTCCTCCAGGGGATCTTCCTGACACAGGGATCGAACCCACGTCTCATGTCTCCTGCCCTGGCAGGTGGGTTCTTTTACCACTAGCACCACCTGAGAAGTGCACCTTATGGTTAGGCCTGGGATTTTCCTTCCACCATTGATAGCCATGACCATAAAGCCCTAGGCTCAAGTCAATTGCCTCAGTTTCTCTTGTTTAGTTGCTTTCTGTCCTCTCCTCTAAAAGCAACCCTAAAAATGGTCATGTAGGCCAGAACCAATGTGTAACATTGCTCCAGCTTTCCAGGAAAGCATCTTCTGTACTCCTTCCTCAATAGAGTTCATTCCAGGCCTGAATATGACCCTTGCTCACATGTGGGATTCCTTCACAGAAGGGGCTTTCCTCCTCTACTTGATGATATAGTAGTAAAAGGATGGCTGGAGGGAGTGGGAACAGACTCTAATCTGGGTTCCACCACGTATGAGTTACCTGACTGTGCTGAAGTTACTGAGCTACTCTGAACCTCAGATTCTCATCTGTAAAATGAGGATGATACTACATCTCACAACTGTGTTACAAAAGGCCGAGTGATACGGTATGTGCCAAGCTCCTGGCATACTGCCATGTCCTTAGCATGAAAGGAAACCTCCATTCCCAAATCCTCAGGCCAGCACTCAAGGCCTCATTCCACCCCTGCCCCGTCCCCATCCCTTGCTCAGGGCTCTGTTAGACTCTGGCTTTCAGCTCAAGAGTGTCAGAGGAACCAGTTCTATTAATACATAGGTAGACAGCTGAAACTCAGTGAGGTTACAGAGTGAGTGTTTCCCACCTTGGTTAGCACATCTGCTAAGAGAAGCTCTTCATCCTGACCCTTCTAAGCAATCTCTCCAGCCCAATCGTCCAATCTCTGCTGGCCCTACCTGACCACCTGTTAGCCCACCTGCTTCTGGAACCCACCTTCCCCCTCTTCTTGTTCAAATCCAGACTGAGTTTTCTCCACCCAAGTTTCTGGCAAGGAGGTCTTATCTAATTTCCTTCCACTGGAGGACAACTTTTCTTTCTCTCTCGAAAATTTCCTTAATGATCCTTGGCATTTCTGATGGGAGTGCTGGGTTTTCTCTTTGGTCTTTCAACTCAGAGCCATTTGGTTTCTCCGGCGCTGACAGAAACAGATCTCTCATTCCTCCATGGAAACAGCTGGCAGCACTAGTCATTTTTAACACCCACCCGCAGAGGCCAAAGGACACCAGCACTCAAGCACAGGAGGTGGAGGGCAAGACACGCTCAGCACCTGGCCCCTGGGCACCTGGCAGAAAGAGTCAAGAGGGCAGCATCTCAGGTCCATGACATGGAAGGACCCTTGGACACTCCAGGGCCAGGCTTCTCACACACACAACACCAGGGAAACACTGAGCTCCCTGCCCTGAGTCATCAGAAACTTTGGGTCTGGAGTCCTTCCCACATGGTGGGCAGCTCTTTCATTTCCTAGCTTCCCAGGTGCTGGACACCTGACCCACTAGATCCAAATAAAGAGTGGATGCAGGGCAATACTGAGGAGGAGAGGGGAAGCAACTCTGAGACCTCTGTGAAGGCATTTCCCCCTCCATCTCTGCTTCTGACAGCTCCTGCT
This sequence comes from Bubalus kerabau, assembly GCF_029407905.1. Taxonomy (NCBI): domain Eukaryota; kingdom Metazoa; phylum Chordata; class Mammalia; order Artiodactyla; family Bovidae; genus Bubalus; species Bubalus kerabau. The sequence continues at coordinate 111,314,175 of NC_073628.1, read as the reverse complement.
GGAGCACACACTGCTTCTTACGGCCGTGCAAAGGCTTCTCCAAGGTGTTGCGTGTACCCTACCAAACACACAGTGCTGACCAGGGGCCGTGTGGTCACTGGACTCCGTCCAGTGACGGCACTAGAACCTTCACCCAATCTGCCCCATGGGCTCCCTCTCCAACACCTCCCACCCTCTCTCCGAAAAGGCTGCTCCATTTGGAAGGGCTGGGCTGTTTTCACTTAAGCCCACTTTCCCTCCCAAATAGGTCTCAGGTCTCCGGGAACTTTGTTGCGCCCCTGAAAGCCACTCAGGGACTGGTTGGTTCCGCAGGCAGGCAGGGGAGCGGCTGTGTCCTGCAGGAGGCGTGTTCCGGGACGGCCGGGGCACCGACACGTAAGGGCGGGGCGGGGACGGGGGTAGCCGGCGGGAAGCCCGGGCAGGAGGGCACGTCCGGGCCCGTGTGCGCCCAAGTCCAAGGGCACCAGTCCTCCGCGGGCCCGGGCCCGGGGTGGAGGGTGTGGGCCGAGCCCAAGACGCGCGAGGGGTAGCGAGTCTGATTCAGGAAGTCGAGACTCTGACATCAGGGACAGGACGACGGAGTGGAGTGAAACCTCAAAAATGCGAAGCGTCCGCCCGCGGGAGGGCAGGGGACATAGAGGGCGCCTTTCTCGCCACCGGCGGCAGGTACGCGCGGCGCAGGGCGGCCCCCGCTGACCCTCCCCTCCGGGCCAGGACCGCGCGGGACCCGCAGGGGCTTCCGAGGAGACACCCGGGACCTCGGCCGCCTTCGCTGGGGCGGCACCCGGCGGATCCCCGGGCGACCGCGCCTGCAAGAAGCCCTCTGGTGGGACTCAAAGGTGAGTCTCAAGAGTTTGTGTGGTTGTTGTCTCTCTTGTGTGTGTGTTTAAATACTTTTTAAGTTGCCTTCCGTTGGCAAGGGGACTTCCTACTCTTTGCCTCTAGAAGGATGTCCAACCCCAGAGATCAGTGAAATTTGAAGATCGTTTCCAAACAGCTTCTTGCCCCTCACTTCCAGGGTTCCCCCAAGCCCGCTTTGCAAGGATTCTCAGCAGTCTTACATCTGCTTCTGGGCTGAGTCCACATGGGTTCCTAGCCGCGTCTGGGGTGGAGTTCTCAGACTAGTTGACAACAGCTGCCGGCAGGAGCGGCTTGAAAGGGACAGAAGGATATTCAGTTTGCCACGGAAGAAGTCAAGACCTGAGACCCTCCAAAAAGCATCCCTGGCTCACAGGTTTCTAAATTGGTCTAGGCGAAGCCGAATTTTCAAGGGGTCTAAGAAACTGGCCACAAGGAAAATACGGCCTGGAGCCAGGGCTGGAATGGGAGCCTTTCTGCTATTTCCTGAGCCTCAGGGGATTTGCTGTGACCCAGACTGCTACCTAACTAACTTCTCTGCCTCTCTCAAGGGTCCCGCTCCTACTCCCCTCCCCACCCTTGAATGAGGACACAATGAGACCTGGTTCCCTAGTGTTTTGAAGAGCTTCACAGGAATACATTATGTAATAGAGTTAAATAAACTATAAACGTTAGCTTGTGGGAACACCAGTCTTGCCCAACCGAAAGGGAAACTGAAGCAGACAAGCACGGCTTTAATTTCTCAGAGAACACTGGCAGTCCACTTGCTGCAAGAATTCTGTTGAATGAGGAAGGGTGGTACCCTTAAGCCTCTGAGAAGCACTTTTCTCCCAAAGCTGTTGCATTTTATTCACTCAGCTCAAGTGCGTAAGAACCTGAAGGTAATCTGAAGTCCCGCTGGCTAAGGGAAGAGCCTTGATTTATATGGAACAGGATTTGAAGATAGCACTGATGCTAGGCTGTTCCTAACCTCATTTCTAATGGTTTCCAAGTTCCACCTACAGACTTCAGCAAAGATGTCACCATCAACCTCCTGGCCTGATGTGTCTACCTGTTGCCCAATGCTGGGCTGGGGAGGCAGACGTATTGAAAAATCTGATCAAGTCTTTCATTTCATCTGAGATTCTGGTTCCCCATCCCCATCCAGATATAATTTTAGGAAAGAAATGCATTGAAAACTAAATGTTTCTCCAGCCTTCAAACTTTGTTAATATTTAACCCATGGAATGGGCTTCCCTGGTGGCTCATGCATGTGTGTGTGTGTGTGTGTGTGTGTGTGCGCGCGCTAAGTCGCTTCAGTAGTATTTGACTCTTTGCAACCCCATGGACTGTAGCCCACCAGGCTCCTGGAGTGGGTTTGCCATTTCCGACTGCAGGGGATCTTCCTGACCCAGGGATTGAACCTGCATCTCTCATGCCTCCTGCATTAGCAAGTGGGTTCTTTACCACTAGCACCACCTGGGAAGCCCCTCCCTGGTGGATCAGTGGTAAAGAATGCACTTGCCAATGCAGGAGACATGGGTTCAATACTTGGGTCAGAAAGATCTCCTGGAGAAGGAAATGGCAACCCACCCCAGTATTCTCACCTGGGAAATCCCATGGACAGAGGAGCCTGGCAGGCTATAGTCCATGGGGTCAAAAAAGAGTTGGACATGACTTAGAGACTAAACAACAACAAACCTGAGGAGTAGAGAAAGGATGTTTTCCACCCTCTCCCCTGAATACTAACCCCAAGAGAATAATGAACACACAAGCTGAGTTACTGATTTCATTAATGAACACGCAACAAGCTGAGTTACTGATTTCATCAAAGAGAGATGTACACCCATCCATTCATTCAGAGTTACTGTGCTCACTGCGTGTAGGCCATATGCCAGGGCCTGGGGGTCCAAAGATAATGGTACAGTTTTTGCATCTGAGGACATGCTGCTGCTGCTGCTGCTAAATCACTTCAGTCGTGCCCAACTCTGTGCGACCCCATAGACGGCAGCCCACGAGGCTCCCCCGTCCCTGGGATTCTCCAGGCAAGAACACTGGAGTGGGTTGCCATTTCCTTCTCCAATGCATGAAAGTGAAAAGTGAAAGTGAAGACGCTCAGTCATGTCCGACTCTTAGCGACCCCATGGACTGCAGCCCACCAGGCTCCTCCGTCCATGGGATTTTCCAGGCAAGAGTACTGGAGTGGATTGCCATTGCCTTCTCCGTCTGAGGACATGAAATCTGGTAAATGAGACAGGGAAACAAAATATAGTTACCCCCAGTGGTACAGTGGATAAGAATCCGCCTGACAATGCAGGGAACACGGGTTTGATCTCTGGTCTGGGAAGATTCCACATGCCATGGGGCAGCTAAGCCTATGTGCCACAACCACTGAGCCTGTGCTCTAGGGTGCAAGAGTCCCAACAAGAGAAACCACCACAGCAAGAAGCTGGCACACTGCAACTAGACAGTACCCCCACTTGCTGTCACTAGGAAAGCCCTCACCCGGCAACAGAGAGCCGGGGCAGCCAAAAATAATAAACAATAAAGTTTAAATAAAAAGAATAGTATCCATCATCATAGCCATAGCTATGGGATACTGAAACAATGCAAAGGGGGAGTGAATAACTCCCCCAGGGGTTACCTGCAGAAGTGATGGATGAGCAGGTGTTGAAAATGATTAGGCATTCCCAGGAAAAGGGTATTCCAGACAGAGGAAAGAGTATCTGCAAACTCAGTGGTAGGTTGGGGGAGCTGCAGGTAATGCAGATTACACTACTATGCAAGGAATGATGAGCTCTTTCCTGTGGCAGTGGGCATTCGTTTTTTAAACAGGGAAAGAGTATGGTCAGATCTGTGTTTGGAGAGAGAACTAATGGCCAGGTGGAAGCCGGGTTGGAGAGATAAGGAACAGAAATAAGGAGGACCTCAGCTAAGAGAACGGCAGAGGGAACTGAGAAAAGGGGCATGGACTTTTGGTGGTTTAGGAAGTAGAGTCAGAGGTACCTGGAGACCAAGTAAATGTGGCTAAGGAGGAATGAATGGAACGGAGGATTATAAGGTGTTGAGCTGGGCATGGGAAGGTGCATTGTGATGCTTGTAATGGAAACCACGTGAACTGAAGGAGGAGTGGACTTGGGAAGCAGAGTTTGGGAGAAAACAATGAACACTTCAGACACGTTTAAGTTGGATGCACTCAGGAGATGCCTGGGTGTAGATGTATGGGAGGCAGTGGGTACACAGGTCTGGAACCCAAGGAGACATAGAGGTTGCTCTGATGCGACTATCTCAGATGCTGTGCAGAAAAGCAGTGTTGAAGGAAAATAAACAGGACTGTATTACACTGTCAGTGAGATCGCTTGACTCTGAAGGGTCTTGGACTGGTCAGTAATGGCCTACAGATCTTATTTTCATATCACACACTGACTTCCATATGACTCCCATGAGACGACCATGGTTTCCCCCAGCTATCTTGCAGGATGATACCTAAAATGTTGGTGAGAACCCTGGGTTAACAACACACAGGTGGTGAGGATGCATTTAACCAACAAGCAATCCCCAGGAATCACTCTCCGACATGAGAAGTGAATACTTTAGTTGAATTGTAAGATCTGCAGGAGATCTCCCCAGAACTCATACCCCAAGTCAAGGCATGGCACTTGTGTGGGAGAGTCCTACCTTCATTAAAACAAGAAGGACAACTTTCTCAGATAAATTCTAAACCTCTGTAGAGTGGTCCTTTAGGTCTGGCTGCCAATGCCCAGATCAGGATTTTATGTGAGCTAGTACAGAAGAAAAAAAACACCTTGAACTTGGAACTAAACAGACATGAGTTCAATTCTTGCCTTGACCACTTATTAGCTGCCCTTGCACAAGTCTTTGAATATCTCAGCTTCATTTCCTTTACATTTAAATTGGGGATAATTATGTCTCACCAGGGCAATAGTTAGGATCAGAATCAAATTGAAAAAGAAAGTACATTTAATGTGCTATATAAATTGTCAGTTCTATAAAAATGTAAGGGGCTTTTATTATTATTACTAATCTTTCCCCTTGAAGTCACCAAATCAGATGGGCTGTGTAGGTGTAGGACTTGGGCAGTATCATAGGCCCAATATTTGAAGGCCATAATTATAGAACTCTCCTTCCATCAGAGCAGTGATGGGTATCTGCTTCTCTTTTTACTCCTTACCTAACGTGATTAAAGAAGTGAATGGTCTCCTAAAGCGAATGCAGGTTGTACACGGACCAAGAGCGCCTGGAAGCTCATAGGGCTAAAGCAGCCAGGATTCCGCTTACTAAGGCACAGACCAACCCCATTTGCAGCCGAGGCCACCCAAAAGGGACACTTTTTTTTTCTGTAATCCTCATCAGTGTGCTGGTTGAACCAGCAGTAGCCCTGAATCCGAGCATTTTCAATGGCTTAGATGTCTCTGTGGTTTTCCTGTCTCCCAGCCAGAGAAGCCTGACATATTCCAACCTAGTGAAGCTCAAGTTTTATGCCAACATTAGAACTTTCAAATAAACAGACTTCTTATAGGGGCTGGTTGTTGAATGAAGAAAAGGAAGTAACCACAGACTCAGAGACTTCAAATGGAAAAACACTTTAGAGATGAGCCAGCCCCTCCCCCTCACTTCACAGATGAGCAAACTAAGGTTCAAGAGAGGGAAGTGTGTGCTGGGGTCAACAGCTGGCTAATGGGGGAACCAGCATCCAAGTCCTCGAACAGTGAACACTCTCTGGGGTTTCTATCACCTGGGCCTCTGTGCCTCACACACGGGGGCACAGGCAGGCACTCAGAGGCTGGCAGAGCGGAGAAGTGGGAAGATTGTACTTAAAGGCTGAATCCTCCCCCCAGTGGCCCCTGGGAGTAACCCTGGGGATAACCAGGAGCAGCCCCTCCTTTAAGGGGCTTCTCAGGTGGTGCTAGTGGTAAAGAAGCCACCTGCCAATGCAGGTTAGACATAAGAGATGCAGGTTCAATCCCTGGGTCAGGAAGATCCCCTGGAGGAGAGCATGGCACCCCACTCCAGTATTCTTGCCTGGGTCTCACAGAGTTGGACACAACTGAAGCGACCTAGTACACATACACACACACTCCTCCTTTACAGTAGTCTCTCTACCACACCCCAGCCTTCTGTTTCATCAGTGTCAAGCCTCAAACTGTTCTTAAGAATTCCCAGAGATTCCCTCAAGAAAGGATACAATACTGGGTGCCTTAATGAACTAAAATCTGGTTTGTTTGGGTTTTTTGTTTTTTTCTTAATCTTTTTTTTTAAATTAGAGGATAACTGCTTTGCGATGTTGTGTTGGTTTCTGCCATACAACAATGCGAATCAGCCAAAAGTATCTATCCCCTCCTTCTTGAGCCTCTGTCCCACCACCGCCATCCCATCCCTCTAGGTCCCAGGTTGAGCTCCCTGTGTTACATAGCAGTTTCCTGTATCTGTTTTACACATAGGAGTGTATATATGTCAGTGTTACTCTCAATGCATCCCACCCTCTCCTCCCCCACTGTGTCCACAAGTCTCTATGTCTGTATCTCCATTCTTGCCCTGCAAATAGGTTCATCAGTACCATTTTTCTAGATTCCATATATATGCCTTAATAGACGATATTTGTTTTTCTCTTTCTGACTTACTTCACTCTGTATAACAGACTCTAAGTTCATCCACCTCAATTCAACTGATTCACATTCACTCCTTTTTATGGCTGAGTAATATTCCATTGTATATATGTACCACAACTTCATTATCCCTTCCTCTGTTGATGAATATCTAGGTTGCTTCCATGTCCTGGCTATTGTATATAGTGCTACAATAAACATTGAGGTACATATGTCTTTTTGAATTATTAAACCTATTTATTAGTGTTTCATGAAACTTGTCATGAAAACTATTTCCAGACCCACTGGAAATACACATGGGTATTTCATTTTTGGGTCATCATTACACGTCAAAATGATAGTCAACTCACTGTTCAGTGGAAAGGCTGTAAGTGAATCACAGGAACTCATGAGACTCATCACAGGCACAGAAGAGACAAAACAGTGGAAGGAAAATCTGCAGCACAGTTTTGGATAGACAGTCCCCAGGGATACCGAGCAGCTCAGGTTTCCGACATGTCCCCAGCATCAGCCCGAGCCATCTGAGCAGAGCACCACCTGGGGACGTGAGTGGGAGACCAGGCAAGGGTAGCTGAGCTCCCAAACTCCACCCAAACACAGGATTCCTTTCTGAGGGTAACTCCCAAGGGACTGTGGTAGCGTCCGACCCGAATCCTAGCCCTGGGAAGAGGCTTCCTCCCACGCTTGTAAGCAAACTGCTCCATGGAATTTGTTGCTAAGAAATGAAAGGAAACCTAATCACAGCCATGTTTCTTGATCAGAACTGAAGATTTGTAAGTCATTGCAGACTCTCAACTGTCTTTCTCTTTTTAACAAAGAGCAAGCCTTGCTCTCAACTGTCTATAACTCATTCCTCTTGGGATGTTTTTCAGTAGACTTTTATTCTTCTTAAATACAACCCTGATTTCAAGCTGGGTAAGCTTAAGGAAAGCCCATCTACAACTTCGTTTAGTTTTCCAGGCAAGTTAGAAAAGACAATTGGCAGGAGAGAGGGAAAAATATAATAGCAATAAGGATGTAAAATCGCTCAGTTGTGTCCAGTTCTTTGTGACCCCATGGACTATACAGTTCATGGAATTCTCCAGGCCAGAATACTGGAGTGGGGAGCCTTTCCCTTCTCCAGGGGACCTTCCCAACCCAGAGATTGAACTCAGGTCTCCTGCATTGCAGGCAGATTTTTTACCAGCTGAGCCACCAGGGAAGCCCTCAGCAATAAGGATAGTTGGACATAATAATATTAATACTTTTAGTCTTCTATTGTCAAAAGTTGGGGGTACATAGGTTTAGAGATGGGTGTGGAGGCAAGGGTTTAGAGCAGAGAATTAGGCAGGGGAAACTGGGACATTCAATTAGCTTTAGTGTCATGGGAGCAGAATGGCATGCAGTGCACATGCTGGGTCTTAACCTAAATGAGATGTGACTGTGGCCACCTTAAATAAGAGGAAAGCTGCACACGAGCCCGGAGCCTCTGAGATCCTGGGGCTGTGTCCTTTCAAAATTTCTGATCCTAGGTCCCTCTGCAGATCCACCAAAGGGACAAAGCACCGGCTTTCAAAAGCCCCTCTGCTGTAAAGGCTCCATAGCAGTCCACGGCTCCAGGGAGCCTCTCAGGCACACTGGCCCAAAATCCCTCAGGAGCTGGGGTCACAGTGACTTTCCCAGCGATCAGGGACAGGGAGTAAACACATGTCCACCCAACTTTTCTTGCTGTCACAGATCTGCAGTGTGCACACTAGGCTCTCCATAGCTATTGGTTGAATTGTGGTGCTAAGACTTTGAGGCATACAAAAGTGACAGCCGCTGCTCCCTCCCCCCACCCCCACCAGGCTGCTCTACCAGCACATCAAGCATATCATGGTTGTTTATGTTCTGCTGGGGAGAAGCAGTGGGGCTGGAAGAGAACACGCCACTGTCAGGGCCAGCCCTGCAGATGCACCTCATCTGTCGGGCTCCTTTCTGATTCTTGACTGATGGCTCCCACCTTCACCTCCCTCATTCCACATTCCAGTCCTGACCTGAAACATCCCCTCCTGCCCAAGGCCCACAGTCTGCCAAGCGGCAGTTGCCAGAGCAGTGACAGCCACATGGCCTAGATGAAAACCTCCAGACTCATTACGTGAGTGACCCACCCTATCCCATAATGAGACTTCCCAGGGAGAGGGGAAGACACAGGAACAGCGTACCACCCAGACATGACCTGCTTGCTCAGAGTGCTCCTGGTTTCCAGAAGAGAAACTCAGAGCCTTCCCTGCAGGATGTTTGGCCCGACGCCTTCTCTGGCTCAAGAGAAAAGCAACGATGTGCCGGGTGCCTTAGGACACTCGCTGCTGTCCAACTACTGTGTCCATGCAGTTTTGCAGGGAGATATTATTGACCCCTCTGAGGAAAGAGCTGAGTTTTACTGTGTCTTCAGTGGATGGATAACACAGGTTTCCACAGCAGGGTGTGGAAAGAATATCTCATGTTCAGGTAGAAATACTGCATTTCCCCCACCTTCTCTGGGACAAGAGGAAGGGACACGGTCACAGGGCATGTGACACGTGGGGAAGAAGGTCTGATGCTCCTGACTGACATTTTCCAGGAATAAGTCTTCAGATGTTTTAAAAAAATAAATTATTCTTTCAAGAAGGAATACTTCAACCACTGAGGTATGTGGTCATTCGGTATTTGGTACTGGAGGGAATGAATACATACACACCAAAAAGATAATCAAATCAACAATGTTATACTTCTTAAACCTTAATAATAGAAACTATACCATTGTTTTCCATTATCATCTATCAGCTTTCAAGAAATTTTGTATTATCTCCTCCCATTTTTTTATGGAAGTGAAATTCACATTACAGAAAATCATTTTAATGTGAACAATTCAGTGGCATTTAGTACATTCACAAAAGGGATTGATTGAAAGTTTTAGTTGCTCAGTCATGTCTGACTCTTGTGATTCCATGGACTGTAGCCCAGCAGGCTCCTCTGTCCATGGAATTTTCCTGGCAAGAATACTGGAGTGGGTAGCCATTTCCTTCTCCAGGGGATCTTCCTGACCCAGGGATTGAACCTGGGTCTCTGGCATTGCTGGAGGATTCTTTACCATCTGAGCCACAAGGGAAGCCCATAGTACATTCATAATGTTGTATTAATAGCATCACCACCTCTAGTTCCAAAATATTTTTGTCATTGCAAAATAAACCCCAGACCCATTAAGCAGTTACCCCTTATTGCTCCCTCTTCCCAGCTCCTGGCAATCTGCATTTATGGATTTATCTGTTCTGATAGTTCCTATAAATGTCTGCCCTTTTGTGTCTGGCTTCTTTCATTTAGCTTAATGTTTTGAAGGTTCATTCACGTTTTAGCTTTTCCTGGTGCTTCGTGCTCTTTGTGGCTGAATAATTATTCATTCTGTGTATTTACTATAATTTGTTTAACTGTTCATCTGTTGATAAACGCTTGGGTTGTTTCTACCTTTTGGTTATTGTGAATAGTGCTGTTATGAACATGTAAGTACAAGGACTTGTTTGAGTACCTATTTTCAATTGTTCTGGGTAGATACCTAGGAGTAGAATTTTTAGATCACTGGGTAACTCTATGTGTAACTTTTTGAGGAACCATCAAACTGTTTTCTCTAGCATTTTAATCAGCAGATGTAAATTCACTTCCTTTCTTGAGGATAAGAGGCATATGAAGTGGCATGCTTTCCCACACCTGGTCCCTTGTTTGTTGCCTTTGATCTTATGCTTTAAGGAAAGATATTAAACTCTGCTTCTTGTTGTCCTAGAGATGCAGAGTTATTTGGATGCTTGAGATAGAAAATATCTGGGGGACTTCCCTGGTGGTGCAGTGATTAAGAATCCACCTGCCAATGCAGGAGACATAGGTTCGATTCCGAGTCCAGGAAGATTCCACATGCCACAGAGCAACTAAGCCTGTGCACCACGACTACTGAACCCATGCTCTAGAGCCCATGAGCTGCCACTACTGAGCCCACACGCCACAGCTACTGAAGCCTGTGCACCTAGAACCTGTGCTCTGCAACAAGAGAAACCGCTGCAATGAGAAGCCTGTGTACCACAGCTAGAGGATAGCCCCCACTCTCTGCAACCAGAGAAAGCCTGCGTGCAGCAACGAAAGCCCAGCACAGTCAAAAAATAAATAAATTATAAAAAAAGAAAATATTTGGGTAAACTACAAATCCTTCTTGGTGCGGTTAAGTAGTGAGCAAAAGGTAACACCAGCAGCATTTCTGGAGGACTGTTTATGTGCCAGGCATTGCATTAAGAAAGTCATATCCTTGCTCTCACTTAATCCTCATAGTCCAACTATAATACCTATTTGACATAGGAGGAAAACTGAGGCCTCTACCAAGAGTTAAGTTCTCTTCCTCTGGCTCCAGAGTGTTATTGATAAGCCTCTCCTATAAAGAAACTGCAACTGCCACCAATGATGAATCAGAAGCTGTTCTGTTACGGTCCGCTTTGGCAGATGGATAAAGACGCAGTTATAATACAGTGTGACCAGTGCTATGACAGGTGTGACAATAGGGAGGAAATACACTTAGCCCAGCTCTTAGGTGACAGACTTACCAGAGGAGACAAAATCTAAGTTCCTGTTATTATTTCATTTATATAAATGATCTTTTGTGCCACTTGGTGAGGCTGGACCCTCGCCCATCCTCCTTTGGCACCACCAGTTCCTCATTCCTTGTGCCCAGTGTCTGGCACACAGTAGCTGCTCATTACACACAGGTTAATAAACACATGTGCTTCTGCAGATGGAACTTCCAGGCCCTGTCATGCTGCTGCAGGACTGCAATGCCTGAGACTCCACTCATTTGCTTTCTTGAAACAGCTGTGGGGGCTTCCCTGGTGGCTCAGTGGTCAAGAATCCACCTGCCCATGCAGAAGACATGGGTTCCACCCCCAGTATGGAAAGATTCCACATTCTGCAGAGCAACTAAGCCTGTGCACCACAACTTCTGAGCCTGTGCTCCAGAGCCTGTGCTCCACGACACGAGAAGCCACCACAACAAGAAGTCCACACACCACAACCAGGGAGTAGACCCCACTTGCCACAACTAGAGAACAGGCTGAGCAGCAGCGAAGACCCAGCCAAAATAAAGAAAGAAATAAGCAGCTGTGGCCCAGGTATGAGGGAAAGGAGGTGAGGAGACGCCTAGAACAGCTTTCTTTGTTCTCTCAGTCTGAAAACATCAGGAGGCAAGAGAAGGCAGGGAGCAGGGTGGGGAGAGGGGCAAGGCTGTGAAAACATCTTCACTGTGCCCAGGTGAGGAGTCTGTAGAGGTGCCTGGGATCCTGGAACAGACACGGAATGAACTGCTAAACCACTTTCTGAAACTCTAAGTTCTCCACTTCATCTCAGGGTTGAGTTATTGCATCAAGACCTCCAAACTCATGGCTATCTCATATCTGAGGCAGTTCACCTCAGCCTGCAGGGACAAGCAGCAGCAGCCTGGTGGAAAGATCTCGACTCTCCCAGGTGGATAATTCCTGCTCCTCTTTCCCAGGGGTTTTTGGTGAGAATCGGCCCTCACTTACCTTCCCTGGTTCACATTCAGCCCCTCTCTTACAAAAGGAGAGTTGTAAAAACTCTTGGGAGCCCTGCTGGCCTTGCTTTAGAAGGCAGAAGCTGTCCCAGCCTGGCTCTGGTTGCATTTTATTTATTTATTTACGTTGGGCCACGCTGGGTCCTCTTTGATATATGGGCTTTCTCTTGTTGTGGTGAGAAGAGGCAATTCTTTGCAGTGCGCAGACTTCTCATTGCTGTGGCTTCTTTTGTTGTGGAGCCTGGGCTCCAGTTAGTAGTTGCAGCTCATAGACTCTAGAGCGCAGGCTCAGTAGTTGTGATGCATGGGCTTAGTTGCCCCAGACCAGATCTTCCCAGACTAGGGATCGATCCTGTGTCCTCTGCACTGGCAGGCAGCTTTCTTAACCCCTGGACCACCAGGAAGTCCCTCTGGCTTCATTTTTTTCTCATACATATTTCTTTAAAGTCTTTATGTGTGTCAAACACTATCCTGGAGGCTGTGGGGGAATTTAAAAACCAAAACCAGGCACAGGTCCCACCTGCAGGGACCTTCTGCCTATTCCTAGGAAGCTGCCCAGCCCAGCCCAGCCCAGCCGCAGTCATGCCCCCTCATCTAGAGGTGGAAGAAACAGCCTCCCCCAACCCTGGGACTTAGAGCCTGTCCTGGGATCTCTGCTTGCAGGTGCCACCGTTTCCTTGCCCACCACCCAGGCTCTGGACTGTGCCACTCGCGGCATCCCCAACATCTGCTTCACCCCTGCTTGGCTGGCTCTTCAGGCTCAACTTAGCTAAGGTCTTCTTGTTCTTCACAGGCTCAACTTACCTAAGTCATAAGCTGCTACTCTGGGTTCCTCCCCAACTCTGAAAGCAAGGTCTTCTTGTTCTGCACAGGCCCCAGTCCTGGTCCCCTCCACTGCTGCAGCCCTACCGTGTTATAGCACCTTGACCTGGCCCTGCCGAGGCCACTCCAAAGCTCATGGAGATATTAGGGTTCAGGTTCCCAGCGATGACTGTGGGCACCCTGACCTGGAGGAGGTAACATATAGCCTCACACAGACACTCTCAGCTCTCTCAAACCCATAACCGTTCAGTTGGTTCACTAACCAATCGACAAGCATTTATTGAGCATCTACTATGTACCAACACTGAACTAGGCATGGGGGATTCCTAGAGGAAAAACCTCTCAAATAGTCTACATCAAGTGGAAAAGTGGATATGAACAGCATCTGTACCACAAGTATACAATAGGAAGACTACGTAAGTATCCACAGTATCTTACATTCATTGTCAGGGAGGTAGGTAGAAGAGGGACAGAAATGTTCAACTGTGATGATCTCTATGTAACTGTGATTCCAGAAAAAGTCCCCAGGTCACCAAATTCTCCTTTTTCTTGCCCTGTCTGCTGAGGGCTGTTCAGTACACATAGGTCAGAGTTTGCTCTAGTTTTATAGGCCAAAGCATTCCTCCTGGGCTCTGCCCAGGACACCCAAAGGCATCTTGCCATACTACACACGGGAGTCATCAATCACTGTGGTCCCTTCTGCATCCTTGAACTCCCCACTGCTGGATTACATCAGGGGTCACAAGCTCAACACCCACGGGGCCTGACAGATAAAACTAACATTTATGGAATGTGGGCCAGGCGCTGCTTTAGCCACATGACAAAGATGATTCAACTCATCTGATTTCCGTAACAATTCAATGGCAGAGGGTCTATTCTGATTATTCTTTTATATCTAAGGGACAGAGGGGTAGAGGGACTTTCCTAGGTCAGACAGCTAGTGAATGGAGGAGGGCAAACAGCCTTTGACCCAAGCTGGTCCACCTGAGAGAGTAACACAGGTAGTGTGGGAATCCCTACAGGACTCGCTGGAAGTTGTGTCTCAACCGACCTCTCTTCACTGACCACATCTACCTCACAGGCTTCCAGCTCGCAGCCTGTGATCTCAGGTTGCCCTTCTTACACAAAAAACTCATTTGGTTTCCACCAACCTTGGGCTAAATGTTAATAGTACTGTTACATGGGTAGGCTAACTGAGTGAGTGAGTGTGTGTGTGTGTGTGTGTGTGTGTGTATGAAAGAGTTGTTGTTGTTGTTTAACTGCTCAGTTGTGTCCGACTCTTCGACTCCATGGGCTGTAGCCTGCCAGGCTCCTCTGTCCATGGGATTTCCCAGCAAGAATACTGGAATGGGTTGCCATTTGGAGCAATCTCTTTGATCTTAGGCCAGCTGGAACTGACTTTGGTTACCCTCATGGCCCCAGATTGGAATTTGGGATTATCTACACATTTAAGAATATACAAAGAAATAAAGCATGTTTGGAGTTGAGAGGGAAGGAGGCAGAAAACTGACTAGCCACTCAGATTTTCTCACGCAATAATCTGCTTTCATGGTTAAACATGAAAAACAACCCCTGGGCAGGTCCTTGGCCCAGTGCATCATCTTGTTACCCCTGCTCTGTCCTTGGACATTCAAGTCAGAATAAGGAAGGAGGTGAAGAGGGAGAGCAAGTCTCCCAGTAGTATCTCTTCTCCTCAGGCCACAGCTTTAGGAACCCTCACCTTGGGCCGAGCTGTTGCCTGGAATGCCATGGATTAGAGCAGCTGGCTGGGAGAGTGAGCTGTTTGTTGCCATGGTAACAGTGGCAGATTCAAACTCTCCAGATCTGGGCCCGGTGCCTGGGCCACCTTGATTGGCTTCTTTCTCTGAGCCAGCTGTGCTTTCTTGAACAGCCTGGAATCCCTTAATTCTCATCCTCACTGCATTTAATCATCCCATTCTCCCGGCAGGTGCCATTTCAAATCCTACCCTGCTCGAAGCCTTGCCTAGATTCCCTCATTGGAATGAACAGCTTCCTTCGTGCTGCTCCCATAACCATGTGCTTGCATTTCCCTTGGGACATTTAACTAGCCATGCTTCACTGTTCCCCTGTGCTCATCCATTTCCCAGGCAAAAAATAAATTCCTTGATTCACACTCTGTGTCTTTAGTTTGGAATCCCTTACCCAGGAGGTTGGCAGCAAGTTTCACATCTTGTTAGGCAGATTAGCTGGGAGAGCCTTAGAAAAAAGAAGCTCCTTGTGCGCACAGTAGGTTCTCAACGGATGTGCATTGTATTGAACTGTGGGCCGTAGAGAGGGGAAAGGGCAGTTCCTTGGCCTCCTTGGACTCAATTGTGTCGACTACCCAGGCTCAGGGAAGGAAGAAAAAAGCCAGCCAAAGGAGTTCCTCTTTCTGAGGAAAAAAAAACAGGGAGAACTTTTGCAGTAATACCAGTGAGGCACTGAGACGCTGAATGTAACACACACTTTCGCTACTCCGTTGACTTGGCGTCTGAGAATTACCAAATGCAATGTTAGCAATTCCTGACAGCAAAATGTGTCAGGAACACAGCCAACTGGGGCTTTCCAAAAGCATGGCAATAGCCTCACTCTCGTGTGATTTATAATATTCAATATGGCATCCTGTGAGGCAAAGGCCCATATCCATTTGAGGCCAGCGATCTTTGGAAGTCAGGTCTCACTGCTGGCATTTCTGCTTTTTGGCACTGACAGCCTCATTGGAGATCCAAAAGTAGCCAGTCACCAAAAAAGGCCTGCAGAGTGTGCCTGCAGTCTGGAATGCCCCCGGCTATCTGGCATCTGAGCCCAGGTTGAATGAATTCTCCAAACCCCAAATGCTGAAATTCCAATTGGTAGATTTTCTTTTTTTCTTTTCCTGAGTATCTTCTGTGTGGCCACAATGCTGGGTGCGAACCCAGAAACCAGCGAATGAGCCCTGGATATTTAGGGGCAGAAGAACTGCCATGTCTGCCATGATTGGCTGTGAGACCTTGGGCAACTCATTGAATTTCAGTGAACTTCAGTTTCCTCATCTATAAATATGGTCATTCTCTAATTCAACAAATATTTTCCAAGAACAAAACAGGTGCAAATATTTTCCAAGAACATGTCCCATCAAATATTTTTCCAAGAACAGAACAGGTGGGAATACATTCTGTCTAGAAAGGAAACAAGATGATTAAATAAACAGTGAGTCTAAAGTGGGTTGTGGTGACGGTACAGGAACAGTGATGGGGTACAGGGCAGGAGCTCTAATGAGGTCGTGGGAGGCTTCCTAAGGGGCTGCTGTTTCAGCTGAGACTAAACACATAGGGACCCGGAGACTGGGGAGTACTGGTTGAGGTGGTATTGGGGGAGAGTTGGGGGGATTTGAGATAAAGATGCTTTCGTGAGGCCCCAAAGCAGGAAGGCCCACATATCTCAGGGAGTCTGAGAAATGGAAGGTTTTATAAACTGGAAGAGTGACTGGTTGCCATTGTGGGTTCCTCTCCTGTAGCTTTTTGGGAGTTAATACAGCAAGGAGAGTATCACGCTGGGAAATGGAAAAACTAGAACCTGGTCTGCCCTTGGCCACTGACCAGCTTTGCAATTTTAAACAAATTTTGAACACCCATTTCTGTTCTTTAGTTTATTCATCTGTGAAATAGGGCAAGAAATCCCTTCCCTTCTCACATTACAGTGGATTTAATGAAGAAATGTTTGCAGAAAAGAAGTTGTTAAAAAATTAAAATGAGTTATAAGTGCAGGGTCTAGGCTAGGACTTTCCCCAGTCATAAATAAATTCAAACCCATTCAGGCATCAGTTTTAAGACTGGAGAAGTGATTGCACCACGGTTTTTTTTCCCCCCTCCCCTCTGCCTCCCTTCCTAAGGGATCAGGAAATAAATCACAGTTTCTTTCTGATTGGTTTGGTGATATTTCATTTCAGTTCATAATCGGATATTGTCTAAGGGAGAAAGTACGCTATTAATAAAAGTTATTTTTTTAATTGTAATATTTGTGATTACCAAGCCTGGCTGGTTAGGGCAGACTGCCCATGAGCCCAGGGTGGCCCTTAATCCTGCTGTGGCCAAGGCATACTTTGAATTACCAGAGGGATCAGGTGAGAGAATGAAACATTGACATTGCTACGTCCCTCCTGCTCACCAACATTCAGGGCTTTCCTGTTACACCAAACCTCTGCTGAGCCTTCCAAGCCCCCTGAAATCTCACCCACCTTCCTCAAGAGGTTTCTTCACTGCCTTCCCAGTCCCAAACTCTGCACGTGCTGGCCTCCGTACCCCAGCTCTTGCTTTCCCATCCCATCCAGCTCAGCCTAGCTTCCCTTCTCTCTCGAATGTCCAACCCTCAATGTGATTACACCCAGTACAGGGACCCTACACAACCTCCATCTCCTCCAGGCTGCCTCTTCCTTAAAACCTAAGCCAACAACCATCACTCTCCTTTCTAACTGTGCATGCATTTTGGCACTTTCTGATATTTATCTTAGACTTTAATTGCTTGTATTATTTTTGAAAATTAAACATTATCAGTTTATCAAGACTCTCATGTATAGATAACTTGACTTTCACAACAACACTGGATGGTGAGTGGGGTCGGTGGAGTTATTATCTTGCCGTCTGAGAGATGGGGAACCCGAGGCTTGGGATTCAGGAACCTGCACTGTCGCCTGGCAGAACTTACCATATTCTAAGTTTCATTAAGAAACTCTCCTAACTCTGCTCATTGTTATGTGGCAGCAGGGATGGGAGGGGAGTTTGGGAGAGAATAGATCCATGTGTATGTATGTCTGAGTCGCTGTGCTATTCACCCGGAACGATCACAACTGTTAATTGGCTATACCCCAATACAAAATTAAAAGTTAAAAAAAAAAAAAGAAATCCTAGGCTGTGAACCAGATCATACACTTCTCTTTTCCCCCTCAGCACCATGTTGATCACACAGCAGATACTTAACTAACATTTCTTGGAATGAAATCCATATGCAACTACCAGAAAAATAATTGGAATGGCATATTTCATTGATGCAAATCATCACTATTAGTACTATTAGCCTCCTCATAGACAAAGAACAGGATGTTTGCAGAATTATTTTTATTTTAGTGACCCAGTAAACAACTTTAGGGAGGCTCTCGAATGTTATATACAAACCTCCCCACCCCCGCCCACGCCCCCGGCAGTAAGTCAGAGGGCAGCCACCCCTGCAGTTTCTGCTCCTTCTGCTCACACTAAGCAGCTTGGCCCCACCGACTCTTGCCTCTTGCGAAGGATGGAATGTGTTTATCAGAACCTGCCCGGCAGGGTGGACATGCTTGACCAGCCCTTGGAAATCTGGGGTCATTTGGGCACACGGAGGATCCAGGCTACCTAGCACCACGGCACTGGCACCACGAGGGGAAAGAGGAGCCTCACTGGTTGGGGTGGGGTCGGGGTGGGGTCCACCCATCCATCCATTCGGGGTTAGAGGTAGGAAGACCTCCCAGCATGTCAGCCAGTTCTCCAAGAACTTCGGGCCCCTGTGACTACCTGGGAGAACTGAGGGGTGATGGCTGCTGCCCTGTCCCTACATCAGCCTGGAGTAACACCAGTCGTGACTCTTAAGAACAGCCTAGGTGCACATTCACACCCTCTGCTGCTCTGACACAAGGACCCAGGCAGGTGCCCACTTCCAGGCGGTGGTTGACTTTGGAAAGTGCCTGCGTACAGTCAGCCTTCAGAACTGTGCCAGCAGCCTGCCTCCCCGCAGCCCCGTGCCCGGTGCCCTTCTGCAGAGGTGGACCATGCCATCACTTTCTTGTGTTTCTTCCCAGATTTCCCCCATTTGGGAGAAAAAGAAACCGAGGCCCCAAGCAACTGAATGAGCTTCCTGAGGACACACGTTAAGTCACAGGTAAGAGTTTGAACTGGCTTCTCATACCGCCATGAACTTCCCCTATGTTCCCAGGCTATCTTTTAGCCAAGAATTCAGCTTGTATGAAAATCTACAAGAGTATAAACAAATAAAACCATATATTATTCAAAGCCAGGCCTAGGGGTCTAGAGCCTCATAAACTGTCCACTGAGGAGTAGAGCAGAGCACTCACTTCAAGGGCACTCCCAGGCCCTTCTCTGGCTGCTCCAAGCCAACTCCCATCTCTGGGACCCTCTCCTGCCTTCCAGCCAGCAGGAGAAGGACTACACGTCCTGACCGTTTTGCCCTATCAAAATGTTCCCACCCAGTGTCTTATTTCTTCAAGATACTGATACTTTGAGGGTTGGTCTGATAAAATATATATACATACATACACTGGGCTGATAAAATATATATACATACATAGGGCTGCTAAGGAAAGATAAAGCTTAAGGCTGGTGTAGAGCCTGCTGGGAGAGAAAATCAGAGTTCCCTGGCCTCTCCCACCATCTCCCCTACCTCCCATTGGCCCCATATGCTTTCCAAAATGTTTTCCATAATACTTTGAGGTCTCCAGGCAAGGATGGAGCAGAAGTGGTGGATAGGGAGGATGGGGTAGGGCTGAGGGAAGAGTGTGTGTGTGTTTGTGTGTACTCTTTAGTATCTGTGAGGAACTCCCCTACCCCCACAATCCCCAGCTTAAGCAGTTTCTTCCATCCATACTCCCAAATCACTCATGGGCAATGCCTGCAGCCTCCTTTGGGAAAGTCATTTCAAGGGTGGAGAAGAAAAGATATTGATATGGGCTGGGGGGGCAAAGGCAGGCGAACTGAGGGTATCAGGGATAAAGCAAAGCCAGTGGCAGTTCCAGAATTCCTCTAGAACAGGACTTAGGGGTAGCAATCTATTTGCACAGAAGCACCTAAAACAGCAGTTGATAAGAGTGAGAAAATGTCACCTATATCAAAGAAAGAGGGTATTGAGGCAAAAAAAGGGGTGTTACTTGCCTGGCTGGGTGCTCCATCAATGTTTTAGCACATTCGTATATATCTTCTACGTTCACCAACAGTTATTTATCAAAACGGTTAAAATACATCTATATCCACACTCGATGTTGGGGATACAGATGTAAATGCACACAGACAGGAAGTGAAGATTCATCCACCAGTAACATCGACTTCTCCGCCCTACCCACCCTCTGTGGCCCAAAGTCTGATGAACCTGAACTGTTTCCACACTGTGCATTCCACAGGGGTGAGTTATGACTGGAATGAGAATATTTCTGCTCACTCCCTCTATGACTTGGCCTTTACATTTTAAGCCTTAATATTATAGTAAGGTAGCGTTCAGCTTTTAATTGCCCTGAACTTTTGTTAACATTAAATGAAGGGAGAAAATGGAAAGGAAAATAAAATTGTATCTGTATTGCTTCTGAGTTGCATAATTGTATATTTTTGCCACCCCATTAGTTTTCAACTATTCCAGCTTATAAACCTCTCCCCCGCCACCACTGAGGAAAATAAATAAGTCAGTCATTCAGCTATTGCTGCAAAGTTTGCCGTACTCTGAGTTCTCTAATATTAAAGAGAGTGATGCAACTTTAAATTCAGAGTCTATTTTTTAATTACCACCTGTGGGAGACCCTGAATCACACAAGTGCTTGGCTGTCTTCTTGCTTTTTCTAAAAACATAGCTTCCCTCTAAGCAGATATGACGTTAAACTTCAGTTACTGGAGTCAGGCACAGACTATGTCCCCTTTATTTGGGGACCAGAGAACGCACTGCCCCTCCCCAGCCGCTTCTAACTCCAAGATGACCTCAGAGCCTCAGCTCACACTTTCCAAAAATAAAACTGTACTTCGGCACTTTACCACACCCACCAAAATTGGCTCCAAAATTTTTTACCCAATAGTTTGGAAGAGTGAAAATAAGAACAGTATAACCCAGGTATGTCACTGTAACCATGGCTACAGGTTTTATTAGCACTAATACCAGGATGTGGTCAGATTGGATATATACAGACGGCAAACACAAGTCTGATTGGTGTCAGAGTGTGTGCCCATAAATTCTCCAAATTGGAAACGTGGCCCTTAATGACTATGATTCATAGAAGACCTGGGATGAGGATGGAGGGAAGGTGAGGGGGTTTTGGGAGGAGATTTAGGGTGGAGGGCTGCATCAAGAAGGGAAGTCAGGGTTCTAATTTTAGCTGTAATTCAGCTTTTGAATACAATCCTCTAACATGCCCCTACCTTGCATTTAGACTGCAGTTTTCGCAGTGTTCTTTGACGTACCTTGTCTATTGTTCACAAGTCTTGACAGATATCTGAGATGGCTCATAGCTGCAGTTCTCAAATGAAAGGGGGGCTCAGAAAGCTTAACTGATTTGCCCAAGGTCAGAAGCTTGGAGGACAAGTGAACCCAGAACTAGAACTGGTTCCTCTTAATATTCTTTCCACCGCACCCCTCTGCCAGCCTTTTATATTCTGCTTGGGACATTTGGATATGTATTCATTCCTCTTGCAAACATCCCTCATCCTTATCATTTGTTTAATTAGCCAGAAACCAAGATCAATCCATCAAATTGGAGGTTGACAGCTGGAAAGTAAGGCTTGCCTTTCGTCATCTCTTTTGCAAGCCCCCTGCCTGGCTTCCGGCTACACAGATGACAGCGCGAAGAACAGGCAGTGTAGTCCCTGTTCTGGAGGGAGTGTGTGGTCCTGGGGTTACCAAGTCTAATATGCCTCCAGGGACCAGGTAGGTGTCAGGACTGGGTGAAGCCTGCAGGGTGGGGACTGGGGTACAGTTTAGGGGAACATCAGTCCTTCTAATGCTCCAGCAGATATGGGAGGTTAGTGTAGACCAATTTTAGGACTCACTAAAGAATGAGAATTGTATATGAAATCAGAGGGGGAAAAAATAAAATAAAATAGAAGTGCCTAAGGGTTGGATATAGCTCCTGGGCTGTCAGTGAGCACTCTAAGGAGTTTTATGCCTTTAGGTCCCCAGCAGCCACTGTCACGTGTGACATATTACACTTCTCTTATATTTCTGGTCCTATTAAAATGTGAGCCCCTTAGGGTCACAGGGGGTGTCTTAGTTCATCAAGGGTGTGTCCACAGAGTGTGGCACACATGCCAGGCTTTCAAATGCTTGACAGGTGAATGACTGGTGAATACCCCTTCATCCTAGAACAGAGGGTGCAGAGACTGAAGTCATCTGGAGAATGGCAGTTCTAGAGAATAACATTTACAGCAGGGTCTTCTGCACTTTAGTAGCTCCATTATTGTTGTTCAGTTGCTCGGTCATGTCCAGCTCTTTGTGACCCCATGAACTACAAGTTTTGTCCGTTCACAGGAAAAGTGATCAAACTATACACCAGACTTCCTTGTCCTTCACTGTCTCCTGGAATTTGCTCAAACTCATGTCCATTGAGTCTGTGATGCTATCCAACCATTTAATCCTCTGTTGCCCCCGTCCCTCTCACCCTCAGTTTTTCCCAGCATCAGGGTCTTTTCCAGGGAGCTCTTCCCATCAGGTGGCCAAAGTACTGGAACTCCAGCTTCAGCATCAGTGCTTCCAATGACTATTCAGGGTTGATTACCTTTAGGGTCGACTGGTTTGATCTCCTTGAAGTCCAAGGGACTCTCAAGAGTCTACTCCAGCACCACAGTTCAAAAGCATCAATTCTTCGGCAATCAGCCTTCTTTATGGTCCAGCTCTCACATCCATACATGACTACATGTCGTCTGGCTGACATGGAGCGGTTGGAGGGCATGTCCCTGTTAGTCAGGGCCTGACAAAACGTGCTCCACTGGAGAAGGATATTGCAAACCACTTCCGTATTATTGCCTCAAGAACCCTATGAACACAGTGAAAAGTAGCTCCATGGCCTTGGGCAAATTACTTAGTCTCTGATAGCCTCAGTTTCCTTATCTGTATAATGGGGATTTAAAAGACTCACCTCCTGCATTCTTGAATGAGGTCATGTCTGTTGAGCCTTGATTACACACACAGAGTTGGGCACTTAGTAAGAACACAACCAATGGTGGCTTTTGGATTCAACAGATCATTCCCTGTTCCTGTGAAAGGTAATAAGACATTATGCCAACCCTCTGTTTTTGAGGCTTTGGCCTCTGAGGTCTCTGTGTTAAAAGAGGATAGTCAAAGGAAAACAAGTGAGCATTCTAGCTGAAATGAAGAGGAGAAAGTTGATAGCGATGGACAAGACAAGGTAGCCCTAAGAAACTAGATCCTGGATATCAGGAGGGCTCAAAGAGGGGCAGCAGCTAAGAATGAATGGAAATAAAATTAATGAGAGAGCAGGGGAAAGGCAAATGAGTCTGCCTTGATTCCTAGGATCGGCTGATTAACTTCTTAAACCAGTTCACAGTAAAAGTGATCAAACTCTGCAAAAACTCTATGAATTCTGTAATGAAGGGCTGTTTTTACCTTTCACACAATGAGTAGTATAATAAATAGAGTGCTATATGGTTTTCAAGGCAATTTTAAGGCACCCACTGTGTGAAGTGTACTTAGGCAACATGCTTTACACACATTATCTTTATACATATTGTTCATTCACTCACTCATTCATTCATTCATCCATTCAACAAATACTTTCAGCACACTGTCTGCCAGGCACTCTGGGGGGTATAAGGAATAAAACAATGTAGTACAGTGGAAAAAACACCTCGCCTTCTGAGAAATGTGCTAATAGCTAATATCTGTGTTTACAGAAGAGAAAACTAAACTCAAAGCGCTTAAGTGGTTGTTGCCCAGACTCCAAGCTGGTGTTAGGGAAGGAGGCAAAAGTCCTGACTGCATTGTTTTTTGGTTGAGGAGAAGAAAACTTAAGTTTCCTTGATGATCTAGGGACATAAATACGAGGAAGTCTATAACTTGCTAACAGGCTGGGGATATTGTATTCAATCACATTTAGCACTGTTGGAATTTTCAGAGTATCAGAGAGACACAATTTTTAGTGTTTATTCCTAAGAGTGACTGAAAACAACTAATTATTGTCAGAGTCTATGACATGCAGCCTTGGGAGACAATGTAATTAGGGAAGGGAGGAGAGAAAGGAAAGGAAGAGAGAGGGAGAAAGAGTAAAGGAGAATAAAGTGGCTAGAGATTTTAGGCCATCCATAACAGAAAGTCAAAGAAAGCCCAGAAGAAAACCCTTTTAAACTCTTTTCATTGTCCTTAAATCATTCTCTAATTCTTTTCCATGCATCATCTTTGAGTAGAGAGAAGGTCTTTTTCCTCTGCTGTATTTCCTAGCATAGCTTAATTAATACTTGATTGATTGAAAGATCGACTCATTTGAACCTGGAGTGAAATGGAGCTTTTTAATTTTCTTTTCTGCTGAACCTGAAATAGAGCATATAGTAATTAGGGAAGGATCCCTTGTTATCAGAAAGTCACAGCCACGATGAGCAATTTGTAACAGACCAAAAGGAAGGTAGATGATTATTTGGGACCTGATAAAGCATACTCCCCACTCCCTACTGCTTTCAGTGATATGGGAGTTTCTTGATCATTATTTCCTCCTTAAAAGAGTTTCTTGGCTAGGGATCTGTCTGGATAGTGGGCTAAATGGTGGGTAATTGTCATCAGAGTCTGACCACAGATGTGACTGATGGCCTCTTTTCTATGCCTTTCATTACCCCGGCTCTCTCCTCCAAAACCTGGATTGACTAATTTACAATTTTTTCAAGATCTCTTGAGTTAATCAGCATTTCATTCATTCATTCATTCATTCAGGGACATGTTCAACTCTGGGCATCTAAACAGAATAAAACAGGCAAGGCCCCAGTTCTCACTGAACTCATTTAGCAGAGCAGGCAGACAGTCCATAAATGCATACGCCACAGTGACAAGAGCACTGCACGTGAATGGGAAATTTCAGAGTAGGAAGAACTACCAGGGCTGTAAGACAGGATGGTGTTGTAGAGATTCACTGGGGGCTTGGCTTCTCGGATGACTTGGTTAACCAAGGCTTCCTGTTGCGCTAACATCTGAGGTTACAGTAAGTAGAAATGCCTTTGTGTGGAGCTCTGCATGTTATGAAGCTGTTGATCATGCCAAGATCTCAGAGAAAATGGACTGAAGGAATTAACAAGTTCCTGCAGGGTGGACAACTCTGAAGTAGGTGTGTCCAGGGCATGGTGAGTGAGGAGGGGAGTGCAAGACAAGAGTAGAGACAGAGGCAGAGCCAGCTGATGGAGGCATGTCTAGGGTATGGCAAGGAGTCAATTTGACTCCACAGGCATTGGGAAGTCATGATGGGTGGGGGCAACGTGATCTGGCTCATATGGGGAGAAGAGGCCATAAACAAAGAAGAGTAGAACCAGAAAGAATGGTTAGGAAGCTGAGCAGTAATCCAGGTGAGGGGTGATGACAACTTAGCCACGACATGGAGAGAAGTGGACACATATGGGATATGTTTTAGAGAGAGAGGACATGGGAGTGCTGAGGGGTGGGAGTGCTGTGAAGTCAGGGGGCGTACATGAGTCTCCTGGGGCTACTGTGATGAACCACCGCAAGCTGGGCACTTTAAACAACCCAAGTGGGTTGCCTCACGGTTCTGGGGGCTAGAAATCTGTGATCAAGGTGTTGGGAGGATTGGGTCCTTCTGAAAGCCATGAAGAGAGGATCTGTTCCAGGCCCCTCTCCTCGGCTTGTCAATGGCCATCTTCTCTCAGTGTCTCTTCATGCTGTCTTCCTCTGCGCAAATCCACCTTTATTTATGTCCAATTTCCCCTTTTCATAAGGAAACCAGTCATATTGGATTATAGACCCACTTTACTCCAGTATGACTCATCTTAACTAATTTATTGATACATCTGCAAAAATGCTGTGTCCAATTAAGGTCATATTTTGGGATAGTGGTTAGCTCTTCAACATAGACATATACTATATATCTGTGTGTGTGTGTGTATAATTCTTTGTGCTGTTCTGACTTCTAATTTTTCAAAGAAAACAAATAATTACAATATAGTCAGACAAGGGCTGTGATGGTGGGTTATTGGCTCCAGGAGAGCTCAGAAGAGAAAGAAATGGGTTTGGGGAGGTTTTTGGGCAGAGGCCTGACAGTTACAGAAGATCTCCCAGTGGAGTCTGGAAGGACAAGGAGTCCCCCTGTGAATGCACCGAGGGGAGAGGTGAGAAGCCACTCCAGGCAGGTGGAACAGAGCATGTGGCAGTGCGAGAGAGCAGGATGCTTGGGAGAACCTGAGGGAATGTGGCCATGGAGGCAGTGGGGGAGACGAGGCTGGGGTGGGAACAGGAACCACCAGCTCACAAGCACTTTGTTCCCCTTGCTAAGCAGTCAGGATGATCGTACCATTGACGAAGAGCCAAAGGTGGGCTGAGCGGGGGAGCATGACCCCATTCTAATTTTAGGAGATGAACTGAAGAAAGGAAAAACTAGAGACCAGTCTGAGGGCTCGGACAAATGCAGTGGCAAGGCAGGTGAAGAGGAGGGTGCCTCTGCTCCTCCGGATCCTTCAATCTGCTCCGCCACCCTCTGCCTTCTATGCTCATGCCGCCAGAACTCCCTGGTCACCTTTGGTGCTCCCAGGCTCCAACTCCCTCCTAGACTGTGCCAAGCTCTCCCCCATGTCCGGGCCTTCACCCTGCTGTTCCCACCTGTGCACATCAACTCAAAGTCACCTCCTCAGAGGCCGTGCTGACTGTGTCGTTTACAGCATCAATAGCATCTCTGGGTTTCCGTGTTTGTATACCTGTTTACCATCCACCTTCTCCCCGCTGAAAACAAGTCCCTTTACCATACCTGCATCATTCCTGACTACATCTGCACGCAGTGCCTAGGGCAGCATTGACATGCACTAGAAGTTCATGGAATTTAGAAGGAAGAAGAGGGGAGAGCAACAGAAAGACAGTCTGGTTTTGGGGGAGGACAGAGGCTTATGTCACACTCTGCCCAGGGATATGAGGTCCCCAGAGATGGTATCATATTCTGTATTTTAATTCTGAATTGGTTGCTTTGAAAAAGAATGATGAATGGAATGGAGTTAAGAGCCCCCTTACTACAGGAAAACTAGGGGAAGGAGGAAAAAATGCCTTTTAAAGGAGAGCTAAAGAATGGTGGCACCCAGGCAAGTAGAGATTGGGTAGGAGGCTCACACACTCCCCCATGAAAAGGTAGCTTTCAAATAATAACACAGTAAGAGGACATAACAGGCCTTCCCTGGTGGCTTGGTGGTAAAGAATCCACCTGCCAATGCAGGAGATATGGGTTTGATCTCTGGGTTGGGAAGATCCCCTAGAGAAGGAAATGGCAACCCACTCAGTATTCTTGCCTGGAGAATCCCAGGGACAGAGAAGCCTGGTGGGCTATAGTCCCTGATGTTGCAAAGGAGTCAAACACAACTTAGTGACTAAACAACAATAGCAACAAAGAATCAAAGTCATGGCTCCAGAACCATCCCAAGCTCTAAAAAGGCAAACAAAATGAGCATCCGCTGAGGAGTCAGGGGTGTTTCTTCGGCTGGCCTATTCATCTGGGTTAGATAATAAGGGCACATGTGTCTGTTGCCAGGCGTGGTACCAAGAGGTTTTACCTTTACTGACTCACTTGTTTTCACAACAGCCTATTATTATCAGCTTCATTTTACTATGAAGAAAGTGAGCCGTAGAGGGAGAAGCTGAGTAACCTGCCCAATGGGATAAACAGTGGGTAGCAGTCAGGATTTGAACCGAGGCTATTTGGTCCAGTAACCTGCACTCTGGAGCACTTAGCTAAACCCCTCTTGGGTGGAAGCTGCACACAAGAGACCTGTTAAATGGATCACATATTTGTTATAATCATTACTAATGTTAGCTTTTTGTCACCTGTATGAGTCAGGATGGGTTAATTGCTATGTCAAATAATTCTTAAATCTTAGTGGCTTCCCCCCGCAAAGGTTTCTTTCTCTTCCACTGTTCGCTGTAGTCAGCAAGGTGCTCCGCTAGCAGCCATTCAGGAACATCTCCCACCTCTGCTGTCCCAGGGGCCCTGGAGTCCTTCCCTGGGCCCTGTGCGTTGGCCAGCCAGTGAGCAAGCAGAGAGAGAACGTGAAGGACCTCAAGAGAGACTTCAGGACCCAGGTCCACACTTCTTGCCCAGAACTCAGTCACACATCTCCAGAGGTGTCAGGGGGCTGAGAGGCATAGGCTGTCCTGAGCCCAGGATGAGGACATGGTGTACATCTTGTCAACTGCTGTCTCAGTCTTACCTGCCAGGACTTCTATATGGGATACCTGACTGGGGTGGGGGGAGATGCTGGGAGTCAGAAGACATTGGTTCTGGTCCTGATCTCACCAACTGTCAACTGTCTGACCTCCAGCAAGACACAGCCTCTTCTGGTCCCAGATTCCTCATCACTAAAGTGAAGGAACTCAACCACATGACCCGTCTCTGGATTCTTCCAACTCAGGATGTCTGTCTGACAAAGCATCACTTCATTATTTTTAATAACCATAGTGCCTTAATCATTTCTGTATTGATGACCTATTTGTGCTTTTGTTCAAAATTGCAACCATAATTATAACATTTATTTTGAAGGAAAATATTATCAATTTTCCTCTAATACTCAATATCCAGTTCCACACCATATATGCATACTCTGCAGGATGGAGGAAGAGGCTCCAACCTGGACTAGTTACTTAAAGCAATTAATTAAATTGGGGGAAATACAGATCTCTATTTCATCATGCCTTGAGCCAGGTTTAAGTCATAAAGTCACATTCCACTAGCAGATTATTTTCTGGGATCTGACACTTTTTGTACAAAACAGTACTTACATCTATTAGAGGGCATCTGAGCGTGCCAGGTTAGCAAGGTGAGAACTGTGAAGAAAATATATACCCAGAGCGGCAGAGTTAATAACTGCTGACTGAGGTTCCAGCCATGCCCTCGCTGTCAGAGAGCCTTGGTTTCTGAAATGTGTGATATTGTCATAACCAAAGGGATTCTACAAAGGATTGCAGGGTGGATCTGAGAGCTGGGCAAGGTTTGGGCAGGCAGGGTACAGAGCCCTAGGGCTGAATAAGATCCTTTATACCCCCAGGAGAGATGGTGGGAGTCTTAGAGCCTGTTGGATGGGATTACTATTTTAGAAAAAAAAAAACAACATATATATATATATATATATATAGCAGAGTTGAACACCAGAGAGGAGACTAGGGTTAGAAGACAAGGAGCAGAGCACAGCCCAGAGACAGTCCTCATGTCCCTCGGGCTGACAGTTCCGCTACTGCGTCGGCCGAAGAACACCCAAGTCAGGCCACGTGTCCCACCCGCCATCACCACCCTCAGCCTCATCCGGGTGCCATTTTCCCGCACCAGTTATAATCATCTCTTCCTGCTCCCATTCTCGGCAATCTGTTCTCTCACGCCATGACAATGTTCTTTATAAAACACAGGTCTAGCCTATTCCCTCCTTGCTTGAAACTCCATGGCCCTTTCGCACACACCAGCCATTGATGTGGCTTAGCCAGCCCAACGGGTGCAGGGCCACCTGCCTCAAGGGCTTCCTGTCCCCCCACCACCCTCCACACACCCTGCTGCTACACCCAGCCACACTGTCCTTTCAGGGCCTTTTCAGGGAAAGCAACGGGTCCAATTGTTCATCTGCAAAAACAAAGCACAGTGAACACATTATTTCCTGTGTTTCCAGACTTTGGGGAGGGGGGACACTTCATCGAGTGTTAACAATTGAACTCATTGCTTGAAATTTAGAGGCACTTCATCTGAAAAGGTATTGGAGAGTTGAAGATAAACACACCACATATATTACTTGAAAGTGCTTTAGATAAGTTTAGTCTAAGTTTTGAGACTTCTCAGACACCTTGACCACATGATTGCTGTGGTTTTCTTGTCATTCAGACCTTAGCAAAGCCATCCTTGCCCAGCGCCTGCCCCAGCCTCCCTGATGGACATCACTCATTTTCTTAGCATCCCAGACTTCTCCTTTGTAGCACTTTCTGTGTTACACTTACACACCAGTCTTCGGGCTTCTTTGCTTCCCACATTGGACTTTGAGTATGAGAGGGACAAGGACTGATCCTGCCTATTTCCTGGATACCCAGGACTCAACCCACTTCCTGGTATGTAGTAGGTGCTGCCTAAGTAGTCACAGAAGGGATGAGCAGATACCATCCTGATTGTCATTTCCTTTGCATCTCTTTCCCTTAATCCCCTCCAGGCCAGCAGGCTTACTCCTTCCCCAGTGCTTCTCTCATGCCCTTAAACACAGAGCTTGACCACAGGACTCATCACCTTGTGCTTCTGCTATTTCTGTCTCTCCTCCTTACAAGACAGGAAGGAGCTCAGGGTCTGAGTGCACAGGGTCAAACACAGTGGGTGTTCTGTGAATGTCTATTGCATTGAACTATGACCTCAAAAATCACTAAGAACGGTGACTGCAGCCAAGAAATTAAAAGACGCTTGCTCCTTGGAAGAAAAGTTATGACCAACCTAGACAGCATATTCAAAAGCAGACATCACTTTACCAACAAAGGTTGGTCTAGTCAAAGCTATGGTTTTTCCAATAGTCAAGTATGGATGTGAGAGTTGGACTATAAAGAAAACTGAGCACCGAAGAATTTATGCTTTTGAACTGTGGTGTTGGAGAAGACTCTTGAGAGTCCCTTGGACTGCAAGGAGATCCAACCAGTCCATCCTAAAGGATATCAACCCTGAATGTTCATTGGAAGGACTGATGCTGAAGCTGAAACTCCAATACTTTGGCCACCTGATGGGAAGAGCTGATTCACTGGAAAAGACCCTGATGCTGGGAAAGATTGAGGGCAAGAGGAGAAGGCAGTAACAGAGGATGAGATGGTTGGATGGCATCACTGACTCAATGGACATAAGCAAACTCAGGGAGAGAGTGAAGGACAGGGAAGCCTGGTGTGCTGCAGTCCAAGGGGTCACAAAGAGTTGGACATGACTTGGAGAATGAACAACAACAATGACCTTCAGGAAAGCAGCTCTGGCCCAGATGCCTTGACTACACAAGAGCAAGAAGTGACACCCAAGGAGGCTGCCCGCAGTAGGCCTCAGTGCTGCTGCATATGAAGGTGAACCTCTTCCCCACCTCTCCTCGCCCATGATCCATCCATTCTCTCATTCAGCACATGGCTCCTGAGCGTATAGAAAAGGGTCATCACCTCAGCCTGCTCATTCAGCAGTTTTTGAACCTGATAACTGTCCATAAACACTTGGGTTGTTTGTTACAAACATAAATTTCTGGGTGTTTCCTAGACCTACTGAATCAAAATCTCCAGGAGTGTAATTCAGGCACTTGAATCTTTAACCCCCTTGGTGACTCGCAGGAAGCCAGCATGGCCAGAGTCAGAGGCCAGAGAGGAGACTAGGGCTGCCCTCCTGAGATCCTGCCATCACCTGAGATCCATGGGTGAGGAGATAACGCAAGCACAGTGATCACCGCAACACAAGGTACGGGCTCAATGGAACAAGCGAAGAAAGGCCCAAGGCAAGGTCTCTGTCCCTTTGGCCCCAGGTTACAATGATGAGATGGCCCCCACACATACTCAGGAGTCTACAGCTGCAGCAGAGGAATCTTTTAAGGTTCTGAGAAAGACCTGACCCTCCTGCTTCACCCTACCCGTTATAAGAAGGCCAAAGATTTAAACCATATGGAAAGCACTCTGGAGAAGGTCTCAGGGATTTCAGTTGGCTGCCCTTATTATCCTTATCATTAACATTTCTAGAAAGCATTTGCTACCCAACAGACCCCATTCTCCAGCTTTACATGTATTATTTCACCTAATAGAAATAACAAGAGGCTGGTGCAAAGGAGAATGCCCTGCCCCTTTCTTGGGGAGTTCCAGAAGAAACAGCAGTCTGTGGGCTAGCCTTGGACATGACTCTGGAGCAGCTCTTGGATGTCAGGGATGGACCAGTCATCCCTGTGGCAGGAGCCATCCCTGTACATTTCCAGGGGTTCCGAAGTCTGGAGAGAGGCTGGGGGCTACAGGGGACTAGGTGCTCTCTCCCGGCCTCGTTTTATGAGCTCAAGAGTCCTCCAGACACTATCAGATGTTCCCCAATGACCCTTCTCCATTCCTGTTGCTGAAAGCCAGAGTCTAGAATTACAGCCTCAGAACTGCTGACCAGCCCTAAGCAGGGAGGTCACTGTGATGCCCTTTTCATTTGAATGGAGTAGGGGTCCATGGTTCTTTGGCCATGAAGATTAGGCTAGAGGTGAGAGATGGGGAAGAAAAGCTCAAGGCTAGAATTAGTCCATTGTTATCTGGAGTTCACTCACTACTTTGTAGATTATGTTTCATAGTGTTGTACAGTTTACAAAATGCATTAAACACATTGAGCTCTTAATCTTCACAACCTCATTACAAGGGAAGCTTATTAACTGCATTTTGTAGCTAGCGTTTGGTAACTGGCCAAGGTCACAAGAGTTAACCCAGGACTCAAACCCCCAGGTCTTCCGGCTCCAGGATCTCTGTTCGCCATCAATACCTCACATGCAGGCAGACAGAAGTTTGTGGGAAGAATGAATGAATGACTCTCTCTCAGCTAAATACTAAGGAGGACATAGAGATGAATACTACTTGGTTTCAGGAAAACTGAAAGAAACTTCTCCCCTCTTCTGTCTCCTCACACCCACCCCCACAACCACAATCAACATTGGTTAGCACCTATTGTCCATTTTACGAGAAGAGATGAATTATTTTTCAGTGTCAGCAACACTTGAGAGCTGACAAAAGGATGGGGTCTCCCAGAGGGCATTTCTAGGCTGAAGTGTGGCTCCTTTTGCAAAAAACATTCCACAGAAGCTCTGACTTTTTTAATTCATACCATCAAGGAGATATTTGATTGTTTCCTGTAAATGCTAATAATGCAAAGCTCATAAATACTAATGAAATGCTATAGATTAGCAGAGCTCAGCAAGTAACCTGGGGGGTGGGGGTTGCCTAGAAGAGAATTCTTAGATTAAAAAATGTAAAGAATACCTTTTAATCGAATTTTCCCCAGACAGGGTTCCCAAGTGTTAATGAATATTCTCTTTGGCCATATGGAGAGTAGACTCAAATAAGTACCTTTAGGAATCTAGAAGCTAATTATTGACTTAGCTTTTGCTTGAAAAGAAATCTGTTTATTCACATGGCTATTTTAGGTGCCATGGGATGGATGAGTTTGAGCCAAAGTTGGGAGGGGTGGGAGGGCCTGGAATGTTGAAATAAAGACATAATTCAAAGGCATGCTTTTATTTTATCCAACTAAGCAACCTAAGCTGGAATTTGCTTCTTCTTCTTATCTATTGACATGATCCCTTGATGATACTAAGTCCCGTGAAATGTAGGAGGCTCCATGATATCAAAAACTATATCTTTGTCATTCATTCCTGAATCCTCAATACCAAACACAGTTTGTGGTACATATCAGGTGTTCAATAAATATTTGCTAAATGACTGAAGTGCTCTCTTAAAACATCTTCCAGAGCTTTCCAGACCCTCTTATCTTTCCCTGAAGGGCAGCTCTGATCATAACATCTTCCTAGTATGTGCTCAGTCATGTCTGACTCTTTGTGACCCCAAGGGCTGTAGCCCACCAGGGCTCTGACCATGGGATTCTCCAGGCAAGAATACTGGAGTGGGTTGCCATTTCCTTCTCTGGGGTTCTTCCCAACCCAGAGATCGAACTGGTATCTCTTGCATCTCCTAAAACTGGCAGGACTCTACCAATGGCACCACCTGGGAAGCCCGTTATAGAGCCCCTCCCTGCAAAGAAACACACCCTGTGAGGGTCCTCTCTAACCTGGCCACGGCCTACGGTCCTTCACTCTCCCACCCTGAGCTCCAGGCGCATCACAAGGTCCCCTGTTCTCCTGCTGATGTTCTAGAAGTTTCTCTGCCTGGGATCTTTGACATCTTTTTCACACATCTGTCAAGAGCCTACTAGTCTCTCAAGGTTAAGTGGCTCTACTCTCATGAATATTGCCTTACTGTTCTCCAGGAGCTCCACGACCTTCTCTCTCTGGCCGAACCCAGAGTGGGCCCTGATTCACATATGCTCCCCACAGAGACCAGAAGGACCTCAGCACAAGAAAGCTTGTCAGTAAGTGTGGTCTGCTGCTGTCTAATTTGAATCACAGAAATCAGTGCAAGGAGCCATTGGTTCTCAAAACTGTATGTGTAGGAAGGATCGGCTTAGAGAAAGGCACCCAAAGTCTTCCTACTGTAAAGAACCTGTGCACTTGATGTCGTGCAGGTAGGTCCATGGCATGTGATGTTTCAGACACTGGAGGGGCTCAGGCAAAGCCTCCAGCGAGGACACATAACTTCTCGGGATGCTCATCTTTGTTGCACGTTGAGTTTAAGTTCAGATGCCAGTATGCTTTCTATAAACCTCCCCTTGGGCAGGACTGGATTTTTATTGTATGTATCTTCATGCATTTGTGAGGTATCTGACAATGGGAAATAAATTTCTTTGTAGTCTCTTTCTACAGCAGACCAGGATAAATGTTGACTGGGATAAATGTTTCAGTTGATCTGGGGGATGGCAGAGGATTCTATAAACCCTGGGCTACTTGCCAAAAATGGGTTAATTCCACATGAAGAAATCAGAGGCCCAGAGCCACGCTATGAATGGCTCAGCCCTTGGGGATCTGGAGCCAAGCTTCCCAGAATCCTCAGGGCCAGCTCTGCTGCTCACACACCATGTGACCTGTGCCTGCATCTCTTTGGCTGTAGGATGGGAGGAATAACTGTACCTGCTGCATAAGCTTGTGATAAAGTCCAAGAGAGTCAACAGGCATAAGGTGCTTAGAACAGTGCCCAGCATGTAATAAGTGCCATCTTTTAAAAAATAATTTTATTTATTTAATATGTATTTATTTACTCAGCTGCGTCAGGTCTTACTGCATCATGTGGGATCTTTCGTTGTGGTGCGTGGACTCCAGAATGCGTGGACTCTGAAGCACATGGGCTTAGTTGCCCTGCAGCATATAGTATGTTAAGGTTCCCAGACCAGGGATCAAACCCATGTCCTCTGCATTGCAAGATGGATTCTTAACCACTGGACCACCAGGGGAGTCCCATGAGCGCCACCGTATAACATGATGTCAGGCTCCTTGGGCCCAATGGCACAGAAGGAGGTGCCAACTTATACGACCGGATAAACGGTATAAATAATGTTATGAGGGGGTGGGGCCACATGCCTGCAGACCAAGATAGAGATCCTGGGTGGGGCTTGGATGGACACATGAGCACTGGGTAACTGGGACACCAAGAGTGTGTGTTATCCAAGGAATGAGACCTCCAAGCACAACTGCTGGGACAGTGTGTGTAACACACCACCCAGATGTATAACACACGCACTTATGCTCCAGTGCAGGACAATCCAGTGAAGCCTGAATTTCAGAATGACTCTGGACCTAGGTCCCCCCTGGTGCGTCCCTCCACTCACAATGCACCATCCAGTTGCTCACTTAAAAGATATAATTCACATGAAGGTGGCTTAGAAAAATATCAAGTAAAATATAAAGTAATGTTACCATCCTTAGTTTTTCTGCTTGCCCGGCAGCCTTGGAGAGTGAACCCATTGTTCAGAGGTCTGGGTGTTCATCACAGCTTTGTGTGTGATGAGAAGCACACATGTGCTTGTATGTCACCTCACAGACAGGTCACCCCACCACTCTGGGCCTCAGCTTCTGCATCTTTAAGTGAGACAGCTGGTCAGGATGATGCCTAAGCTCTCCAGCCTGAAAATCAATGACTTTTCGATCTTTGGCTCCTGAACAATGTTTAATGCCAAGAGGTCTCTTAAATTCCTTTGACTCATGCCTGTCCTCCAAGTCTTGTTTAGACCCAAGAACCTGTGGATTCCAGAACTGAAGGTGCCTCTAAGATCTTACACTTGTGAGCTGAGGCCTGAGATACATGTGGAGAGTTGGAGAACGTACCATAGGAAGAGGGACCACTCTGGAGAAGCAACCAGAACTGCCCAGCTGCAAGCTTGGGCTCAGGATAGGAGGAGGGAGGCAGCCAGGGACTGCCTCCCAGTTTCTAGGCACCATCACTGATCAGCCTGCAAAACTCTTTTTACTGCAAAGAGAGGAACAGGCAGGGAAGGAGACTTGGGAATATTTAAAGGTAGAAACAGAAAGACCTGGTTTCTCACCCACAGCACAATGAGTCCTTGCCAGGTCCGAAAGTGGAATGTAAAGAGGGAGGAGACATGGGACCAGGAAGAAAGCATGAAGGGACTGTGAGAAAAGCAGGAGTGAAACAGGATGAGGACGGATGACCTCTTAGCCTGGGGAGGTCCAGGGCCACCACGACAGCCAGCAACTCTTGGACATTCTATCTTGTGCTTAAGCTTTCATTAGTGTTAAAAATGACAAGTTGTGTTCATGGAAGGTCAGATATGGAGCTGTCCTGTGGGGAGTATGTGTTCATCATTTCTCAGGTAGGCTGAAATGAAGAAAGGTGGAGAACTACTTCTGTAGAGGGTCCGGAGAGCCAAACCTGTAACCAGAACAGTGTGGGATGCACACATTGATTTATCTAACCATCGTGGAGCACTGCCTACGTGCCAGGTCTGACATCTTATTGACTGTCATATCCTAAGCCCTGTATAGTGTGTACATAGTGAGAATTAGTTAATAACATAACTGACTAAATGCATGCATTTATCTTGTTTATTGAGGCTCAATACAATTTCAGTGAGCTCTGGAACTCTTTGATTTCCTCCCATTTCCTGAGCCTAAAATCAATGATGTTATTAAAAATTATAGACCGTCCCCATGGCGTCTCTCTTAAATGATCCACTGTTCTCTCTTTAGGTGCTATCTGTGGCCTGCCCAAACCCAGAGCTGGAAGAGGGCTAAGTTCCAAGTGGGCAAGCCTGCATCCTCTCACATCCTGCCCTTGCGGGTGGGCTAAGGGGCTCCTCTGGCCCAGCCTAGCCAGGCACCATGGAGAAGATCAGCATGTTCTTCAGTGCCGTCTGGGACGTCATCTCCACCAAACACCAGGAGGGCCTCTTCAACAGCATCTGTCTAGGCATCCTCCTGGGGCTGCCCCTCCTGGTGATCATCACCTTCCTCTTCATCTGCTGCCACTGCTGCTGGAACCGGCCAGGTGAAAACGGCAGACAGCCGGAGCAAAACAAGGGGAAGAAGAAGAAGAAAAAGAAGAAGCAGGCTGAAGAAGACCTCTGGATCTCTGCCCAGCCCAAGCTTCTCCAGATGGAAAAGAGGCCATCCCTGCCTGTCTAGCTAGGCAGGGGGCAGAGGTGTCCTGCTTTGGGGGCTGAGCTGCCTTCCAACCACACCCAATGTGGGGAGCAGAAACCCCTGCAGTGATGCTCTCATGCTCACAGAGGAACTACCCAACCAAGGAGCAAACCTCAGACTGAGTGTCCCTCGGGGCAGGCCTTCCCGGGAAGCACGTGAACAAGTCTTGGGCGCTTTCTCAGCATCTATGTGTCCAATAGCAATGCTCTTTACTGCAGACTCAGGCATGCCTTCCACCCATCTATGGCACATTCCATATGCAAAAGCACAAGGAACATTTATCCATATTTCTTGACATATCTCCCAAATGCACACATGCACGACACCACAGGTACCCAAGCAAGTATATTCTGTTCATCAAATGGTCACTGAATGTCTACTTTGAGCAAGGCCCTAAACGAGAGAGTTCATTGTCTGCTCTTGGAAAAACATCTCATAGGAAGGCCTGGCAGATCCAGGCCCACATGCACAATTATATAACAAGAGAAGCCTACATGCTGTCAATGCCATACACCACTCAGGGTAGAAATGAATGCTCTCCTGTTCCTGTCCCTACATAGCCTTTTACTGGAAATCTTCATAGCTGGACATTCCAGCCATCTGGTATACCCCCATTCCTATATATTGATAAAGACACACCAAGTTCCCGTGCTTCTGGCCTCTCACCTGGGAGGAAAAGTTGAAAAATCAAAAGCTATCGTCTTACAACTCATCACCACTGATGGGTGTTTAATGGTATCCAAGACTTCTCTTTGAGATGCTACCCCCAGCAAGCCTCCCTCCTCCAAGCAAGAACAAATGGCCTCTGGCCATCTTCATGGCCAGGTTTATGCCGTCCACTTCAGTGGACTGCCGTTGTGTACCTGTGCAATGTATGTTTCACAGATGGAAACAGGATGCTACCCCTGAGCTAGGGATCTCCTATGAACCCAGAGGTTTTCAGTGGGGAAGGAATTAAGACAATCACTGGTACAGTTTCACAGAAGGCACACTGGAAACAATTACATAAAGTTATCATGGAGGCATGGCATGTTGCAGACAGGGTGCAGAAGTTACAGAGTTTAAATGAAAGTAGGATGAAGCTATATAGAGATTTATTAATATTTATCTTGAAGCTCAGGCTAGTGCCTTGCACACAGTCGGTGCTCACAACTGTCTGTGGATGCTGTCAGATATGTGATGCTATTAAGGGTAAACTTGTAATACCTCACCAAGTCCCCAAGTGACCGTCTCTTCCAAGTGAGCCCATTAATTGCTGCAACAGGTGGAAGTTGGGTATTGAATTCTGAAGGAGGAGGGTGCATGCAGGGCCAAGGTTTGGGTTGACAAGTGTGCCCTGAGATCCATAAGGACATGTAAGCTGGGTCCATAGTTAGTTGAGCAGAGCGTCTCCCCACATTCTGGGCCAAGTTTGGGAGGCTGAATTAATCCACTCACAGGGTGAACTGGGTGGTATTTTGATTGTCTTGTGACCACAGCACAAAGATGGATAATTCCCGTGGGAGCAGGTTGTGCTCTCAAGGTTCATTTGCATATCTGCAGGGTAGCTCTCTTGAAATATTTTCCGACTGAAACTGTTCTAAATGATGGTGAAATTGCAATTTCATTAATAATGTAGCTAAGCTATGATATTTATAGAAGCAAAAGCTAAATTCTCTAACATTGTTTCACGGAAAATGTCCTGTTTGCTCACTTGAGGCAGCTGGTGGTCACCCGCCTTTCAGGTAAAGTCCAGGTCTAGTCCTGTGGAGGCGAGGTGCCTGCTGGCGACTTCTGCAGTGAGATCTTCTAACGGAACAGCCTGTGAAGCATATTGCAGGCCTGCTTTTATTTTCAAACCGGCCCTGTTCCCCCTTCTTGCCCTAAGTGAGCCTAAATACCCCAGGCACTCAGGCCTCTCAGGCATAAACTGCTTTGACCAGCAAAAGAAGTACCCTCTGATGCTCTGTCCCCTTGTCCTGGAGCATCTGGCCTTCCCCTTCACCTCCCGGAATGACTTCTCATCTCCCCACACCTCCCACCACCCAGCAGGCTGAGTTGCTTATTCTGTCTCCAACTCTCAGCACCCCCCTCAAATGGATGACTTGGGGGAGACGTAGAGGCTGACGGCTGAGACGTGTCAGATACAATCTAGGAGCACTGATCTCCGGGATCACGGAACCACAAAAGTACCATAGTTGCCATGGCAACCAGCTGCTAGTCTGAACTAAGACAGCAGTCCATCATCATCACCCAGGACAAGGCCTGTATCTCCAGGTGCCATGCCCCACCATCTCCTATCTGAATGTATCTGCTCCACCTCCAGGTGTGAACACCCAGAAACACGCTTCTCATTTGCTTCCATAACCCAGGTTTCGACAGCCAAATGCTTGAAAGAAGCTTCTCTCTTATCCCATCCAGCCTCCTCAACAGCCTTCACTGGAGCACCCAGAACAGTGTCCAGTGAGTGAGAGGCCCTCAGACTTTGCTGAATAAGTGTGTGTGTCAAAGAAACAAAAAGCAATTATTGGATTCCACTGCCTTTTCTTCCCACTTTATTGTCATCCTCCTCTCCCGTTTTCTTCTCCCATTCCCCTCTCTCTGTCTCTAGGCAGCACCCTGGCTCCATTCCTCTCCATCTTCACTTCTCCTTCCCACTCTCTGTCCCAGAACTACCACTGGCAGCCAGGGGTCCTTTAGGACTGGAGCCTGCCTGGCTCATCTTGTGGGGGTGGGGTTAGGCTAACAGAGGACAAAAGGGATGGCAAAGAAGAGGCCTCCTAGACCAGCCCAGGCTTGGGGAGGAGCCCCCAGGCCCAGGACTTCTGAACAATCAGAAGAGGTCTTTCTCCCAATTGCTCAGTGGATTCGCTTTGGGGTTTTTGGGGGGCGGTGGGAGGAGGGGAAGATATAGAGAAAAGGCAGTCACCTTTTCAAGAAGAATATAAATGGTCCATGTTGTATAGCATTTGTCAGTATTTTTCTTCCTGGAAAATTTAAATGCACCAACAGATTTTATTTAAATAAAATACTTTGAAACTAAAAAGCCATGTGTAACCTTCTTACTTATGGAAATCAGTTAATTATTTTCTTAACATTAGAGACTACCCTCTCCAGAGTTCACCCAGAATGATGGATGGGGTGACTCCCTCTGGGACACCAAAGGCCCAGCCATCCCTGGGCATTATCTTCCCCCTACCAGCAGAGTCAGAGGTCCAAGGACCAGGGGTGAACTCACACCCCATTGCCTGCAGAGCAGACACCTTGGAGACTAGACACCCTCAGAGATGCCAGATGCAGAAAAACACACTCATATTCCTTGGCAACACTTAGAGAACATTCCCATCGATGAGGTCAATCAGTGTCCTCTTAAAGGAAAAGGGGAAAAATAGAAAAAACTAAGTAAAAATAGACTCCTGAGTTAAATCTGGTGCTGGGAAGAGGAGAGATCAAAAGTCTCTATAGTAGCAGCAAGGGAGATAGACAGGTAGGTATCTATAGACAGATAAATAGATCATAGTAGGTAGACTTTATACATAAAGAGATAGACAGACATGTGTATGAATGAATAAATGTGTATCTTTTTTTCAAGTTGGCCGTAGCCTTGCATTGGTTAAGAAATGCAATGAGGACTT
Source organism: Bubalus kerabau (assembly GCF_029407905.1). Classification (NCBI taxonomy): domain Eukaryota; kingdom Metazoa; phylum Chordata; class Mammalia; order Artiodactyla; family Bovidae; genus Bubalus; species Bubalus kerabau. The sequence continues at coordinate 111,273,536 of NC_073628.1, read as the reverse complement.
CCCTGGTGGTACAGTGGATAAGAATCCATCTGCCAATGCAAGGGACACAGGTTCGGTCCCTGGTCCAGGAAGATTCCACATGCCAGGAAGCAACTAAGACCATGCACCATAACTGCTGAAGCCTGCGTGCCCCAACGACTGAGCCCGTGTACTACCATTACTGAAGCCCACATGCCTAGAGCCCGTGCTCCCCAGCAAGAGAAGCCACCACAGTGAGGAGACCGTGCACCAAACTAGCATAGCCCTTGCTCTCCATAACTAGAGAAAGCTGGTGTGCAGCTACGAAGACCCAGTGCAACAAAAAATTAATGCATACGATGTGATTAACATTTTTAAAAATGTAATGAGTTAAATGTTCCTGAGTCCTCCCTTGATGATGCTAAGCTGTCATTAGAGCAAAAACCATCTAGAGCAGTGCTGTCCAACAGAACTAGGAATGATGGAAATGTCCACTCCCTGCCCAATATAGTACCATTAGCAGTATACAGCTAATTAATTAAAATAATAAAGCTAAAGGTCCAGTAGCTGACTTACATCAGCCACATTTCAGTTGCTCAACAGCTGCCCACAGCTGGTGGCCACCGTCCTGGAGAACGTGGGCCTAAAAGCTTGTAGGGGGAGCAGTCAGACACACTAGCAAAACACCATGCTAACCACTTCAAGGGCCAGGGCGGGCCTGCACTTCATCTTCCCCACGGCGGGCTGATATCCCTATGAAAAGTGAAAGTGTAGTCACTCAGTCATATCCAACTCTTTGTGGCCCGTGGACTATAGCTGGCCAGGCTCCTCTGTCCATGGGAATTTGTTGTTGTTGTTCAGTCACTCAGTTGTGTCCAACTCTTTGTGATTTTAAAATCATGGGCTTTTACAGGCAAGAATACTGGAGTGGGGAGCCATTCCCTTCCCCAGGGGATCTTCCCAACCCGGGGATCAAACCCAGGTCTCCCACATTACAGGTAGATTCTTTACCATCTGAGCCACCAGGGAAGATATTCCTCTAGTTGCAGTCTATTCCTGGGTTTCCTTCCCTATCACACATATTCTACAACCAACTGAGGACAGAGACCTTTCACTCAGCTCTCTGTTCTTCCCTCCAGGACTTTAAAACTTTCCACCCTCATGGAGGGAATGTTGCCCAGACCGCATCTGGAGGGGGAGGCACTGCTGCACACCTGGGTGGATGCCAGAGCTCAACATCATCAGCTCCACCTGTCCAGGCTCAGCCCTGACGTTTGGGATATGAATGGACATGTGCACAACGCTGTGAGCATTCTCAGCTCACCGGAACGCTCTCCACTGGCCCCTTGCCCTCTGCCCTTAGTACGATTCCTAAATTCGAAGTCATGGGATTACAAAACTGAAAAGAAGAATGCCTTTATCACCACTTGCAGTCTCTGCCAGAGGTTCAAAGGAACCTTTGAAATACCTGTGATATTTCATGCAGTAAGGGCTATGTATGCAACTATCTATTAATAACTCCCTCTGGAGGCTATTTGTTCCATTTACATTTTTGACTCTAGTATGTGCCAAGCACACCAGGTGGCCACAATATAAAGGCATTTAGGGGGGCTCACAGCCTGGCTGTGGGAACAGACGAGACAAGAGACCATTCTAGTACAGTTGGTCACTGCTTTCTAAGAGGGAAGTTTCAAAGCTCATGTCAAGTCAGGTTGGGGGCAGGGGTCACCCTGAAACTATCACCCGGAAGAGAGCTAGCTGCAGAGGAGGAAACAGGAAAAAGAAGGTACTGTTTACATCACCTGAAGCCTGAAGGCTTAGCCTGGTGAGGACCACCATCAGTGTGGGAGGCGAAGACTGGGTTGTCCTGATTCCGAGGCTAACTCCAGCTCCCACAGTTGTGTAATGTACATGCCAGACTTAATCTCTGAGTAGAATTAATGCCAGTCAGTATCTATATCAGAGGGATGAGAGGATTAAATGAGATAATGCATACAAACCGTTTAGCGCAGAGCCTGGCTTACTGTAAGTGCTCAGTAAATGTTTCTTATTATTAAGGACAGAAGGAAGATCATGAGAGACTTGTGTCCTAGAAGTCAAAGGAAAAGAGACGTCCAAGAAGAAAGCCAGAGTCCGTGGAATTAAATGGTGCAGACAGGTCAAAGGAGATAGGAATTGAAAATAATGGACATTTTCTGTTCCTGTTGGTGTAATAAGTTCCCTCGTTTCACCACATACTGCACTGTTTACAGTACTATCAATACTCCTTGAATAAGGGCTCCCAATTTATAGGATGTGACTGGTGAACTTCTTAAGGAGATATCCTTCCTCGTGTCAAGCCCCTCTGCCCACAACTAAGCCACCCTGGGGTGACAGCGCCCCTGGTGACCAGATCAGGAGAGAGTTTGTGTCAATGCGTTTTTCACCTTACAACAGCGCTTCTCTAGCTGGTAGGCTGCTGTCTCTGGGGTCGCACAGAATCGGACACGACTGAAGCAACTTAGCAGCAGCAGCAGCAGCAGCGCTTCTCTTAGAATATCAATCCAGCTACGTCGCTGATCCTCAGATGAAATGTGCTAAAAATTCTCTGGGTTTCATGGGACAATCACAATGCCACACTCATTTGCCAGATAAGGGATTTTCACAATCTTAATTGCTGTTACAAACTTTTTTCCGTGAAGTCTTCCAGACTTTACATCACTGCCTAGGAAAGCTTCCCTAACCACTCAAGTCTTCCCCATCACAACAAGATCAGACTACACTCTTCCTACATCCCCAGCTCTCCATGCTCTATATTAGAGTTAGTCTTTATGAGGCCAGAATTGCAACTTATTCACCATGTATCTCCAATACCTAGCGTGGAGCCTTAGTGCATACTAGACACTACATAAATGCACTGATTAAGGGAAAAAAGAAAAAGAATCACTTGGTGTTTTGGTTTTGGTTTTTTTTTTTTTTTACAAGTGCCAATCCCCACTTCCTCTTTGCCCTTCCACTGGATTTATTATATCTTGGATCAGACCAGACAACCTGCTGTTCTAACAAGCACACTAGGTAGATGACAGTGGTCTCTGAACCATACCTTGAGAAATATTATCTAGACATTCAGAAACCAAAATCATCCTATAGTCAAACAAGTTTTCAAAGTGCTACATATTATGTCTTTCCCCCTCTTTCTTGGAATCTGCAAGTATCATATTAAAAAGTCTAATGGGTACTGGAATAAAGAAATGGGTGTGACTCTGCTAAACTCAGAGTTTTCTCAAGCTTATTTGACCATGAAATCTCATCTTTTAGCACATCTGGAGGAGCAAGGGTTCCAAGGAACACCATTTGGGAAATGCTGCTCTGGGGGTGTGCATACCCCCATGCTTCATCTGCTGGTCTTCTACTGCTAAGACCTCAATTCATAACATCCCCAAGGAAACCTTTTGTGAAACGTAGACAGATTCTCCTTTTCTTTTCCTTAACCTTTCTTTCTCACTCTGCCCTTTCTCTTTCTTCCATCTGTGAGCAAGCCATAATAATCCTATTGGTGCCTATTCATAGCAAATATACCTTAGTGTTGGCTAGAGATACACCTTTATAAAAGAACCCGCCTGCCAATGTGGAGAAGGCAACAGCAACCCACTCCAGTACTCTTGCCTGGAAAACCCATGGACAGAGGAGCCTGGTAGGCTGCAGTCCATGGGGTCGATAAGAGTTGGACACGACTGAGTGACTTCACTTTCACTTTTCACTTTCATGCAGTGGGGAAGGAAATGGCAACCCACTCCAGTAGTCTTGCCTGGAGAATCCCAGGGACAGAGGAGCCTAGTGGGCTGCCGCCTATGGGGTCGCACAGAGTTGGACACAACTGAAGTGATGCAGCAGCAGCAGCAGCCTGCCAATGCAGAAGACAAAAGAGATGCAAGTACGATCCTGGGTCAGGAAGATCCTCTGGACGAGGAAATGGCAACCCACTCCAGCATTCTTGCCTGGAGAATCCCATGAACAGAGGAGCCTGACACACTACAGTTCATGGGGTTGCAAATAGTCGGACACGACTGAAGCAACTTGGCACACATCTTTATCAGGAAAAAAAAAAAAAAATCCCAAAATTTTGAGTGAAATTATGGAGACTGAAGATGCAAGGCCTCTATCCTACCAGAGTGCTTTCTACCTCATAAAGGCACTTCCATCACCTCATGTGACTTTTGCAGCAACTGACATTGTGAGTAAATCATTCCCATTTTATAAAAGATGAAAGTGAGACCCAAAGTGAGCAACTTGCCCAAACCAAAACCCTCAGACTCCTGCCCTAGGGCCCCTGGGGAACACAGGGCAATGAGATCCATTCCACTGATCTGGGCTCCTAAGAGACTGTTAACTGGCAACAGCACCCCCTATAGGTCAAAAACTCCAATAACAACTCCAATAAAGGGCTCTGCCCACAAGTCTTCAGACATTCCGTAATGTCTCCTTCAGGTGGTCCACCGTGCAGTGTGAACCCTGAGAGTTCTTTTTTTTTTTTTTTTTTTTTTTGTCATCCAAGTGCCTGACTTAAGCTTGGATTGCAGAAGCACCCACTTCAAAGACCACTATGCAGGATAAACACACTGCAAACACACACAACTAGACAAAGACCTGGGCCGCCTCCCCCCACTGTGGTGCCCTTGTTTTAGAGATCCTGGGTGATTTCAGTGATTGACTATTTGGGCCACTTGATTTTTTTTCTTTTCCTGCACTTTAAATTCACCAGGAAAGACTGATCCCTCAAAATCCTAGGCCCCCACCATGGACCCCAATAAAAGCAGAACCCTAAGCTCACTCTCTCTCGGGCTGTTTTCTCCCCCCCACAACCTCACTATGCAGCCCCAAGTATGTAGTGTAATTGCCAGGCCTTGTAAGAAATAAACCTTCATTTTTTTCAAAGTTTCCTAATAGTTATTGCTGAAGGGTGTCTTAAGATAAGAATCACAAAAGCCAGTCCAACCAAAACATTGGTTATTGATAGGTTGAGACCAGCACAGAACACACAGCCAGCCTCATTGGCCTCCTTATCCTTCTCTCATCAAACCTAATTTTCTTCACTTGCCAAAATAAGTAATTGTTTCATTCATTTTTTTTTTCTTTTTAAATTGCAATACTACAATACCTTTGTTTTCTACTTCGGTCATTAAAAGTGCACTGCAATCTGCATTATAGAATGAACAGGCTTTTATGGGCTAACCTGAGAACCTAACTCCTTTGTATACCATTGGAATTAGATCTCAACCCATTTCCCATTTCCCCCGTAGAAACTAACACAAGGCCTATTGGGAAGTAGATTCAGCTGTGCTTTAGGAACTGCCTAAAACCCCTTCCAGGGGCGCCCCTCCATCCCCTTGCCGGACCACCAGCCCAGTAGACCAGGTTGGGGGAGACAGTTCCCAGCTCACCAGGCAATCTCTTCAAAAGGGCTCCAGGGGCTTCTAACATGCAACTGGGGGCTGAGAACAGCGGCTAAGATGAAAAAGGGGGTGGCAGTGGATTAGTTTCTCAGTTACCTGTTTTGCGCGGCAACACTGCCCGTGCAACCACCAAGCCATGCTGGATGGTGAGTCGTACCCCACAGGCTGACTCTCCAGATGAATTTACCCGGGAAGGAAGAAACGTGAGGACTCGCAGAACTTCCCTCGCTATAGGAGAGGAAAGGAGCTTTGAGGCTAGAGGTTCCCGGTAGGACCACACTGCCATCTGCTGGCCTGGCCGGGAACAGCGCGCCCCTGAGCCGGGCCGCGGGCTCCAAACGTATTGATTGATCTGCACTCTTTATTGACAGAAACCTCCCGATCCTCTCCGCTGCCCCGGTGAAGGGCTTAAGGGTATGACTTGGAAATATTTTTAGCGGAAGACTTTCTCCTGTAAATGGCTACGTTTCGCCGAGAGCATTTCATTATTTATACTTGCTTTTCCACTCCCTTGCTGTAGCCCCACCGGGACACTCCACCCCGAACACAGCCTCCCTCTCCTCATACAACACACCTGGTCTTTTCCTTCAGGGCATCTCTTTGATCATAATACCTTGGGTCATTTTTTTTTTTTCTTTCTCCCTCACTCCTTCAGCGTTTTCTGGCTTTAATGATCCTTGAATCCCTAAGAATTCCAAATTTAAAAGCAGATTTTTTTTTTTGGTCACTCGGCTTGTGGAATCAACCAAGGATTGAACCCAGGTCCTCAGCAATGAAGCGCAGAGCCCTAACCACTGGACCGCCAGGGAATTCCCCAAAGCAGAACTCTGGACATCATGCGACAACCTGAAACGTGGGGACCCTCTTCCCAGAGGAAGCTACTGTCAAGAACAACCAGTTTTAAACTCTGCCATGAAAGGAGCCCTCCCCTCATTTACCACCCAGCCCCCTCAAATCCTGTTAACCCTTCCTTGTACTAATATTACTGATCTGTGCTCTGCTGTTTCCCACCATTTCTGCCTCAGGCCAAGAAAGTCAGTGCCTGCGTGCTTAGTTGCTGCACTCATGTCCGACTCTCTGCGACTCCATGGACTATAACCCACCTGGCTCCTCTGTCCATGGGGATTCTCCAGGCAAGAATACTGGAGTGGGCTGCCATGCCCTTTTCCAGGGGATCTTCTCAACCCAGGGATCGAAACTGCATCTCTTTTGTCTCCTGCATTGCAGGCGGATTCTTTACCACTGAGCCCCGCAAGAAGCCCATACCCATTGCCTATTGCAATAACCCTTCACTGTCTGTGAATCTCTACTTCCTTCCATGCCTCCTTCCATTCTCTATGCTGTCACCAGACTGATGCTTCCAAAACATAAGTCTCACTACAAGTGTCAGTCCAAGGTTTAAACACCCTCAGTGTTCTCCACTGCCCCTCCCAAACTTTTTCATCTTAGCTGTGGTTCTCAGCCCCAGTTGCATGTCAGAAGCCCCTGAAGCTTCAGAAAGCACAGCTGCACAGGACTCAGCTGAGACCCATAGAAGCGGCATCTCGGGGTGAAGTAGGGTCTGGTTACGTGACAGCTCCAGCTGATTCTGATGATCAGTGACAGCTGGGACCACGGTGCCAGCTGAGACCACCGTGCTCACATGGCTGAGATGAGTTCCTGCCTGTCTCTCCAGCATGGCTCCCCACCAACCACTCCTCACCCTACCAAGAAACCATCTTCCTCCCTGAAACACACAACACTCCGTCCATTCTCACTTTCACCATCAGGTAACCTCATCCCAAGGTGCCCTGCCTGCCCCCAGCCTTTCGCCTGTCCCTGGCGAATCCAGATTTGTTCTTCCAGATGTGATGCTGACACCACAGCCGCAACACTTCCTGGGGCACCCCGCTCTGCTCACAGCACTCTGTCCATCGTAGTGCCCACTGGGCGTCGCCATACCTGTCTCCACCACATCGCAGGCAGGGGCTGTGTTCTGCTTATCACTCAGGGCTTGGCTAGCATCTCCCATGGAACAGGAAACCGCTCAAGAGACTTAATCAACTGTTTGTGATACTCTGTCCTCACTTCTACCCTAGTGCCTGGCTATGCTGCATGTCCCTTCTATGACAGCTTTCGTTTCTTGCTGTTCTTCAGTTGCTCAGTCATGTCCAACACTTTGTGACCCCATGGACTGCAGCATGCCAGGCTCCCTGCCCTGCACTATCTCCCTGAGTTTGCTCCAACTCATGTCCCCTGAGTCGATGATGCCATCCAACCGTTCATCCTCTGTCACCCCCTTCTCCTGCTTTCCATTTTGCCCAGCATCAGGGTCTTTTCCAAAGAGTCAGCTCTTCGCATCAAGTGGCCAAAATATTACAGTTTCAGCTTCAGCATCAGTCCTTCCAATGAATATTCAGGATTGGTTTCCTTTAGAATTATTTTATTTGGTTTGTCCTAACCAGTAGGAATTGTCCCTGAAGCTTCAAAATGCTGGTGGCTCATAATCTGACTCTAAGAAAAGTGTCTGACCCTCGGAAACGCAGGTCTACCCAGAAATCTATTCTGGGGCTTATATTCAGCTGCCAGAGAAGGAGCTCCCAGAGTTGGTCACGTTAAAATGAGGTTAGGCACAGAGGTTTAGGTCTGGAATGTTCTCCTTCGTCAGGCAAACATCCTTTGAAAATGAGCTCCCTGGCCCTACCCCCACCAACTTCCTTCTCTGCCCCAGTGGAATCCTTGAGGAGTCAACTGAGGTTTTCTCTGCCCTGTCCTTTCAGGGCAGCAAGAACCCTACAGGTGAAAGAATGCAAGAAACCACTCCAGTTTCCCACAAGTTCTCTGGCTACCATGTCAGACGCCTCCTGAGCAAACAGCCCATCAGCGAGTGGCCCCCTTTGCCAAAGCTACTAAGACAGCAGTCACCCGTTCATCAGCAGCCCCAGCCCAGACCTGCAGAGTCAGAAGGGCTGGAGCACAGCAGTCCTCTTCCCCAGGCACATCTGAGAAGCCTGATTCAATTTGGGAAGACCACCCACCAGGCACTCCACCCCCCAACTCTGAATCATCCCGGCGTTTGATCCGCTTTGCAAAGGTGGCTTTCCTTTTCTAAAAAGGCTGCACCCACTGGGGTGCACACAGGGCTCCTGCATCAGCAAGGTGGAGACTCTACCTGCAAACAGGAGATGAGAGGCCTTGGGACTGAGAGGCTGCACAAAGGGACCTTTAAAACCGACAAGGAAATGAGCTCCTGCTCTGGCCCTAAGGAAGCTGGATCAGGACTAAAGACATCTAGTCGGTTTCTACAAATATCTGCTCCTCAGAGAGGCTTATGGAGTCCCCCAGTACTGCCACCAATCTCCACCTCCATCTCTTGATCCTACTGTAATTTTCTTTCATGGCACTTATCACTTCTGGAAATTGTATGGATATCTGTTGTCTATTAATTATCAGCCTCCACCGATAGAATATCAGCACAAGGACAGGAATCTTGCGTTTGGTTCACTTCTAGAGCAGTAGGACTTAGAGTAGACCAGCATGTAATAGGGAGTAATCAGTATTTGTTGAATGAATGAAGGAATGAATGCATGACAGCACACCCACTCTAGCAGAGCAAGAACTGGCTCGCTCCGCTCTGTGAGCTCACCTCACGCTGCCTGGTAAGCAGGCAGAGCCTTAAAGTCTCCTTGAATCAATGAACAAGGTGCAAGCTTGTTTTTAAACTATGAGCCCCAACACCTACACAGGACTTCATCCAGACTGCCCTTTATCAGGCTGAGCAGTTGCTAGGGCATTGCTCAGTGCATGTGTAAAAGGAGCCAAGGGGATGCTGAACATTTTCAAGGTTGACAAACACTATTCCAAAAGTATGGCTTGGCATTTGGCCAGAGGTTAAAACCTGGAGAACCCGAGGTAATAAAGGACTCCCAATCCTGAAGGAGAGTTGCAGCTTGTAGGGTATTTGTCTTCCTCCTCACTCACTCACTCCTCCTGGTTCCAAATACCACTATTTACCATCACAACAGCAAGAGGTCATGGCCAACCAAATTCCATTATAACGCTCAAATTGTACCTTTGCTTGCACTTAGGTTAAATTTAGAATTCAAGTGCACTTATGTGGGGAAAATAACACACAGCAGATTTTTTAAAATCAGTGGTTTATTTATTTTTTTTTTTCTTGAATAGGAATTTGACTTTTTTCGATGGTTACTGACTTTGCTACACAAAAACCTTCCAGAGTGATAGGAAAATAAGACAAAAGTATCTGACCTTGCCAAGTGTCCATTCAGACAATAAGCATCTGGTACTTGAGCACTTTCAGAAAACCCAGGGGTCCAACAGAATAGGCGGTAGGGGAGAGGAGGGAAGGCAGAGGACTTGTGTTATGAAGGAGTGACAAAGAAGAGTCTTTGGGAGGACCCAATTACCAAGAGAGTCAAACTATTCAAGGTTGAAATAAGTGAGAATTTATTCACAACATATGTGGATCTACAAAAATGATTATGCAGATGGCTGGTAGGGGGCACTTCAAAATAGCAGTAATATGGAAGCTGGGGTTTCCAGCATGCCGGATACCAGTCAGAACTTAGCAAAATTCAACTCTCTCTTTGTCTCTTCTAGTTCCCTTGAATAACATCGGCAATTTTTTTTAAAAGGGGAAGATTTATGCCTTTTTCCCCCCAAATCCAGGGGTAATGGAAGGTAAGTTTCAGGCTACCATCAGCCCCTTGTCATCAAAGAGAAACCCCTCTTTGGTGCTTCTTTTTAGACAGATTTGTATTAGTAGAACTATGTGTATATACATATATACACACACACACCAATTTTGAGATTTCCAATTAGTGGAGTACTAGATGATTCTTCACTTTTTTTTCCCCTAACCCCATATATTTGTTACTGAAGACAGAACAGAAAACCTTGCAGCTTCAGTGCTGTCTCTCCCATACACACTGTGCAGCTACTTTTGTATGGATTTTCAGGCCCCCAATATACGTGGGCAAAATGCAGGTGACAGGGAAGTAAGCTGCATGACTGAGAGCTTGGTGACATGCTTTGTCCTGCAGGTTATCCAGCCATCTCAGAAGCCAGGGGCTATGAGCATTCTTCAAACTTCCATTAGCCAGTCATCACTACCCACCCCACCCGACGCTTACACGGATGGCCCCAACCCTGGGCTGGTCTCCTCTTGTGCCGTATGTAGACAAAGGGGCCGTCAGAACGTTCTCGAATTTTCTCCCAGCATTCGCTTCTTTCTGCTCAGGACATGCTCCCCGCTGTAGCCATGAGGTCGGATTTTCAACTCCACAAAAGGAATGGAGAATTCATGTCCCTTCCACGGCTCCCAGTTCACCCCCTATATTAAATAAATAAATAAGCCAACAAATAAACAAGCCAAGAAGAGGCACTTGGGAGAGTGGAGTGGGTTACGGCACCAAAGAGTGCTTCTCTACCGGGGAAACCACTCCCTCTCTACTTTGTTGTTCTTTAGTCACTCAGTCGTGTCCAAGGCTTTCACAAGCCCATGGACTGCAGTCCACCAGGCCCCTCTCTCCACAGGATTTCCCAGGCAAGGATAGTGGAGTGGGTTGCCATCTCCTTCTCCAGGGGATCTTCCCAACCCAGGGATCGAACCCAAGACTCCTGCATTGGCAAGTGGGTTCTTTACCACTGTGCCACCTGTGAAGCCCACACCTCTCTGCACAAGGGACAGAAAAGGAGACTGGGATACTTATAAAGGAAGTGAGAGAGGAATCTGGGAGTGTGTGCCCTCTGCTGGGCAGCTGAGGTTAGACAGGCTGAGGACTGGGAAGCCCCCTGGGGTTGAAGGATGGGGGTGTAAGCCCAGGAGCGGGGTGAAGCCAGAGCAGCTGCAAAGACAACACGGGGTCAACCTGGCCAGCAGTGATTAAATTCAGAGTGATTTGCTTCACTCTTTTCCTTTACAAAAAATTAAAGACAAAAATAAACATATTAATTGGCCAATTGTGTAAAATCATTTTCAATTTACACTGTACAGATATTAGCTCTGGGGTAACGAATAGCCTGCTGAAAACTAAATTTCGCATTATGACTTTTGACTGGTGAGCACAATAATATTTAATTCACTTAATAACCTTGCAACCTGGCCAATAAAGAGCCCAAGTGACCAATTTTATGTATTTTAATTTGTGAGGTAAATAATAAACAAGAAGCTAAATGCTGTGCAGACTGTGAAAAGCACATTAACCAGATGAATGTCTTTTATTAGCAAATATGGGGATGGTTTAGGGCACGCTGGCTGCTCATTTCAAATATCTCATCTCTGATCACAGCTTCCCTGAGTCAGTCCACATGCAGCCTCCAGGATTCACGGGCCCACCCTCCTTGGCTCCCCTAAGCGCAAACTTCTTCCCTTTGAAAAATCACGTAAAGATGGGGAGTCCCTACTGCCTGGTGAGGACCAACGGAATCAGAATGTACCTGGACTTTAGATGTATTACTATTTACAGTCATATTGGTATAAGGTGAGTTCTGGGGAGAGGTGGCTTCCTGAAGGCTAGGATCAAGATCCAGGGTAGGAAATTAGAAACCTAAGGAGGGGAAATTTCATAAAGTGGGATGGATTAATGATGAGTAGGAACAAAGATGCAATTTTCAAGAAGCTGTGAGGGAGCAAGCAGGAGATGCCTAGTTGCTGGGGAGGAGTCAAGATGATGTTCTCCGGGCATGAGAGTCTGAGAAATCACTGGTAGGAAAGTTTTAGAGCAAGGGAGGGGTGAGGAGCCTGTGTTTACACTCCTGAAGTGGAGAAACCGGTTTAGCACAACGCTCTGAGCAGACTTTGGGTGGCTCTAGGGTGAAGTGGATCCAAGGGTGTGTGTGTATGCTAAGTCACTTCAGTCGTTTCCAACTCTATGTGACCCTATGGGTCTTACCTAAAGCAGAAAACTGTGTTCCCTGTGATCAAAGGACAGAGAAAAATAGCTCTGGTTTAACTGGAAGAAGGGCTTCCCTGGTGACTCAGATGGTAAAGAATCCACCTGCAAGGCAGGAGATCCGGGTTTGACTCCTGAGTCGGGAAGATCCCCTGGAGAAGGGAATGGCTACCCACTCCAGTACTCTGGCATGGAGGATTCCATGGACAGAGGAACCTGGGATCACAAAGAGTCAGACACGACCGAGTGACTAACACTTTAAATTTTCACTTTTAACTGGAAGAACAACTGGATAGAATTCTGATGTGTCTGTTATGGATAAAATGTTTGTGTACCCTCCCAACCCCCCAAAATGTATACAATGAAGCCCTAACCACCAGTGTGATGGTATTCGCAAGTGATGGTACTCGCAAGTGGAGCCTTCGGGAGGTAACTAGGGTTAGATGACCCACGGTAGGTCACCCACGGTAGGATCAGTGCTCTTAGGAGAAGAGGACAGACCAGAGCTCACTTGCGAGCGAGCTCTCTGCCTCTACTGTGTGAGGATGCAGTGAAAAGGCGGCCATCCACAAGCCAGAAAGACCTCCCGTCAGAAACTGAATCTGCTTGGAACTTGGACTTTGCATACCCCAGAACCATGAGAAATGAATGCCTGCTGTTTAAGCCCCTGAGTCTCTACTATTTTCTTACAGCAGTTCAGGCTGACGGAGAGAGTGTCCACATGTGAATTTGTAAAGCAGGATGATGTGTGATGCATACCATCTCTGTTAAGCAGTGGGCGGCCTGAGTCCTGCCTGACACTGAGGAAGGGCGCAGCACTGGTGGGAATGCAGAGAGTGGGGGGCTGCAGCAGGTGGGCAGGAAGGACCTAGACCACAAGGCCACAGAGCCTGGAGAAGGAGCCCCACTGCTCTGACTGTCGGCCTCCGAAGGAGAGGGGCAGCACACCAGCTGGAGGGTGTCACTCCAGAAACAGCATATGGGTGGAGCTAGTGGTGAAGAACCTGCCTGCCAATGCAGGAGATGAAAGAGATGTGGGTTTGATCCCTGGGTTAGGAAGATCTCCTGGAGACGAAAATAGCAACCCACTCCAGTATTCTTGCCTGGAGAATTTCATGGACAGAGGAGCCTGGTGGGCTGCAGTCCCCGGGGGTCGCAAAGCGTCAGACACAAATGAATGACTAACACTTTCACTGGGACGAAAAAGAAGTTCACCTGTCACCTACCTCACTGTGCTTGGTCTCCCCGTATCTGCCATTGGGGTTGGCCAAGTGGCAGTTCTTGTACCACCAGCCGCCGTGATGCGTCAGGGCACAGTTGCTGAGGGCGATGTCGTTGTCTCGGTCAAAGGTTGTAAACTTCCATCCGTTGTGGTAAGTAAGCGCGTCCCCTGCAGGCAAGCAGAGGTGGCAGAGGTGGGTGGGACCCTCCTCTGGCCTGAGAGAGAACCCGGAAGGAAAACCTCCGGGCACAAAAATGCCAGAGGTGCAGTTGGTTATGCCACAAGGAGTCACACTTTTCTTAAAATAGCCAAGATGAGCACACAACACGAACGAACTGGTTCTCTTTCCTTGCTTGTCACTCAAACTTCAGGCCTGTTTTTCCAATAGCTTGAATAGCATTTCCACTTAGAGGCTTCACAGTAAAATATCCAAACATCCAGAACCGAACTCCTCGACATTCCTCATAGTACCAGACCGACCTCACACAACTGACCCCCGTCCCATGCGCTATCTCTGCTTCAGTATCCCCCCAGTGGCCCAGACTGGGCACTCCTGAGCCACCTTTGATAATCCTGTTGCCCCCCTCCCCGGCCAATGATCCAGCCCTTCCTTCTGCAGATCACTCCAATACACCCCTGTCCCCCATGGCTGCCACCCTGGGGTCTTCTCACCTCTCCAGGCCTGTGTCAACACAACAGGCTTCCCAGTTCTTCTGAAGCTTAATAAGTATCCTTTTTCATCATCTCAGATCTACTTCCTCCCACGAGGAATGAATCACTCCTCCTGGCTTTGCAGGCTTGTACCTTGGCTGTTCCTTCTGTACAACCTCATAGCCTGCTGTCCCCAAAGGCACTGAATGCGTAGGGCAGATGAGTCCATCGTCCATGCCTCTGCTTATCTGCTTCTCTCTACCCTTCATCAGTCCAAGTCCTCACCATTCCTCAAAGCCCAGCGCAATCCCACTCCTGAGGAAGAGTCCCCTTCTTAACCCTCTTAACACACACACCTGAACTTCTAGAGCCCTTCTGGGCACACAGGTACAATTAAGTGCTCATTACAAACTGTCTAGAAACCTGCCTTAATTACTTGACTTGTGTTTCACTATTTCCCCATCACATTTGTCATTCTTTTACAAGTTTACTTTTTAATTCAGCTCATAAACGGCAATAAGGGCTCATATAAATCCCAAGCTTAATCAAGTCTGTTCCTGTGATAACAATACTTCCATTTAATCTGATTTCCAAGTTACGGATCACCTCCACATGTACATTCTCATCTGATGCTCCTGACAAGCCTGAGGGGTGGGTCAGGCAGCTCTTAGTCCCATGAGGAAGGAAACTCACAGAGTTTGTTCTAGGGACTTGCCACAGTCGCTCAGTCCACTGGCAGCAGAGCCAGAACTCAAAGCTCCGACCTGAGACCCCAAGTCCAGGGTTCTTTCTGAGCCACCAATGCATCTGCGGTTTCCTTATTTCAACAGCAGGCTTTAATTATGCCAGCAAGAATGAGCTCTCTCTGACCATCTACAACAATGGTTCTCAAAGTTCAGTCCCTGGGCCAGCAGCATCTGTATCACCTGGGAACTGGTTAGAAATTCATGTTCTCAGGCCCACCCCAGTCCTACAGAACCAGAAACTCCAGGGTGGTACCCTGCAGTCTGTGCTTTGACAAGCCCTTCAGACCCCAGCTGAAGCTTGAGAACTTTTGTCCTGCAACCTCATTCATTTATTCAGGAAACATCAGATACACCTGCCATGGCCCAGGCTCTGGGAATGCCAACAGTGGTCCTTGCTCTTAGTTGCGGGTGGCTGGGGTAGATACATAAAGAGTTGACAAAACGGTGTAAAGGGAAGGTCCCAGTTTGTCTTTCTCATTTGGGAGCTCAGACGGTGGCCCTTTCATGTCCACCATGTTGTTTAGTCTCTAAGTCGTGTCCAACTCCTTGGTAACCCCAGGGACAATATATAGCCTGCCAGGCTCCTCTGTCCATGGGATTCTCCAGGCAAGAGTATTGGAATGGGTTGCCATTTCCTTCTCCAGGGGATCCTCCCAACCCAGGGATCAAACCCATGTCTCTTGCACTGGTAGGTGGATTCTAGTAGGCCACCCGGGTAGCCCTCATGTCCACCTATGTTGTTGTTCAGTCACTCAGTTGTGTCCAACACTTTGTGACCACATGGACTGCAGCACATCAGGCTTCCTGTCCTTCACCATCTCCCGGAGCTTGCGCAAACTCGTGTCCATTGAGTTGGTGATGCCATCCAACCATTTCACCCTGTTGTCCCCTCCTCCTCCTCCCTTAAATTTTTCCCAGCATCAGGGTCTTTTCTGAGACACAGCAAAACCTCTTCCCCTGTTAATTTTCTCCAATGAAAGAAGAGCAAACTGTCCCTTCATTCACAGACATTTCTTCATCTCCTTAGATTTTCTGCAGATAGTTTCCTACAGTTCAAAATACCGCACAATGGCTCCCTTAGTAACACTTTTAATGAGCACAGTTTACCTAACTTGCAAGTAAGTTCCAAGAGCTGTTTTCTAAGCACCTGTGCAGAAGCTGTTTCTTAAAGATCTCCTTGTGGCTATCTAACCTTGGGTGCTGGGATAAAGAAAAGTGAAGCAGGCTATGGCCTGAATGTGAGAGTACCCCCCTACCCCCAATCCATGATGGATTATCTACCTTCTGGCTTCAGAGATTGAAGCCACACTAATGTTCCAAATGTAGATAGTGAGTGCTCTCATAAATCAAAAACTAAGTTTTCTTTGGTCATCAGGCCCTAGCTAAGACAGTGTTCTGATGTATTAAGCTTATCTCCCCAAGGAAAATAAAGCAGAAAAGTCAATGGCGGTTCTCTGGGAGTTTTAGGAGAAAACGCTGATGAGAGATAAGTGCCCCACTTCTAATGTAATGGCCTTGGGTGGGAGGAGTCAGTGGCAAGCCCGTAAGAGGTCTGAACCCAAGCCCAGGTGGGGCTGCTGAGATGGTCAGCACCCATCTCATCAAAATATCTCTTGGGGCGGAGGGGTGGCCAGGGGGGTCCCTACTGGGTCCAGTGGTTAAGAATCCGCCTGCCATTGCAAGGGACACAGGTCCGATCCATGGTCCGGAAAGCCCCCACGTGCTGCAGGGCAACTAAGCCCATGTGCCAAAACTACTGAGCCCATGATCCAGAACCCATGCTCTGCAACTACTGAAGCCCTAGAGCCCGTGTTCCACAATGAGAGAAGCCACCACAATGAGAAGCCTGTGTACCAAAACTAAAGAGTAGACCCCACTCGCTACAACTAGAGAAAGCCCATGCACAGCAATGAAGACCCAGTACAGCCAAAAATAAATAAAAATAAACAAAATATTTAAAATATAAATATATATAAAAATCACTCTGGAACCAACTCTTCTCCTCTCGTACTTCCTGAGATAGGAAAGATGAGCCAGGCAGCTAAGCCGTCTCAGGCCAGAAGCTGTTAGCATCACATCCCCTGTGAATGACACGCAGGTGCAGGATCACGTGTCTGGACCTTGAGCGTCTTCCACTCGGAGACCAAGAATGGGCTGATGAAAGTGTGATTTGTGTCACCTCCAGCTTTCCCTTTTGTTCATGTGCTCAACGATGTTTTCCTTCTTTAAGTGCCAGTACTTAAAAAATTCACTTCAAAGCCAGGAAGGCACTGGCATTTGGGGTGGAACAATTTTTCACTGTGGGTATCTGGCAACCCTGGCCCCAGCTCACTGAACGCTGGCTGAGTTCCTCATCACACTTCTAAGTGTCCGTAGAGGGTGAACCATCCCTTCTCGAGCAGCTCTAAGTCTCTGAAATCAGCTATAAGTGGCTAGTTAGCCCACAGAAATCCTTCTGCACCACCCTAAATGTCTGCCTATTTATGTTTTCAATATAATCTCAAAATTAATGAACAGCGGCATCCTGAAGGTAGAGCTCATAGAATGTCCTACCTGTCTCACTCCAAGAATCAGAAAGTCAATTGACCTGGCATTACCTTGCTGGAGTTTCCTTCAAGGAGGAATAATGTGCTGGATTTTTTTAAATTAATTTTTATTGGGGTATAGCTGCATTACAATGTTGTTTTAGTTTCAACTGTACAACAAAGTGAATCAGCAACACATATGCTTCAGTCATGTCCGAATCTTTGAGACCCTGTGGACTGTAGCCTGCCAGGCTCCTCTGTCCATGGGATTCTCCAGGCAAGAATACTGGAGTGGGTTGCCATGTCCTTCTCCAGGGGATCTTCCTGACCCAGGGATCGAACCCGTGTCTCTTATGCCTTCTGCACTGGCAGGCAGGCTTTTTACCACTAGCGCCTCCTGGGAAGCCCTATTTAGCACAATAGCTGCTTTACGAGGTTGTGTTAGTTTCTCCTGTCCAGCGAAGTGAATCAGCTACACATACACATATATCTGAGTAGGGTTCCCTGAGCTATACAGCAGGTTCTCCCTAGTCATCTATTTTATACATAGTATCACAGTGTGGATATGTCGATTCCAATCTCCCAGTTCATCCCTCCCCTCCCTCCCGCTTTGGTGTCCATATATCTGTTCTCTACATCTGTGTCTCTATCTCTATTTTGCAGCTTCTTGATTTGACTTCAGTAGAAGCAAAAGTTGAGGGTCCACCTGGACAGTCTGAGTAGGGAAAGAGTCTAAAACCTCACTTATCCACCAGAGCTGTACATCTCTAGTTCCAAAAAGAGTGACAACAGGGTTAAAAGCTGGGGAGAGCTGGCCCATGCCTGGAGATATCATAATGTTCGCTTTCTATCGGAATGCCATGTCCTCTAAACAGTACCTTATCATCTAGGACATAAGCAGCCAGAAGCTTGCTAAATTTCAAAATCCTCCTTGGGGACCAATCAGCACATATAAGGAAAGCTCAAACTCCACTAACCCCACCACTATAATTTAGAATTTAAGAGTAAGAATGATATAGCACACAGGGGAAGATTAGACCGCTGCCTAAATGCTGCATGAATTCTGAGTCTCTCAAGGCTTCCTATTAAAAAATACATCCTCCACTGACCAGCACTTGTTGGCCTGCACAACCTTAGAATGGGAATTAGCCCCTAATCGCAGTTAAAATGCAAATACAGTCCCCGGGAGGAGAATCACAGTAATTCACAAAGATGTTGACTCCTTTTCACTCATTTTCCCATTAGCATCAGGTCATTTACTGATTAGGATAGACCTCAGAGAAGGGACATTTGAATACTAGAGGGAGGGGGACGAGGTAGCCTGGGAGGGCAGGCTTGAGCGAGGTCCCCAGCAGAAGGCCCATGAGGGGAGTGGGTTCAGGGAGGGATGTGGGCACAAGTGCCAAAGGGAACCAGCCCAACCCCATATCTTATCTGTAGAAGCTGCCATGAGTGGAGTCTCTGAAGACTGGGCTTTTTCAGCCTGAGAAAGGAAAGCTGACTGATCACTATGGTCAGGACTGAACAGGGAACTGGGAAGAAAAAGGATGGCCAGATATTTAACCATGTGGGCTGAGCTAGAACAGGAGGAGGCCCGAGGGGTCTGATGAAATAAAATTCATATTTTCTGGCAAGATACAGGGCCCATTTGGGCCTCGTTCTTCCCCTTTAGTGTGTACCACGCATCTGTGTTAACCAGACCTCTTTAGGAAACGATACTCCCTCTTAATATCCTCAAGGAGCCACCATGAATCATGAACCTGTGATCCAATACTTTGTATGCGGTGTAGATCTGGACTTTGTAAACTGTCAATGATGCATCATTTGACGGACTTATAACCCTCTATCTCAAAAACTCATCTAACTGTGCTCTGACCTCTAACAGGAGAGACAGTCCTCTGAGTTTTCTGAAAGACTGCCACCTGGGTTATAATCCTCGGGTTGGCTGGAATAAAACTTCCATGTCTTTCTTGTTTTTCACTGACATGTCTAAGAGAGACTGCAGTGTGCACAGCCCTTCCCCTCTGGCTGGAATGCAATCTGATCAGCTACAGTTGGTGGAAGAGGGTGAGAGGCAGTGCACTCACTCTTACAAAAGGGTGTCTTGTAATCCCTCTCATTCGATTAATATCCTTAGACTCAACTAAATACCCATCTGTGTTTCCCAATTGTATTTTAACTGGCTTTTTGCTATGCCTGACTTCCACGTTTTTTATATTAACCCTGAATATTCACTGGAAGGACTGATGCTGAAGCTGAAGCTTTGGCCACCTGATGCGAAAAGCCAACCCATTGGAAAAGACCCTGATGCTGGGAAAGATTGAGGGCAGGAGAAGAAGGGGACGACAGAAGATGAGATGGTTGGATGGCATCATCAACTCAGTAGACATGAGTTTGAGCAAACTCTGGGAGATAGTAAAGGACAGGGAAGCCTGGTGTGACACAGTCACTGGGGTCCCAAAGAGCTGGACACGACTGAGTGACTAACACACACACACACACACATTCCTACATAGCCCCAACAAAGTCAAAAACATGCTAAGTCAAACACTAGACTTACTTGCTAGGGTTTAAAGACGATAAATATAGGTTTAAAGTATAGTATTAAAACAGTAACCACACCTTGCATCTTGAAGAAAATGCTCAGTGTCATATTTCCAGTATTTCATCAGCTGCTTAATTTTGTTCTTTTCCTTTCATGACTTAACACACCACCAACTGGCTTAAATCCAGTGAGACGCTAATTGAGGCTACCGTTCCCCTCCTTTCAGCTGAACTGTTAATTTCTGTGTTGTCATAGTTGTGTGGAGTTAATGAGACCTAGACTTCTTATTGTGTGAATCAGCACTTTAGTTCTTCTGTCTTTATTTATGGCAAAGTACCACAATAAATTTAAATAACACACACACACAGGCACCGCTGTGCAAGAGTGGCAGCCACACTGCTGAAGCCTAATAAGAGGTGGGCAGACACCGTGAAATCTCTCAGAATGTGGGTTCATCAGCTAATGTACAACAGCCTGAATTGGGGCAGTAGAAGAGGAAGAATTTTACTGGTGGGGGATCAGTGTGTAACATACACAAGTTCTGATTTTATGGTCAAAGATTGCTTTGATGATTCTGTTTAACCCCCTACAGGGAGCAGGGCCTCAACTGTTCAATGAGGACAATTCACCTTCATAAAACAATATTCCATCCCCCAAGTCCAAGGCAGGTGGCCGACCCAGCCTCAAGACACACCAGGCAGGAGACCCCAGCAGGAAGGACACATTTTGTCTTACCCGCCGTGCCTCTGTATTTCCCGACTGTAAGCCTGTACCGCTCCTTGCTGGAGGCCACCTGGAAGGAGTCGTACACGGCATAGGCAGATTCGTTGGCAGTCTGTAAATCCACTCTCACCTCATAGCGGGTGGGTGTGCCCATGGTGAGGTTGTGTAGCTTGTCAAGTCCTAAGAACAAGGAACAGAATTCTGGTAATCATCTGCCCTGTGTGTGTGAGCACCCACCGTTTGCATCTGAGACTTTCAGTCCCCCAAAGGTGCCTTGGCCTTTTCCTCCTGTGATAATGGGAGGGTTTTCCCTATTCCTTCTCTTCTGGGGGAGGGGGTGCCTGTTTTCTCAACCCATTATGTCTTTGGCACAGTCATGCTTCTGAGTGTGGAAACCATGCCCTCTGGGAGGGAGCGGGGGTGGAGGGCAGGTAATCATGGGATGAATCTGCCCCCACTGACTCCTTCTCTCTCAAGCAGGAGCATTCCTACTTATCATCCACTTATCTCACCAAGCAGGAAAGGAGATCAACCACTGACTCCAAGGTCACTGATGCGATTTTTGAACCAAGCAAACCACAAAACTCATCTACTCTATCAGATGCTGCAAATCAACGTGATGAGTTTCTAATTCTTCATTTCCCAATTGATGCTTCTGGCTATTCCATTCTCCACAAACATCTGCTCCAGAAAAGAGCAGAAGGAAAAGGGAGAAAACAATGCCACAATGACTGGCATTCCTCACAGAATTCCAGGGAACCTGTGTGACTGCCCAGTGAGAGCCCAGAATCCCAATCAATCAATAACTGCTCTCCTCCTGTGGCTTCTGAGAAGTTCAAGCTGCAGGCAGATTGTGTGGGGCTCAGATGCAGCAAAAAGCCCACATGTGACAGTCCCACCCTCCCACACACTCAGTGCACACGAGAACCTTCCCAGTGACCCAGCCCCACCGACACCCTGGTGGGCAGCTTCCTCAGTGCCCCTGTCACCTGGAGCCCTTCCTGAATGCGGGGAGCTCCCTCAAGATGCCTGATCAGCTTCTTAGGGAGGAATCTCCCCTCCACACCCCAGCCTTCAGGGATGCTCAAAGACCATACCAAGCCAGAACTCCTTCATGGGGTCGCCGAAGCCTTCCACGTAGGTCCGCCAGCGCTTGAAGAAATCCAGCTGCCCGGTGTTCCTCCTCTGGAAGACCTGAAGAGGGAGACTGGTGTTTCTCTCTGACACACGTGGACAGACGTGGCTGAATGAGAGAGGACAGCATGGCATGCTGGGGGCTGCCCTGAAGATGGACAGAAGTGGCCAGGAGGTGAAATTGATGGGGGTGGTGATGGACCGAAGTGGAACTGAGAGAGAGGAGGATGTCAAGACTGCCTTTCGAGTTCTGGGCTCCCAGTGCTGATGGGAATTCATTCTGCTGATTGCTGAGAAAGGGGCTCTGAGGGAGGACAGTTTCCATGGGGGCAACATCACTCATTTGGGGACCTGGTGAGTGAGTCAGCCACAGGAGCTGCTGAATGTAAGGGCCAGAGCTCTCAGGAGAGGGCCAGGCTGGACTTAAAAGGTGAGCATGTGTCTGAGATAGTGTTGGCACTCACCAAGTCCAATTTCACTCTCCTCTCCTCCAGGACACAAAGAGACTTTTTGTTTTAGCCTTTCTTGCAGTTAAGTTGGAACCATGTGACTTGTTCCAGCAACAGGACTAAAAGTGGGAGCACAGAGTGTGGGGTGGGGGTCTCCCCACTCTCTCCCCCATTGCCCCAGGCCACGGTGCATTGGTGAAGGCCACATGTCAACAGGGCAGAACCATGAGCTGGAATCAGCCTGAATCCCTGAGTCACCACTTAGTAGTGACTTTGCACATGTGAGAAAAAAGCCTTTTATGGGTTAAATCACTGGAATTAGGTGTTAGTTTGCTACTACGGCTTAGCCCATTCCATCCTAACATGGAAAGCCATCAGGACACAGAAAGGGAGATGAAGCCATTGGAAGGATGAGACCAAAACAGGACTGAAAGGAGCAAGTGGCCTAGAATGAAGCCTTGTGGATCCCAAGATTTAAGAGCCACACACCACAGGCTGAGCTCATGGAGGACAAAGAGGAGCAGCTGGTGATGTGAAATACAACCGGGAAAATGCGGAATCAGAAAGGCCACCAGAGGAAAGTGTGCCCGACAGTGTCAAGTGCTGGTGAGAAGTCAGGGAGCGTGATGCCCAAACTGCCCACAGACTCTGGTGACACAGAAGCACCGGTGACTTGAGCAAAGGCTGTGCTAGTGAGTGATGAGGGCAGAAAGCCAACCAGTTTCAGCTGAAGAGTGAGTGAGAAGGGACAACATGGAGACACAGTTGGGGCTGTTTCATGAGAGTATGGGCTGCTTTCTTTTCAAAAATCCCTCCATCTGGGGGAGGGAGGCAGGGGTGGTCAGAATCACTCGATTCTTTTCTGTGAAGTAAACCTGAAAAGCATCTAAAGGCTAAACACACCTATGTATGTATGTATGCTTTTGCACTTCTAATTCCTCCTGGCCTTGGCAGCCAAGCTAGACGCCATCCTAGCTAACCACACACAGGAGTCTGGAACTCCCTAAGAATGGAGTGGCATCTTCCTCTCTACCTTCTGTCCTTTGTGCTCCTTCAAAAGCAGAAGCCCCAACACAAAATCCAATCCCCCTCTTTTCCACCATGCTTCACACCATGTGCCTTGAAGTCAACCACTTCATCTGGAATTTGGTGAGGTAGACCTCCTAATATTTGAGCATTCTTGATACATTTTTCCCTGGGAAGATACAGGGAGGGAGGAAAGAGCGGGTTGCCCACAACAGTGCCCAGAGCTCACCGCCAACTCCTAAAGCATCAGTCCCTGTCTGCTGGCCTGGGGGGCACTGAATGAAGGGTGGGGATCCTGGCAGGGGGTTGGTGACTCAGTCATTTCTGTTCCTGAGCGTCAGTCAACTTGTTGTCCAACAGGGTTGGAAGCGGGAAGGAGGTGTCTGCCCCTAGAGGTGCTAGGAGGACTCGTGAGACAGGGTGTGTGAAGGGTAGAGAGCCGTGAGCAGAACTTAGGGATGCTCACGATGAACAACTGTACTCACACTCACTAACACTGTTGTTCCCTTTCCCCTCTTCTTATGTGTCCCTCTTGTAGAGACATCACCTTCCTTCCCTGGCTTCCTTGATTTCTTTTTTCACTTACTGATCTATGTAACAAGTGCTCGTTGAGCATTTTTAAAGGCTGACTCCAGGGCAAGAATATACAATGCCATTTTACAGATGAGAAAGTGTAGAAAATCAAAGAGTCACACAGCCAACTATTCGGTGGCTGATGCAAAGATAAAACACTGCCTCATCTTTCCCTGAGGAAGTCTGAAAATACCAGCTGTGTGGAGTCTACTGTTTAAAGAGCATGCCTTAAGATTCTGAGGCTGTTCATTTCCTATCATGGCACTTGGGACTCCTGGATCATGAACAATGAAACCGTAGGGCATCACCATTTGGTTCCATACACACTGCATCAAATTCTATTCCCACTAATGTAGTGAGTTCCTGTGTAAGGTCAGGCTCAAATCTGATCCCATTCTCCTAGGACAGAGGCTTTACAAAAGCATTTGGTCTCTATCTCCAATCAATGAACATAGTGCCAAAGCATTTTTTTGTTTGTTTATTTGTTTATTGTACTAATGCTTCAGCATGGCTAGGGAAATTGGGGGGGGAAAAAAAAGGTTCTGATGCTCTTTGCATCAGTATTTAGATCCAGCTCTATACTTACTAGCTGTCTACTTGGGCAAGTCAGTTAGCCTTGACTAGCCTCACTTCTCTAAACTATGAGATCAAGATGTTAATAGCTTATTTGTCATTATCTTAAATCAAGGCATGGTCATGAATCATGATAAATCATAAAGGCCAGAGTCTGGCTCATACAGATATAATAAGTGATTATTATATCTCAGTAAATGTGTTGTCTTGCATTTTATAATGTCAGATTTCAAATGAACTGACCCACAGGGATCATTTATACATCTTGATCAGGCAGCCTTAATTGACTCACTGAGAATCTAGTCCATTCCCTTCTATGAGGTGAAAATACCTTATAATGAACTATTTGGGATAACAGAAACCCCTTGCCAAATAAATCTCAAAGGAGAAAAAAATCTTTGATTCTAACAACAGAGCTTTGTTGTACTCTAGAACTTTCAGTCCTAAATGACTAAATCAGAAGGAAAAAATGAAAATCTCACTTAGATGCCTGTGGAAAGAGCCTCTCATGTAGTTCTTAGGACTTGCAAGATGGGAAACAGAAATGGAAATATTTGAGACACTTAAGTGTTCCTTAATAGTCTCCATTCCAGCTTCCCACCTGTAGCCTCAGTTACCTCAGGGCAGAGTTCTGGCTAACCCAAGTTAATCAAATTGTGTTCTTGCTGCCTGAGTGGAGAAGAATTTCCTTAAAAGGATTCGAGAAGCTCAGTTTATAAGGATAATATACTATGATCATCTTTCAGTGACAGAAGACTTTTGAACACCCCAAAACATGGAAATTGCCAGTAAAAGATTCAGTGGAGAGGTTTGCAGGACCCCACATATTTTCTGGAATGTAGTAGCTTCGAGGAGAACCCTACAGGGTCTCAGTTCATGTAGTTTCTTCAGGAACCTGGGTGAGAAAACAAGACTAGGGAGGGGATGGGGCACTGGCATTGGTGGGAACCCAGAGTTATTTCTGAAACTGACCTCTGTGTTCTGGCAAAGGCCACTTGTGTGGGCAAGATGTAAAAGGCAAGCTCCTTGAGGTCAGGGATTTTTGTCTATTTGGTCCACTGCTGGTTCCTAAGTATACAAAACAGTACCCGACACATAGTAGGCACTCAATAAATATTAGTGGGAAAGAATCATGGATACTCCCAGGCAGACAGACTAGCAACAGGTCTCTTTCAAAAAATTGTCCTAGACACACATCTCTTTGCCTGGGTGAAGCTGGCTTTAAAAAGGCCACATCAACAGGGACTTCCCTGGAGGTCCATTGGTCAAGATACTGCACTTCCAAAGCCAGAAGCATGGGTTCCATCCCTTATTGGGGAACTAAGATCCCATATGCCATGCAGCACACCACCGTCCACCCCCAAAAGCAAACAAAGAAACAACAAAAAGACCACACTGGACAGTACAGACATCCTGCCAACGGGTGACTACAGGGACAAAGGCAGGGAACTGGCTTCAAGCTTGAAGGGACAGAAGCACAGAGGTACAATGGTGCTGATGAGAACAGCAGGTGCAGCCCTATGAGTCTAGTCAGGTAGATGGCCTCCATGTGATACTCTGTTCCATTATTTTTACAAATTAATCAGGAATGTCCCCCATCTGATCCATTTCTGCCTTTTGGCCATCAGATGCAGCTGTGTGGATAATAAGTTTTCCTCTTTGCTGCTTATCAGATGGTATCATTTTATCTGCAGCTGCCCGAGTGTCTTTGGTTCCACAGGCCCTGAGCGAATGTGTAAAGGAACATAGTCTGAGCTCTATGAGATCATGCTTTCTCCTTCCCACAGCAAGTGGTGGAAGCACAGCAGGTCAGGCTGCAGGCTGGTTTGGAGCAGTGAGAGCCTCTCACTGTTCAGGCACAGGGAGAAGGGGGTAAGGAGAGGTGGAAAGATCAGATTGAAAGTCTCAAAAGCAGCTCATCGTATAATTGGATCAGCAGATGCAATCAAAGAAGGTACCATGCGGTTTAATGGCCCACAGAGAATAAAACCTCCACACAGATGTGAGATGATCAGAACATTGCAAGTTTCCCTCTTTCAGGGTTTAGCCTTTCGTGTCAAAGTTCCAAAGGCCCTGCTTCTGTACTGTGGAGCCAGGATGCAGAGCTTGGGCAATAGGCTCCAAAATTCAGAGGACTGAGCCCCCAAAGAGGCCATGTGTTTCCATCTTGGATGACCTGAGATGACCCACTGGGAAAACCAATGACCCAGGAGGCTGGAATCCTAGAATCTGGTCCCAACTTTGTTATTAACTCATGTGACCAACTCAGTAGACATGAGTTTGAGCAAACTCCAGAGGATGGTGAAGGACAGGGAAGCCTAGCATGCTGTAATCCATGGGGTCACAAAGAGTCGGACATGACTGATCAACTGAATGACATGTGACTTGGTCAGAGCACTTCTCCTTTTGGGCTTCAATCTACCCGTCTATAAAGTATGAGCAATAATCTCTCTAATTCTATAGCTTATATGTGAAGGTCATGTTTATGAGTGTGCTTTGCAGAGAGTAAAATGTAGGCAACTGATGTAAAGAGGCCATTAGTATTAATAGATGGTGATAAACCCACAAGCCTTCCCAAACATCAGCCTGAATGTAACCAAGCCTGCTCTATCCCAGGAATCAAGTACCTCGGGCTCTGTTCTTACAGTTCTCTGTTCTCTGAAAATAGCTGCAAGGCACCAAAGCATCTTTCTCCCATGGATGAAGAAGAAATAGAGCTGCCTAGGGCTCTGTGTGACTCACAATCCAGCCGCCTCCATCTGTGTCCATGTCACAGTACACCTGCAGGGGCCGGCTGGCATCCCCATGTAGGTAGATGGTGTAGAGGCCACTGGCGACGTTACTGTTCTGCTGAACTTGACTGCAGTCCGAAGGGTGTGGAAAACGGGCACCAACTGGAACCAAGCAGAAGGACAGCGTTGTTAGGAGAAAGGCAAGGGAGGAGGGGAGTCCCGTATTTTAAGATCATTTATTTTGTTTAGAAATTATTTTGGAACCTCCTACTATTTTGTATCTTCCAACTCTTCACTCACGTCTTATTTTTCTCACTCACCCTGCTCTCATCAAACCCCTCAAATGTACTAGTGTGTGCTAAATTACTTCAGTGTCCAACTCTGCGACCCTATGCACCGCAAGCCGCCAGGCTCCTCTGTCTGTGGGATTCCCCAGGCAAGAATACTGGAGTGGGTTGGCCATGTCCTCCTCCAGTAGATCTTTCCAACCCAGAGACTGAACTCACATCTCTTACGTCTCCTGCATTGGCAGGGGGGTTCTTTACCACTGGTGCCACCAAATAAGGTCAAGTTCACATCACTTCCTCCTCTGACCAAACCCCCACCTCTTCCCCTCCACCAGACAATACTCCACTTCACTCCCTTCCTTCATCTCTTTACCATGGGATGGATTTCTTCTGAATTCATAACCCCACTTCCATTTCCCCTTGTCTAGAGAAATCCAGAGCCCTGTCTCCACTCGCTCTTCCTTGGACACATTTTCTGGCTTGTCCCATGCTTGTCCTGCACTGCAGTCTAATTCAGAGTGCATGAGGTCACATTACCTGTGGAAAGGTTGGTAGATACACTCCTGCTCCGGCGATCACCCTTAAAGGCAACCAAGGAGACAGGCAGGGTGACACCCTGCTCAAGGCCTTGCAACTCAAACCTCTGGTCCCCTCTTCGAAGCTGCACCTCCTACCAAACAAAGAAGACAGTAGATATTCACTCATCACCCGCAGCACCTCGGTGTCAACAGCACTCCCTGGTGCTAATGACAGAAGCTCCTTGGGAGGGCAGAGTTTTGTCTTTTTGAGAGCTCAGTGGTAACCCAGAATCCCAGTAGGTTCTAGTCGCTTCTTTTTAGGGCTTTGCCATGGAGATTCAGCACTTCTGGGAGGTCTAGCTGGGAACCAGCCCCTCAAACTGCCACCAGGGGAGCACCCTCGAGGGGAGTACACATGAGGTCTCCTGCCCTCCAGATACAAGCTGGGGCACCAACAACAGCCACTACTGGTAGCAACAGGCTAGCAACACCAAGATGAGAAAGTAATGGGCGAGGTGAAGCTGGCCACTGATCTCTGAGGCAGGGAGATAGCTGGGTTTTCAATAACCTTTCTCCCTAGGCTTATAGTGGCAGCTTTACCACTGAGATAATGAACAAATCAAGGTGCCCTTCCTTTTTTCCTTCCTCCCTTTTTTCTTTCAAGGAAAGAGAATACTAACTTTCCACTGGGACAAGTCACAAAAATATGCTGGCTTTCTAATTCCAGGTGAGAGGTATGACTCTTGAAATAAGGTTAATCAAATTCATTAAATAAATATTTATTGAACACCAACCATGTGCTAAGTTCCAAACACTTTAGACACAAGGCGAGGCAAAGCAGACAAAAATTCCCTGTCCTCGTGGAGCTAACATTTACTGGGGAAGTAACATGGGACAGATGTGTGGCCAGCGGATATGTGACAGGCAGCTAGGAAGGAGCAGGCATGAAGGTTAGTCCCATAAAATGAGACCACACATACACTGTTCACAAATGACCACGTTTAGCATTCTCCCTTTCATACAGCAAGTGATCAGTAGGGATCAACACATTCATAAGCAGGTTGCCATGGACCAGCTATTGGTCGGCCCCAGTGAGTTGCTGTACATGGAGGCTGGGGCAGAAGAGAAAAGACGAGTGTCCAGTACCTTGACAGTGCCATCTGGGAACTGGTAGGTCAGAATATAGCCATCGATCTCAGCAAAGGGGGGTGTCCAGGTCAATACCCCACTGGACTGGGTTACAGCAGAAGGATGAAGGTTTTGGGGAGGGTCAATGTCTGTATATAAAACATCAAGTAATTATTATTACTAAGGTAATGAGAAGAGGTAATTTTTGAGATTTCCGCTTATATTCTCTACCTACACACTCCCATTTTCTTCTTCCTATCAAGCAAGTAGCAGGTTCCATTCCTCTTTGCCATAAGGTCTTTAGGATTTATTTTTCTAAAAGTATAAACCCATGGAGGACAAGAGGGTTAAGGGGTGAGTTTCAGAGGGAGTGAACCTGGGCTCCCACTTCCCCAGCAGATCTGCAGAGAGTTGTGGTGGTGATGGTTTAGTCACTCAGTCATGTCTGACTCTTGTGACCCCATAAACTGTAGCCCACCAGGCGCCTCTGTCCATGGGATGGGATTCTCCAGGCAAGAATACTGGAGTGGGTTGCCATTTCCTTCTCCAGGGGTTCTTCCTGACCCAGGGATCAAGCCCAGGTCTCCTGCACTGCAGGCAGATTCTTTACTGACTGAACCACCAGGGAAGCCGCAGAGAGTGGTGAGTATGAGCAACCTCAGTCAGCAAAGTCCTGGAGATGGCAGGGCTCCCAAAGTGGCAAGGAAGGACTAAGACCCAATGCAGCAACAATATATATATGATGTGGTAAATGGCACTCTGAGTTTGGGAGTAGCAAAGGCAAACAGATCTGAAAGGCCCCTGCATACAGAAACCAGGGGCACTCAGTAAAAACGCCTGCCCAGAAAGATGACCGAAAAACCGGATGGGACCCCATGCCTGGCCTTGGAAAATCACCTGAAACCTCACACTCAGCCCTGAGGAAGGAGCATGACTCTAAATTTACTGAGATTTCCAACTAACAAACAGAACGGGAACTTATAATAGAAATTAAGTTGGTACAGAAATATAAAGCTCTGTGTCTTAGGTAACTAAGCGTGCAGCCTTAGAGGCATACCCCGTACAAAATGGGGAAGCAGGGGAGATGCTTGTACAAAAGAGGAGAGAAAGGGAGACAGGGCAGTGGAGATGGAGGAAAAGCAGAGATGTCTTCTCATCCCCACGCACTTCTGCACTCAAACACCAGAGGAAAGCATGAAGACTACATCTCAGCAAAAATTCTAGTCAACACCACAGTAATTGGTCAGACAGCTCACTTTTTTTTTAAGCAAACAAGATATGAATGGAAATTTCCATTTTGAAAAATCATTATCATAGAGGGTGATTTTAATTTAGAAGTTTCCAAAAAAGATGTCTCCAGGCTATTTTCTACCCAGTAGCATTTCAGCTGAGAACTGAAATGCAGTATTTTAATAGAAATCAGGCAGCTGTTGTTTCGAATTAGGATGTTTTGACAAATTTTGAGTTTCTGGAATATCAGCGTGGTGTGGCTTTCTAAAGCATAACATCTGGTCTGGATTTTATTCCATCCATCACGTGGGAAAACTGAATTTCCTGGTTTCAAAATCAAAGGAAAACCTTAACTATGGAAATATCTTGGGCTGGCTTCTGCCACCCCTTTGCCCACCCATCCCCAGGTTATGAACCTGAGATGTCTGTCTTAGTTATTTCTACATTTCTATGAAGTAGAAAGATGAAATATTTTTGTCTTTAAAAATGGGGAGGGGGCTTCTCTGGTGATTCGGTGGTTAAGACTCTGAGCTTCCACTACAAGGGGTGCAGGTTTGATCCCTGGTCAGGGAACTAAGATCTCACACACTGCACAGTGCAGCCAAAAAAAAAAATTTTTTTTTAAATGGGGAAAGTGAAACAAAGAGAAGACAAAGAAGAGAGAGAGAGAGAGGAATGGAGGAGAGAGGAAGAGGGAGGGAGACTGGGGGTTGGGGTGGGGGGAAATGGGGGATGGAGGAAGGGAGGGAGAGGGAGAAGGAAGGAGGAAGATGTTGGTTACCCCAGGAGAGAAGTCCTGGGTATCAGGGAGCCTTGGATGTGGAAGAGTTTTTCTTTCTACACACCTTTGTTTAGTTTGAAAATTTTCATTATAAGCATGTATTACTTTTTTACTAAAAACGTCCGTTAACTGTAACTGATAAAAATAATGAATACATTCAAGGCACCTCTCATTCCAGTGGCCACACATGGTAATACTGTGGCCGCACAGGGGATGGCCAGGCTCTGCCCAGGCTGTCCAAAGAGACCCGAGGACGTCAGGGTGGGCTGCGTGATCCTGTCAGGCCCCTGGGAGGCCTCATCACGCACACAAAATAGAGTCAGGCCCCTTTGGTGGCCAACTGGAGAGGGACAGTGAGAGAAGGAGGATGCTCCACCACTGCCCCCAGCGTGGAGATGGAGGCAGAAAGGGCTCCTCGCCCGCCTCTTCCCCAACTGGAGCGGAGGCCCAGCCAGGTCCTCAGGTCAGGACGGAGAGCCCGGGAGCTGCGCTGGGTGAAGGGGGGTGTGAGGGAGGCCCCCTTCCACACAGGCTTCCTTCACACTACTCCCTTCCTAAACTGTCTTGTCAATGCATTACCTCGGAAGGGTGAAAAGGGAAGCACTCTGAAGAACGCCCTCAGGGGCAGCACTGTGTTCCCTGCTCCCCTCCTCAGACTAGATGTGGAGGAAGGCAATCTCCTGTTGGGTGTGAAGGGCTCGTGTCCCCCACCCCTCACAGTACCTGTCAGGGCCTTGGTGTCGGCCTTCCTGCTCTCCTGGTCCCCCTTCTGGGCCCACACGTGGACCGTGTACTCCACGCCCGGCCTCAGGCCCGTCAGGACGGTGCTGGTCTTCTCCTTCCCCACCGGAACCTCCCTGGTGTCTCCATCAGCAGAGGTGTAGTGCACCAGGTACCTGTCGATGACGGCCTGCACCGGGGCCCAGGAGACGGTGGCCTTGTTCTCCGTCACCTGCTCGGTCACCAGGTTCTGGGGGCTGTCAATTTCTTTTTAAAAAGGAAATGCTGAATTTTAGGGCCAAAGGAACACATCACCATTCATGTTACTTTTATTAACAATACAATTCCACTGAAAGCATTTTTCCAGGAGAAACAAACCACTGGAAAAATGTTATATTAAAACTGAAAGGAATTTGATCTTCTCCAAGTTTATCAACATGGAAATTTTTTGTCCTTCTAGCTCCCATAAAAAATTTTTTTAAAAATCTCCTGAGCAACAAGACAAGCGACCCAAATGGCAGCTGAAGGGACCTCTTTTGCTATCTCCATGGTATATAGCTATTTTGTTCCACAGAATTTGAGAGCTGAGAAGTTACATCTTTCAAACTACTTCCCTTTCATAAAAGGGGAGGAGAAGGGAGATCTAGAGAAATGAAAAGACTTGTCCAAGAGCCTGCTGTTTTCTTGCATTAAAACTTGGACTCTGGGGACTTCCCTGGTGGTCCAGTGGTTGAGACTTTATGTTGCCAATTCAGGGGGCATGGGTTTGATCCCTGGTCAGGGAGCTGGGATCCCACATGCTGTGTGGCATGGCCTAAAGTAAACAAACAAACAAACAAAAAAAAAAAACTAGACAAAAACCTAGACCTTCTTCCTCCTAAATTTTGAGCCTTTTCACCTTCTCAAGGACTTTGCTCCCTTTCATCTGCCCTCTCTCACCTGTGCCATCAGTCTCTCCCCATCTCCCGTCATTCCCAGACAAACAAGCTCTAGGCTCTCCCATCCCTCTGCTCTCCTTAACCGGCAGACTTCTCAGGAGAACCTGCCTGTATATCCCACCTTCTGTTCACTCCTCAGCTCAGTGAAGTTTAGCATTTTATACAGCACATCACTATAACTGCTAGGTCACCAACAACCTCATCTTGCCAAATTCGGTGGACACCTGTCATCCTCACCTTGCTCGACCTTTGAGCAGCATTTGGTAGAGCTGAGCCACTACCCCTGTCTCAAAACACTCTCAGCCCTTGGCTTTCATGACTATACACTCCACTGGGTTTCTCTTAACTGCCTTCTCCTCTCTGATTTCCATCAGCAACCTGAAAACGTAGGGGAACCTGAGGTGCCCTCTCTTCCTCTGTCTACAGGTGATCTCAGCCATGTCCACAGCTTTATTAATATTCTAATCATTTTCTTAGGGCTGTGTCAGGTCTTAGTCATAGCACGTGGGATCTTCATTGAAGCATGCAGGATCTTCTGTTGTAGCACATGGGCTTCTCTCTAGGTGTGGCACGTGGGCTTTCTAGTTGAGGTGCTCAGTAGCTGCCCCCCAGCATGTGAAATCTCAGTTCCCTGACTGGGAATTGAACCTGCATCCCCTGCTTTGGAAGGTGGATTCTCAACCCTGGACCAACAGGGAAGTCCCTCCATAGCTTTAAACACCAGCCAGATGCTCACAGCTTCGCAGTGCCTGTCAATTCTGAGCCCCTGTGTTTCTAACAATTCTGAGTCCCTGACTTGTATCTACGAGAGCATATCCACCACAGCACCTAGCATGTATTAAACACTCAATAAATACTTGTGGAATCAATAAATAAGTCTCTCAGTTAAGCAAGAAATCCCATGAGTACCTCAAGCTTAAGCATTTAAAAGTCTTAATGTTCCTCCTCAAATCTGTTTATTGCTCAGAAGATGCCCCAATTGTCCATGTTGCTCAAGTCAGAAACAGATGTCATACTTGGTTCCTTACTTTCTTCCTGCTCCACATCTCATCCATCAACAAACACTGTCATTGATACGTCCAAAATACGTGCCCTGATGTCCTCTTTTCTCATCCCTATTGCCACCATTCTTGTTCATCTCTCCCTACCAACTTGACAAATCTTCCCCCTCTACTCCTGTCATCTCTTCCATTTATCCTCCTCACTGTGGCCTGAATGACCTTACCTCATTCCATTCTTCTCCTAATAGATATAGCATGCTCCCTCTTTGAGGCACTGGGTGGTCCTGTATGACCTGACCTTTCCCCCTGCCCCCATCATCTCATGCCACTTTCTCTCCCCGCCTCTATGCTCCAGCGACACCAGCCTCCTTTCAAGTTCTTCAACCATCTCATGCTATTCCAAATCAGGGCCACACATTTGTTCTTCCCTCTGCCCAAGATGGCTAGTTTTGCCCAACCCCCTTCTGCCCTTCCTCTACAAGCACGCTGTCCAAGAGATCTCTCTGCAATGATGGGAATAGTGTAGAATCTATATGTTAGTCACACGTGGCTACTGACCATTGGAAATGTGGCTAGTGCAACTGAGGAAATCATTTTTAAATTCAGTTCAGTTCAGTTCAATCGCTCAGTCGTGTCCGACTCTTTGCGACCCCATGGACTGCAGCACGCCAGGCTTCCCTGTCCATCACCAACTCCTGGAGCTTGCTCAAAGTCATGTCCATTGAATCAGTGATGCCATCCAACCATCTCATCCTCTGTCGTCCCACCTTCAATCTTCTCCTCCCACCTTCAATCTTTCCCAGCATCAGGGTCTTTTCCAATGAGTCAGTTCTTCACATCAGGTGGCCAAAGTATTGGAGATTCAGCTTCAACATCAGTCCTTCCAATGAATATTCAGGACTGACTTCCTTTAGGATTGACTGGTTTGATCTCTTTGCAGTCCAACAGACTCTCAAGAGTCTTCTCCAACACCACAGTTCAAAACCATCAATTCTTCAGTGCTCAGCTTTCTTTATGGTCCAATCTCACATCCATACATGACTACTGGAAAAACCATAGCTTTGACTGGATGGACCTTTGTCAGTGAAGTAATGACTGCTTTTTAATATGCTGTCTAGTTTGGTCATAGCTTTTCTTTCAAGGAGAAAGTAATTTTTAAATTACTGTTAGTTAAAATTTAATTAGCCACATGTTGCTAGTGGCCACTGTATTGGATGGGACAGTATAACAGAAGTGTAAGCTGGACACATGGCCATCAAGCTAAAGACCCCATTTCCCAGTTCCCCTTGTGGTGAGGGACCCTGTGTCCAGTCTAGCCGGGGGAATGTGAGGAGTGACATGTGCAGTGCAGGCATCTCTCCCCTTTCCCACGCCCCTTTCCACTGCCTGGAGTGAGGATGGGTGATGACCATGTATTGGACTGGCCAAGAAGTTCATTTGGGTTTTTCTGGGAAAACTCCCTAGGAATGGCTGAGTAACAATATGGAAGGAGCCTGGGTCTCCTGAACCATGGAGCTATCATATCAGCCTTGGCCCCTTAAGCTCTGACCATTCCACAAGAGAGAAATAAATGTCTTTCTTGTTTAAGCCACTGTTATTTGGGTGTTTCTGTCAATGTGCATCTTTTTTTTTAATTTATTTTTAATTGGAGGATAATTGCTTCACAATGTTGTGTTGGTTTCTGCAGTACATCAACATGAATCAGCCATAGGTATACATATACTCCCTCCCTCTTGAACCTCCCTACCTCTTCCCATCCCATCCCACCCCTCTAGGTTGTCACAGAGCACCAGGTTGAGCTTCCTGTGTTATCTACTACTCCCCCATTTCATCCCTGCCCTGTTATTCTCTACACATATACCATGTTCATCCCCTTCACAAAACTTATAATTTATAGTTATAAATGCATTTGCTTGTTGACTATCTGTCTTTCCCACTGGACTTCAAGACAATAGGAATCATATTTATTTTGTTTACTACTATATACCAGGCCTGGCACTTAGAAAATGTTTATTAAAATTTAGCTTCATGTTGAAATGAACGCTGACCTTCAACTGCCAAAAGTTACATTTGTTCCTTTAATCTAAACACCACCTATTAAGTAAAAAATAAAATCAAATAGCTTGCTACAAAACAGTACTTTAATGCAGTGGTTTCAAGAATTTTATATTGGCTCTATCTTATTCCCTATAATTTCCTATAGCTGAGAAGCATCGTCATTAAAAACACAGGCTTTGGAAAACAGTTTTAAGACATTCATGGGATTGCTCAGTACTGAACCCATTATTATGCCTTGTTCTTTCTTTAGGTGAATGGAATTTGTTGTTTTGTTTGTTTGGTTTTTTACTATAAACTCCTAAAATAATCCACAGTCCCTGAGGACATGGGCCACAAAAGCAGCAGTGCCATAATTCAGCAGCAGTAGATCGGCCCACAGTGAAAAACCCTGGTTTGCTTTTCTTGTCCCTCCTGTTACCTGTCAGGGCCTTGGTGTCGGCCTTCCTGCTCTCCCGGTCCCCCTTCTGGGCCCACACATGGACCGTGTACTCCACGCCCGGCCTCAGGCCCGTCAGGACAGTGCTGCTCTGCTCCTTCCCCACGGGAACCTCCCTGGTGTCTCCATCAGCAGAGGTGTAGCGCACCAGGTACCTGTCGATGACGGCCTGCACCGGGTCCCAGGAGACAGTGGCCGTGTTCTCTGTCACCTGCTTGGTCACCAGGTTTTGGGGGCTGTCAATGTCTGAAAAGAAAACAACAATCAATGTGGAGAAAATCACAGTCACCTTGCTTGGAGTGACATCCTTTCATGTTTCATGGGATTTCCATCTTGCATGCTCTAACTGCATCATGGACATATGTCTTTTTTCCCCATAAAGACTTTGACTCCTCAAGGAGAAAGCACAGTAGACCAAAACCCGAGTGTCTGTACTATTACCTCTACCAAGAGTTTAGCAAGACAAATTTCTTTCTTCATTCATTAGGCATATGTCAAATGCCCACTATATACAAGGCATGGGACTAGACAGTTTGCAGGGTTCAGTTGAAGAAGACATGGTCTCTGCTCAGTTCAGTTCAGTTCAGTCACTCAGTCGTGTCTGACTCTTTGCGACCCCATGAGCCGCAGCAAGCCAGGCCTCCCTGTCTATCACCAACTCCCAGAGTCCACCCAAACCCATGTCCTTTGAGTCAGTGATGCCATCCAACCATCTCATCCTCTGTCATCCCCTTCTCCTCCTGCCCTCAATCTTTCACAGCATCAGGGTCTTTCCAAATGAGTCAGCTCTTCGCATCATGTGGCCAAAGTATTGAAGTTTCAGCTTCAACATCAGTCCTTCCAATGAACACCCAGGACTGATCTCCTTTAGTATGGACTGGTTGGATCTCCTTGCAGTCCAAGGGACTCTCAAGAGTCTTCTCCAACACCGCAGTAGCTAAAAATTTTGTTTCTAGCATCATGTCAACAAAGACCTCTCAGTTCATACAAGATGATTCTACTAGCCAGATGCCAATATAAACTCCCAGAGGAAGAGGGCTATGTTCTACTTCCCTTGGGGTTCCCACTGCCTAGGAGGGAGAAGGGCCCATGGAAAATGCTCAACATATGTTGTTAAATGAATCGGCAAAATTAAAATCCAGTTTTAATATGCTTTAGCAGATCATAGATTCACTTGTAATGCTGGTTTGCTGGCTAAATCACAGTACAGAAATATAATCATACACCTCTTTCACAATAAGATGAGAATATAACCTAGAAGTTATACCTGAAAATAACACAATATTATAAATCAACTATAAAAAGTTCAGACATAAACCCATGCACATGTGTGTGTGTGTGCTAAGTCACTTCAGCCATGTCTGACTCTTTGTGACCCCATGGACTATAGCCTGCCAGGCTCCTCTGTCCATGGGATCCTCCAGGCAAGAATACTGGAGTGGGTTGCCTTGCCATCCTCCAGGGGGTCTTCCTGACCCAGGGGTCGAACCTGCAGCTCCCGCATTGCAGGTGGATTCTTTACCACTGAGCCACCAGGGAAGCCAGAACATAACATAGAAATTATCCTTATCCTCAAATATCTCATTGTAGTAAAGCAAACCACATACAACTATTCACTTTGGTAGATATAAAGTCTACTTTTTGAAGTTGAGTTTTGAACACATTACAGTTAATATTCATGGCATTTGATTTTCATTTTCTGTTTCCAATCACAAATTCAACAGGAGAGCCTTGATACTGAACAGAAGACTCACACACTCGGAAGGTCCAGCACTGGCAGGACCTGACCATCAATCACAGCAGACTTGTAGCTTGGAGGCTGCCAGGTGGCCCTGACTTGTAAAGAAACCAGTTAAAGGGAAATGAGAGATGGAACATGCAGTACATTATGATGGAACACCATCCTGCTCTTCCATAAATCATCAGCTCTGCCAGTTTTCAGTTCAGGAAACCAAAACTAGATGAGGCATAGCCTTAGCATGACAGGCCTTACATTCCCAAAGAACAGTGCTCTGTTACCTGTCGGGGCCTTGGTGTCGGCCTTCCTGCTCTCTCGGTCCCCCTTCTGGGCCCACACGTGGACCGTGTACTCCACGCCCGGCCTCAGGCCCGTCAGGATGGTGCTGCTCTGCTCCTTCCCCACCGGAACCTCCCTGGTGTCTCTGTCAGCAGAGGTGTAGCGCACCAGGTACCTGTCGATGACGGCCTGCACCGGGTCCCAGGAGATGGTGGCTGTGTTCTCCGTCACCTGCTCGGTCACCAGGTTTTTGGGGCTGTCGATGTCTAAAAGGTAAAGTACACTATTAGCAAGCACCAGAGAGTGAGACCATGTTCCTTGGGGTGAGGCAGTCTCCATTCTTATGGTTTTCCTGTCTCCTGTGTGGATTTTTAGTTGTTCATGGACGTAGGTCTTCTCACCACAGCTGGACTCTTGGATCATCAAGCAGGTGGCACAGGACAGCAGAATGGGCACCAGATCCAGAGTCAGAAGAGCTCCATTCCAATCCCAGCCCAGGAGGCAGAGGGGAGGACCACCAGGAGGAGCTACGGGCTGGAGCCAGCAGACCTGGGCTCTAGGTCCAGCTCGGTCATCAGCCAGCAGCGGCCCTGCACAACTGTGCCACCCCTGGCTGGGTCTCCATCCCTCATTTGTAAAATGTGGGCCTTGCCAAATAGATTTTAAGGTACCATAATATTCCATGAATATTCCATGAATCATCAGCTAACTTTGTGACTTGTCGAAATCATTCACGTCTCTGTATTTGAGGTTTCTCAACTGTAAAATGGGGGTATTGATTCCTGCTCTACCCATCTCAATGAATTCCTCTGAGTACCAATGAAATGAAGAATATAATTCTCATTCATTGCTGGTAGGAATGTAAAATAGTGCCACTGCTCTGGAAACAATTTGGCAGCTCCTCAAACAGTTAAACATAGAGGTACCATATGACCCAGGAATTCCACTCCTAGGTATATAGCCAAAAGAATGGAAAACATATGCCCACACAAAAATTCGTTCATAAATGCTCACAGCATCATTATTCACCATAGCCCCAAAGTGGAAACAACCCAAATGCTCATCAACTGACAAACGGATAAACAGAATGAATTAGATCCATGTAATGAAATATTGGAGAAGGAAATGGCAACCCACTCCAGTGTTCTTGCCTGGAGAATCCCAGGGATGGTGGAGCCTGGTGGGCTGCCGTCTATGGGGTCGCACAGAGTCGGACACGACTGAAGCCACTTAGCAGAAGCAATGAAATATTATTCGGCAATAAAATGTATGGACACAAGCTACAACATGGATGAACCTTGAAAATATTATGCTTAGTGAATGAAGTCAGCCACAAAGGGCCACATATTCTATGAATCTATTTATATGAAATGTCCAGAATAACGAACTCTCTACAGACAGAAAGTATGTAGCTTCCTAAGGCTGGAGGAAGCAGTGCTGGGGAACAACTGCTAAT
The DNA here is from genome assembly GCF_029407905.1 of Bubalus kerabau. Taxonomy (NCBI): domain Eukaryota; kingdom Metazoa; phylum Chordata; class Mammalia; order Artiodactyla; family Bovidae; genus Bubalus; species Bubalus kerabau. The sequence continues at coordinate 111,233,784 of NC_073628.1, read as the reverse complement.
GTCTGGGGTTTGTTTTAGGAGTGATGAAAATATTCTGAATTAGACAGTGATGATGGCTGCTCAATTCTGTATATACTAAAAACCACTGAATCACACACACTATAAAAAGTGGACTTTATAGTATGTAAATTATAACTCAATAAGTCTGTTCTTAAAAAATGAGAAACAGAGATGAAAGAGCGTTAAAAATTATGAACCGTTACTATTTAAAAGTGCAATCTTAGGATCCTCAGAATGGAGTACACAGCAATCAAAAGAGAATTTCTCCACTAAGAAAGCAATAAGACTTCCTTGTTCCGAAGAGATCGCAGCGCAAGTCATTTTCCTAAGGTACTTACCTCACAGATCCTAACATGTGGCTTCTTTCTTTCAAGAAGAAATATTTAATGATTGATCACAAAGTAAATTCACAGTTGGAGGGACAGTGGATAGATAAAACCAATCACCATTTATCTTTGCAAGATAAAAGTATGAGGCCAAATGTGAGCCCCTTATTTTGATGTAATGTGTAAAAAGGAAGTGAGGGATGGTATGTGGTTTGGCAGAAGTCTACCCTCCTGGGCTTCCAGAAATCATCAATTCTGCCACTGTCAGCTCAGGAACACAAAACTTGACCAGCCATTGACTTTAGCACGTCAGGGCTTCCATTTCTAAACAGCAGTGCTCCCTTACCTGTCGGGGCCTTGGTGTCAGCCTTCCTGCTCTCCCGGTCCCCCTTCTGGGCCCACACGTGGACCGTGTACTCCACGCCCGGCCTCAGACCCGTCAGGACGGTGCTGGTCTGCTCCTTCCCCACCGGAACCTCCCTGGTGTCTCCATCAGCAGAGGTATAGCGCACCAGGTACCTGTCGATGACGGCCTGCACTGGGGCCCAGGAGACGGTGGCCGTGTTCTCCGTCACCTGCTCAGTCACCAGGTTTTGGGGGCTGTCAATGTCTGAAAGGAAGATGCTGATCAATAAACACTATTCACAGAGTGAAATCTTGTGGCCACGTTGCTTGGGGTGGGGTAGTTTCCTATTCTCATAATTTTCCTATCTCATATGTCAGGTTTCAGCTGTTTCATGGACATAGATCTCTTTATACATCCAGACTTGAGGATTTTCAAGGAGGAAGTACAGAACAGCAGAATGAGCAGTAGACCCGGAGTCAGGAGAGCCGTGGCCCTGGACAACCCAGCTGTCTCTGGCTGGACCTCAGTTTCTTGATCTGTAAATCTTGCCTTCAGGTTGTATGGTCTCATGTACCTTTGAGCCCTACTGGTCCATGCATGCATCTAATCTCATAAATTATTAACTTGCTTTGTGACCCTGGGCAATTCACTTCACTTCTCTGCATCTGTAAAACGGGGGTGTTCAATAGTTATTGTACATCTCTCCAGGGTAGCTCTGAAAACCAAGACCAACAAACGTCATGTAGAAAGGGGTCTTGACTATAATATGGTTATCAGTGTTTATGGGGAAAAAAAGGCATAGGGAGATAACATGAGTACATATTCTGTAGAGTTGGGTATCATAGGACTTAATAACATGCCCTTTATAACAGTTTCTGGCACAGAGTGCATGTCCAGTGACCACAAGCTATTTTAAATGATAGCAGTTTGTTGACATTTTACAAATGTACAAGATTATATTTCTCCATACTGCACATAGATAATGTATTCAAAAATGTATTCACCAAGAGAATAAGAGCACTTCTCTGTTCCACATACAGGCATACCTAGTTTTATTGTGCTTCTCTCTATTGTGCATCATAGATATTACACTTTTCACAAATCAAAAGTCTGTGGCAATCCTGCACACAGCAAGTTATTGGCACCATTTTGCATTTGCCAACAGCATTTTCTCACTCTATGTCTTTGCACCACATTTTGGTAATGCTCATAATATTTCAAACTTTTTCATTCTTATTATATTGGTTTTGGTGATCTGTGGTGAGTGAGCTTCAATGGTACTACAATTTGCTGAAGGTTCACATAATGATGAGCATTTTTAGCAAAAAAGTATTTTTAATTAAAGTATATACATTTTTTAGGCATTATGCTATTTACATTTCATAGACTACAGCACAGTGTAAATGTAACTTTTATATGCACTGGCAAACAAGAAATTCATGTGACTTTCTTTATTGTGATGTTCACTTTATTGCAGTAATGTGGAAACAAACACAATATCTTGGAGATATGCCTATAGTTGATTGCAAAAGCCATTACCCTAAGGTCTTATCATAGACTTACAATCATATGTTCAAGTGGGACCATCCTTATCTCGGCTTAGGCCTGACCCCAAGAACATAAGTATCTACATTCCAACCTGAGGGCCCAAAGCCAAGGTGGGTACAACAGTTTTGTGGCCTTTGATTGATCAACCAACTACAGACTATGAATGAGGTTGGAGAGCACAAAGAGGTGGGACTTACAGAGTGGATTTCTTTGAAAAGAGTTACACGGAGAGTCCCATGGGTGAGGGCCAAGCCTCGAGTAAACAGTTGCAATAGGATCCCTTGCTGACCTGCACAGGTATACTCTAGAGCAAAAGTTCTCAACCAGGGGTGAGATCAGTTCAGTGTGGGATAGGGAGGCTCCTGGCCCCAAATGGGTACAGGTCAGAGATGCTCCTAAACATGCTACAGTGTACAAGACAGACCCCTGCAACAAAGAATTATCAACAGTGCCCAGGTTGAGAAAACATGACCAAAGCTTAGGGAACACCATGGGCTGGTGTCTGACCTGTGCATAAAATATCTGAGATGTGAAAAAACTGCTGGTTGCCTTGCTGCAGAGAAAGGAGACGCTGCAACGTTGGGAAAAGAAAAAAAAAAAAATATATCTGGCTGCGTGGACAAAGGGTGCATGTGTGTTCCACATGGACCAGATGTGGACCAAGGCAAGGATAGCCCACCTGGGGTTACTTTAGAAGCTATGGAAGGGAATCACCCAGAGGGGTGAAGAGACCCCACCAGAAGGGCAGTGGTGGGCACCCCCAGATGTGTGAGCAGAGGAAGAGGAGTGGGAGACCAGTAATAGAGGTACAGGTGCCCACAAGATCACTCCTGTGAAAGAGTTGAGGGAAGAGGACAGATGAGCTGTCTCTGAAGAACCCAAGGAAGTGTTCCATGAAGGAAAAGTTGGTTTTAATCCTTGTTGGGCACCATTGACAGACTCAAGCCAGCTGTGACTGTTACTGTCAAGTGAGATCTCTCACCTCTCCTCCTGCTGACCCCTGAACTCCCACACACAAAACATTAATGGGTCAGAAAGTCTAGCTAGCACTCTGGAAGAACAGTGCTTGAAGAACAGAAGAGAAATATAAGAGAAGCCAAGCACACCCACTTCCGTGGCAGGCAGTCCGCCCACGAATGGCCCAAGCTGGTGAAGAAGAGCAGGTTTAACTTTCAATAAAGTATGTACAATTACTTGGATGTAGATATCTTAATTATTAAGATGAAACATATTGGGGGCTTAAAGTGACTTAGACATTTGCTTATTCTGAACCAATAAAACACCATCATTTCTTCCAAAAATGTTCATCCAAAGGGCAGAAACAAAAATAAGCACTGTGGAAAGGCTTTAAACTGGTGAGGAAGGAAGAAATTTGGTTTCGGATCAGCCCATCCCTCAGCACGGTCATTACTTGTGCTTTCTTTATATTTATCCCTTATGAAGGGGAAGGTTTTAGGTGTAAACAACAAAGCAGGTGCACAGATAGACAAATGACCGTGAGCAGGAACGTCAGTGTTGAAAGCCTAAACTTTGGTCTTTAATCAAACAGGACAAGCTACACATTCTAAGAGAAGCCACACCATGGAAGAAAGGGGTACACAATTTCCTACGCAAGGATACAGCCTGCTCATCCTTAAGCCTCTCTTTCTGTTAAGGTGAGAGAAGGAAAACCAACCTAGACAGACCACGAGTTTAGCAGTGACATAGTACCAATACGTGCTCCATTACCTGTCGGGGCCTTGGTGTCGGCCTTCCTGCTCTCCCGGTCCCCCTTCTGGGCCCACACGTGGACTGTGTACTCCACGCCCGGCCTCAGGCCCGTCAGGACGGTGCTGCTCTGCTCCTTCCCCACCGGAACCTCCCTGGTGTCTCCGTCAGCAGAGGTGTAGCTCACCAGGTACCTGTCGATGACGGCCTGCACTGGCGCCCAGGAGACGGTGGCCGTGTTCTCCGTCACCTGCTCGGTCACCAGGTTTTGGGGGCTGTCGATTTCTTTAAGAAAACATTTGGGAAAGACTAAGCCTTGAAGCAACATAAGAGATACCCATCACCCCATCACAGAGATTTTTATCTCCTAGAGCCCTCTTAGCACAAGACAATGGCTTTCCCATCCCAGATTCCCTGGTGGGAGTCAAGGGAGAAAGTAACCCCTGGTTCTCCACATCAAAGGACTCTTCATTATAAAGCTGACATACTTCTTTAGCTTCCAACTCTCTAAAATGTGGGAGGAACAATGTCTTCTTAGCAACATTATGGCACATCAAAACAATCCATTAAGTATCTGGCATGATTTTGGGATATCTAATTTACCATTCTTTCAAGGACTACTTCCCAAGCAATCGTTATAGAAGTACTATCATAATCATTGCAATGACCAGATCCTATCAGTATCTTGACTGAGTCTGCTAAAAACACAGCCACTGCACAGCTTCCCTTCTGCCTTCTAGGCGGCTGAGTGGCTCCATGAGTAGCTGTCACATCAGGAAGGGCAGCACGATGAGATCACCACTAGAACTCACTGTCTCATTTGAGCTTTCAGTCTCTGCTTTGCAAAGTCTCTCAACTCAAGACACATCTTTTGTCACCATGCACACCCAAATCCACACCCTCAAACTTCAATCTCCATTGACCATCTTTCTCTTATTACCTGTCGGGGCCTTGGTGTCGGCCTTCCTGCTCTCCCGGTCCCCCTTCTGGGCCCACACATGGACCGTGTACTCCACGCCTGGCCTCAGGCCCGTCAGGACGGTGCTGCTCTGCTCCTTCCCCACCGGAACCTCCCTGGTGTCTCCATCAGCAGAGGTGTAGCGCACCAGGTACCTGTCGATGATGGCCTGCACCGGGGCCCAGGAGACGGTGGCCATGTTCTCCGTCACCTGCTCGGTCACCAGGTTCTGGGGGCTGTCAATTTCTTTAAGAGATGAAAAAGTGTACCATTCGCGAACTCACTAATTTGTCAAAGGCCAGCACACAAACAACCAAAATGGCGACCTCAACAAATTTCAGAGTGTGTTATATGCCAATACTTGGGATAACTTAAGGGTTTAATTAAGCAAGTGGTCTGAAATTTCCAAGAATGAGCCATTTGCGTTTAATGAAAAGTAAGGTTTACAGACAAAGCCTATATTGAGTCTCAACTCTATAAACTTTTCTCTACAAGTTGCCTTTGGATAAAAAGATTTTGTCTTCATATACACATTTCTCCATTACCCTGGATTTACATAATGTGCTCTTTTAGTTCCTGACTCCTTATACTGGAAAGCAGTTACACTTCAATAAATCTTTGCATCAGATCTAATATTTTCTTTTGGAAGAAAAATATCCAATAAGTAGAAGCTGTCAGTTCTTTCCATATAAAACATTATGTCTGAGGCCAGAGAACTGGGAGACTTTTAAAGTGAATGTATTTGATGTCTAGGTGGATAAAAATAATCCTACTTGTCTGAGTTTCTATGCAGTTAAACTGAGTTGAAACCTGGGTTCCACTAGTTCCTGGTTGCCAACTTAGAACAAACTGTACAACTTAAGTCTTGGTCTCCTTGTCTCTACAAAGAAGGAAATATCAGTACCTACCTCTGTTTAAGATGAATGGTAAATGAGATATTGCATAGTAAATCTTAAATATGAGCTCTTTGCTATTACGAATGTCACTTAAGGTATGAAATATCACTTTCTCCTCAAAACGTAAACCCTTAAAAAGTCAAAAATCTAAGGAATCGGGTGTAATGATTAGCATGCCTTTACTCTCCTGTTTCAAAAACCACTTCCTTGAAAGGCTGAGCTTTCTGTGACAACAGCTTTATTTCAGACCTGTACACCATAACTTGCCAATGTGGCCAGGCCAGCTCGGTGTGATACACAGACAAGGGAGAACATGCCAGAAGGAGCACAGGAGCTCGGAATGTACCACCAACAGCTGACATGAAAGGACAATTTATTCTGGGATTCGGAGCTGCCTTCTCCATCCCAGCCTCATCTTTCCACACTCCACCCCTCACACTGACCCACCCACCATAAACACCACTAAAGATAACATTACCAAGATAAGCTGATGTTAAGCCATGAAAACCAGCCCGTCATATTCCCATACCTTGGCTGTTCAGTCGCTCAGTCGTGTCTGGCTCTTTGCGACCCCATGGGTTGCAGCGCTCCAGGCCTCCCTGTCCTTCTCTGCATGGGCTGCTCCCACTGCTAACAGCCGCCCATCCTTCTAGACTCTTCAGGCGTCACCTCCGCCTGTGGGCTGCCATGACTCCTCTCACCCCTACCTTTTTTCAGACTCCCATAGTTCCAGGGTTATGCTAACACAACATAAGTCACTGCACTTTATCTTTTTCACTTGTCTTCTCTTCCCAGAGGACTGTGAGCAACGTATGAGCACAAACTGTGTCTTCTACCTCTGTATCCCCAGAGCCCGGCTCCATGACTGACACCCCCGGCAGCACCGCACCAGTAGCTCCTCTAATCTGTGGTACTTATTCACACCGCCCTCACCTGTGAGCAGGGAAACCTCTTCTTTATTACAACTTTCACTGTCTTAAAAAGGTTGACCCAGGGACTTCCCTGGTGGTCCAGTGGTTAAGAATCACCTGCCAACGCAGGGGACATGGGTTCAGTCCTTGGTCCGGGAAGCTCCCACATGCTACAGGGAAATGAAGCCCGTGCACCACAACGACTTGAGCCCACGAGCCTAGAGCCTGTGCTGCTCAACCAGAGAGGCCACCTCAACGAGGAGCCCGTGCAACCACAACCAGAGTAGCCCCTCTAGCGCCACTCGCCACAACTAGGGAAAACCCGTGCACAGCAAGGAAGATCCAGCACCGTCAAAAATAAATAATAAATAAATGTTTTCTTAAAAGGTTGACCCACGTGTTCTATTCACAACACCCAAAATCCTGGTAAATGGAAGGCCACGTGTAATATAACCCAGGATCTGGTAATCTACGGTCAGTCCATCGGCCAAATCTGACCCACTGCCTAATTACATAAATCAAGTGTTATTAGAACACAGTCATGCCAGTTCATTTACATACTATCTATGGCTGTTTTCTCATTTCAGTGGCAGAGTGGAGTAGACCACCAGAGACTGTGTGGTCCCCAAAGCTGAAAATATTTACTCTCTGGCCTTCTGTAGAAGGTTTTCTGACCCTGACTTTAAACAAATCTAGATCTCACCACCCTTACTGCCAGCTGCTTCTTCCCCTGGAGGAGACAAAGACCATGTAGCCTCAGGAGGCTATGGACCATGAAATGCTTCCAGGTCAAATGCGGATTAACATTTCTGTGCACTGAATGTTTGTGTCTTTTCAAAATGTATATGTCGAAGATCTAACCCCTCATTTGATGGTATTTGGAGGAGGGACCCTTGGGAGGGAATGAGCTTTAGATGAGATCATAAGGATGGGGCTCCCATGGTGGGATTAATGTCTCTCTGAGAAAAACAGGAGACCAGAACCTCCCCTCTCCAGCATGTAAAGATGAAGGAAGCATCTGTAAGTCGAGAAGAGAGCCCTCACCAATAAATGAATCATCTGGCACCCAGATCATGGGAATTTCCAGGCTCCAGAACTGTAGGAAATAAGGTTCTGTTGTTTAAGCCAACCAGCCCATGGTGTTTTGCTATAGCAGCCCAAGCAGACTAAGACACATTTCAAGAAATAAGCACGACTATGATTTATGTAGCACTCTCTATGTCAGGTAGGGACTTCCCTTGTAGCTCAGTTGGTAAAGAATCTGCCTGCAATGCAGGAGACCTGGGTTCAATTCCTAGGTCAGGAGAAGGAAATGGCAACCCATTCCATGATTCTTGCCTGGAGAATCCCATGGACAGAAGAGCCTGGAGGGCTACAGTCCCTGTGGTCCCAGAGTTGGATACAACTTAGCAACTACACCACCACCTCCTCTATGTCAGGTACTTACATGGATTAATTCATGTGATCCTCACACTAACCCAATGATGCAGAGAGTCACATGCCCCATCTAAGAGACAAGAATCTGAGGGACGGAAGTGAAATAAGTTGCCCCAAATCTCTCGGCTAATAAATGGTAGAGCTGAGATTAAAACTTGGATAGTCAAGCTTCTGAAACCATATTCCTAACTGATTATCAGCTTCTCTGAGCATCTTGACACTAAGAGACTGTCCAAAACAGAAGTCTATCAATAGGTGAATACTTTTCTAGGATTCCTGTCATGAGTGTGGGATGTCAGTGGACTCCAGGATTAGGCTTCTCTGAATTCAAAGTCGATGCCAGAGGAGGGTTTAAGCAGAAGGAATGTCTGGGATATACATTCCCACACAGCCTCAGGACACCTGCAGGCCCCAGCTGAGCAGAATGACGGGATGGAGTGAGGGAGCCCTTATAGTTTCAGAAAGCATAAAGTTAGAATTGGTACATTTGGTAAATGTTGACTCAGGAGGCAAACCATTTTCATGGTCTGAAAGACAGCTCCCAAGTACACACACAGTGCCTGTGCGTCACTGCAAGCTGAGATAAGCATTCAAATTCACTGTCAGCCAAATGTTTTGAGTTTTCATATCCAAAAAAAAAATGAAAATTAGAAAGTGTTCCTCTGCTCTAGGGAGTCGCATGTGGAATTTCAACCCACTTCTGATTCAAATTAAAAGGATGGTCTCTTTTGCTTGAGGTTAAAAAGGGGAAAAATTCATAATTAAGAAATTTAAAATTGCTTTGGCAACCCCCTGCCCCACACATGCAAACAAAAGAGCTGGTGTTAGGTGGGATTTGGTCTCCTAATTCAAGAATCAATCTTCTCCCTGCCGTGAGGAAGTCTGTTTATTTAGAGATGGGAGAGAATAAGAATGAGAGACGACTCCCCTTCTCCTGTTACCTGTGAGGGCCGTGGTGTCCGCCTTCTTGCTCCCCTGGTTGCCCCTCTCAGCCCACACGTAGACTTCATAGGCCTCCCCCGGCCTCAGGCCTGTCAGGACAGTGCTGTTCTGCTCCCTGGGCACCGCCGTGTCCTTGGTCTCCCCGTCAGCGGAGATGTAGCGCACCATGTACTTATCAATGACTGCCCGGACTGGCTCCCAGGAGACCTCCACTGTGTCTTCAGTCACTCGGTCGGTGACCACATTGGTTGGACTATCAATTTCTTCATAAACATAACACAAGAAAGAAAAATTAGAGAAGACCTTTGGCTGGTCAAGGTTACAAATGTTTCAAGATTGCATTCTTCTGGATGACCTGGTTCCATAGTCTGTGCAATGCAAGACTCTCCGTCATCTATGACAGGGGACAACTGGCCTCTGCTTGAACCCTAAGCTGAGAAAAGTCTTCCTGATGGATATCCATTTTCAGACTGCTGAACACATTAGAGAAAGCTCTTCCAAGTGTGGCCGCTTGAAGTGGCTACTCCTTCAAGGATGTCTACCCTTGGTGGGCATGGAGAATACATCTAATTCCTCTTCCCAGGGACCATTCAGCAGGTGGATGGTCTCTTCCTATACTGTGCTGTACTTAGTCACTCAGTCATATCCGACTCTTTGTGACCCCATAGACTGTAGCCCGCCAGGCTCCTCTGTCCATGGGGATTCTCCAGGCAAGAATACTGGAGAGGGTTGCCATGCCCTCCTTCAGGGGATCTTCCCAACTCAGGGTCTCCAGCATTGTAGGTGGATTCTTTACCATCTGAGTCACCAGGGAGGCCTGGTCTCTTCCTACTTCTCCCCTAATCAAAACAGCTTCACCTCTCTAATTTATGCACTTGTAAATTAAAATCTATTATATTGTATTATAAACTTATATTACCAACTTCCCACTTAGTTTCTAGAATTGGCATTTACATCTAGATGTGTTCTTGTCTTTCCCTTTTCATAGAAAAATTCCCAGAACTCAGTTCATTTATTCAACAATTCACTGAGCATCCATTCCATGCCATGGAATGTAATGGCTCTCAGGAATTGCCGATTAACAGGACAGTCAAAAATCCCTCTTCATGTAGACTTCATATTCTAGAAGGACTAACCCAGAACAAAATGTCACAGACACGTTACCCCTCAATAACAGCCTCAGCCCAGAGCCTCAGAAAATTCCTCTTTTCTTCATACTTGTCCCAGTTACCCCAGGGGTTTTCAACCTTTGTCAACCAAGGACACCTACTAAGTACCACCACCAGAGGGTCTACTTCAGAAGGTCTGAGATATGCCCTCACATCTCTATTTAAAAAACAGATACACAAAACTGCACAGGTGATTCTGATGTACATCAAATGTTGAGGATCTCCACATTAAACCACATCTTCCCAATTTTTGCATATCATACATGTCCACCATTTATCCTCATTATATTTTATCTTACAGATTCCATTTATAATGTAGTCTTTCATCCAAGATGCCCACTTTCCTTTCCAGGTTCTTACCATTTGCAAACTTAATAAGTGATTCATCTGAGTGCACCCATCAAGGTCACTGATAAAGATGCTTGCCCCAAGACCCCGCCTTACATATAGACTGGTATCCTTCTGGGTGAAGACACACAGAAGGGAAAGCTGAGCATTTTTCTTCTTCCTCATCCTGCTCTAGTTCTCTTAGCCAAGGATTTTCCAGCAGAGAAGCTACAACTTTACATAGCTGTGTTCTTTGACATCAGTGCGCTTTTCTTGAGCACAGTGGCTGTGTTTTGTGTGCAAGGAAATGAAATACATTCTATCACCAACAGTGCATATTTTATTTAATAAATCAACTGCCATTTATTAACCACATACTAAGTGCCAGGTGCTTTTAATTCATGACTTTATCAGACCTCATAGTAACAACATAAGGCATTTACCAGGTTCTCCATGTACTAGTTTGCAAATTAATAATGGTTACCATTTTGAGATCACTAATTATATGCAAGACTCAGAGAGATTAGATAAATTGCCCAAACTACACAGACAGTAAATGGTAGATCCTGATTCCTTCTTTAAACAATCATTGAGTGTCTACTTGGAGCCAGAGACTCAGCAGTGGTATGAGTTAAATTGTGTCCCCTTACCAAAAAGATAAATCTAAGTACTAAACCCCAGCACCTCAAAATGTGACTTCATTTAGAGGTCTAGAGATATAGGGTTAAAATGAGGTCTTTATGGTGGTGGAACCGATCCTTATAAAAGGGGGAAATTTGGACACAGACACATTCAAATGGAAGACAAGATGAAGGCCCTCAAGGAGGAGACAGGCATGTGAATGGGCACCCCAGTGTTCGCTGCAGCTCTGTTCACAAGAGCCAAGACACAGAAGCAGCCTAAAGGTCCATCAATGGAGGAACGGGTAAAGAAGATATATATTAGTATGTATCCATATACACACACGCAATGGAACACTACTCAGCCAGTAAAAAGAATGAAATAATGCTATTTGCAGCAACATGGCTGAACCTAGAGAATGACTTCTCAGTAAGTCAGAGAAAGAGAAATATCATATGATATCCCTTATATAATGGAATCGTAAAAAGCCATGATACAAATGAACTTATTTACAAAACAAAAACAGATTCCCAGACTTAGAGAGCAAACTTATGGTTGCCAGAGGGGAGGATGGGGAGAAGGGATAGTTAGGGAGTTTGATATGGACATGTACACACTGCTATATTTAAAATGGATAACCAACAAGGACCTACTGTATAGCACAGGGAACTCTGCTCAATGTTATGTGGCAGCCTGAATGGGAAGAGAGTTCGGGGGAGAATGGATACATGTATGTGTACGACTGAGTCCCCTTGTTGTCCACCTGAAACTATCACAATATTGTTGATAGACTGTACTCCAATACAAACAAAAAAGCTAAAAAACAAAACAAAACAAAGATTGCCAACAAACCCCAGAGGCTGGAAGGGACAAGAAAGGATCCTCCCCTTGAGCTGTTGGAGAAAATGTGGCCCTGCTGACACCTTGATTTCAGAACTTCCAGCCTCCACAATCGAGAGACACTCAATTTGTTTTAAGCCACCCAGGTTTTGGTACTTGGTTATAGCAGCCCTGGTGAACTAATATAAGCAATGAAGAGAATAAAGACCCTCGACCAGGGAGCTTACTTTCTCTTGGAAGAGCCAAACAATGAACAAGTGGAGATAGTGTTAGGAAGCCCAATAGGGCAAGGTAAAGGAATTAGAAAGTGAGAGAAGAAAGATGCTTGGGATTTTAGAAGGAAGGCCAGTGAGAAGGTAATATCTGAGCAAAGAGCAAAGTGAAATGAGGCATCGGGCCATGGACAATCTGGGAGACCTCACTTCAGGCAAAGGTAGCAGCGAGTTCAAAGGCCCTGCTCCATGTATTCGGGGAACAGCAGTAGGCCAGGGCATCAGGACAGAGTAGGAGAGGGGGTTGAGTGGCTGAAAGTGAGGCTAAGGAGGCAAGGGGATGCCTTTAAAAGTCATTGTAACAACTTGGCTTTTGCACAGAATGAGATGAGAAGCTTCTGGGGGTGGCAGAGGGGGGCGGTGGCTCAAAGAATAGTATGATCTGACATGTTATAAAAGGATCCCTCTGGCTGCTGGAGAGAGTACAGACTATCGCAGGTCAAGAGCGGAGTCCCCTAGGAGGCCACTACAACAGTTAATGTGTGAGATGACAGGAACATGGACAACTGTGGCAGATGAAAGAGGACTGGGGAGACTGAAAGACAGAGCTGCCAGAGTCCGCTCGGGAATCTGACATGACTATAATGACTTGGTTTGGGTCTTGAGCAATTTGCAGCAAGTGGCGACATTTACAGAGATGGGGAGATCTTTGGTACTGGTATTACAACAAATGCTAAAGGAACCTCTCTAGGCAGGAAACACAAGAGATGGGGAGATACGAGGGAGGGTAGAGTCTCCAGAAGAGGTCGAGGAGAGGAATGGAACCAAAGGTTTGCTTTTGGACTTATTAACTGGTAACTGGTAGAGTCAAGATTTGAATCCAGTCCCATCTACCTAAGACTACAAATTTCCACCTTATACCACTACCATTGGCCTCTACTTCTTCTTCTTCTTTTAGTATTTATTTGTTTAGCTGCATCCAGCCTTGGTTGTAGCACACAGGACCTTCATTGTGTTATGCAGCATTTCAGGCAGACTCTCTAGTTGTGGCACAGGTTCAATCATTGCACACGCAGGCTCAGTTGCTCTGAGGCAAGTGAAGTCTTAGTTCCCCCACCAGGGATTGAACCCATGTCCCTGGCATTGCAAGACCGATTCTTAACTGCTGGACCACCAGGAAAGGCCCCCATCAGCCTCTTCTTACAGAACTATGACTACTACTAAGAATGCAAAAAAAGTGAAAGTGTTAGTCGCTCAGTCATGTCCAACTCTTTACAACCCCATGGACCATAGCCCACCAGGCTCCTCTGTCCATGGGATTCTCCAGGCAAGAATACTGGAGTGGGTTGCCAGTCCCTTCTCCAGGGGATCTTTCCAACCCAGGAATCAAACCCGGGTTTCCCATACTGCAGGCAGATTCTTTACCATCTGAGCCACTAGGGAAGCCCACTGCTAAAATGATAATAATCAGTTGCAAATAAAATAAAATATGATCTGAAAATTTCTTGCGACCTGAAATCCAGCAGCACTGGTGGATTGGAACTTGGAGGGGCAACTAGAAAGAGGACATGGTCCCAGGCTGTCACCTCTGGGAGACTGGGGCTGGGTGTATCTCACACCCACTGGCAAAGTGGGTCTCTTGGGATGAAAGGGCAGTGCGTTCAGAACACAGACACCAGAAGAGCCTAGTCCTGGGCCTCTGGAGGCTCAAGCAGGCTCTACGAGGATGCTCAGGAGAAAGTGTGTACCCTGAGGGAGAGGGCTTCCTCCTCACCCCATTGCCCCTTTCTGTGCAAAGCATGATTCTGCACATGTCAGGGAGGATATGAAGAGAGCCTCCAATGGTGATATGTCACTTTGGGGAAATCAGTGCTAAACTGGGAGTGGGGACACTTTGACTGGCAAAGTGAGGATGGGGAACACCCAGAGAGTCCTGCCTCTTGAAGTCCCTGGCCCCCATCCTCTCCCACATCTGTATAACCCCCAGGCCTCTCACCACCTCCCCCTGCCCCGGATCAGTACTTGTCACTATAGCTGCCAGGACCCTCAGCCCAGGCCCACGGCGTTGTAGGGAGAGGGCTGCCTGCGTGTGCAGCCCTGTCAAGATCCATCATATCCACATGGTTGGATGGAGGAAGCCTTATGTTTGTATAATCAAGTTTGATAGAATAATATATAAAAAGCACCTGGCATGTAGTATGTGGTCAATCAATGGCACCTGGCTTTTTCAACACATTATAGTTTTACAGGTCATTTGCAAAAAGTGAGCTTATGTAACACACCTCTTATTAGAGAAAAAAAAAGCACATAAGGAATAATCATGAGACAAGGGGCTACCTCTAGGATTACACACCAATTTATCTCTGTGGCAGCCACTACAATACTCTAATATCTGGGAAACAGATCAGAAAGATTAGAGAATGACCCTCAAAGAAGAAACTGAATGTTTCCATATATCCCCTCATTTTTGGATTTCCTTTCTATCTAGATAACCACAGAGCATCAAGGAGATTCTCGCTAGTTTACTATTTTATACATAGTCATGTATATTATACATGTCAATCCCAATCTCCCAATTCATCCCACCTCTTCTTTTCCCGCTTGGCGTCCATACACTTGTTCTCAACGACTGTGTCTCTATTTCTGCTTTGCAAATAGGTTCATCTGTACCATTTTGCATATATATAACTGATTCACTGTGCTATACAGCAGAAACTAATACAACATTGTAAAGCAACTATACTCTGATAAAATGTTTTTTAACATAAACAGTAATGAGGGCAGGCTTGCCTTTACATATAATAAAATTATGATAAGTCAAAAAAAAAAAAGAAAGAAAGATAAAGGAAATCTTCTTCTAAAAAAAATAGAAAGAAAAAGAAACTGAATATTGTCTTTCCATCACTGCCTGTGGATTAAGGACAGTCCTAAAGAGACGTGTTAGACTGCCTCTGTCCCACTTGGGTGAACAGGGCTAAGCTACCACCAAGGTTTATGGGAACCGATCCAGGGAAGTACAGATTTCTGGCACAAGACCTTATTTTGACACACAGCCCTGAGGCTCCTCCTCCTCCTCCCAACAGTCCCAGCACCCCCAGGAACAGAGAAGAACCAGGAAAAAGCCATCTCGGCTATGAAGAGTGAGAAGGTAGGAGGCAAAATAGAATCATAGCATGTCAGAGTTACAGAGACCTCGCTCAGAGAGGACATGTGACTTCTCCAAACTCATAAAGTCAGTGAGAGGCCGGGCTAGCCTGGAACTCGGGACTCCCCGCCCCCTTTCTCTCAACTCCCTAACAGCAACAACAACTTAAGTGTTTAAGAGGCTCTTTAATGAGCTGCTCCTCTCCTTGATAAATTTCAGGATGGGAATCGGATGCCAAGATACAGATGTAGGAGGAAAGCCTCAGTGATAGGACCCCCCACAATGCACTACGTCACTGGAAGGGGCCAGCTTAGCAGGACCAAGACCTCCCTCTCTGCCAAGAACGAATATGGGGATCATAAACAGTCTTTTCCATGGAACAAAGCCTTTTAGTAGCCTGCTGCAGCTGGCCAAATCTGAGATGAGTCACAGCCGCGGCTCAACTGGGAGATGGGCCCTCCTGCCCTGGCCCCAGCTTCCTCCTCAGGCTGCAATCTCCCACCTGCTGGACACTAGCAGCCCTGGTGGGAACTTTCTCGGGGCCATGGGAGGTGAGAGACATCTAAGACAAGAGTTATGAGGCTTGATAGGAGAGATTCACTTTTGAGTGCATGTATTAGGTGGCGCCAATGGTAAAGAACCTGCCTGCCAGTGCAGGAAACATAAGAGATGTGGGTTCGATTCCTAGGTTGAGAAGATCCCCTGGAGGAGAACATGGCAACCCATTCCAGTATTCTTGCCTGGAGAAGCCCATGGACAGAGGAGCTTGGCAGGCTGTGGTCCACAGGGTCGCAAAGAGTCGGACACGACTGAAGTGACTTAGCACACACACACTCAAATAAAGGTGAGCCCCATTTCAGAGAGATCTACAAAACTGGGGATACAGAAAAGGCTAGTAAGGAGTTCTAGCACGCAAGGACAGGTTTTGCTGCTTTATGACAAGATTCCCCCACACGGTTGGGTAGGGTTACAGCTATCCTGGGTCTATGCTGATACCCTCAACAGCACAGGTCCACACTCCAACCCATGGCCACAGGCTTAGGGACAGCCTTCTCCATTCACAACAGCTGCATGTGAGCCACCCAGCTGGCATGTGGAAAATGGCACAGTCAGGGCCTAAAATCTATGGAGACATGGGCTTGAGGGCAGGGACAGGGACAGGGCCTACACCACTGTTCTGAAGGTGAGTTCACTGAAGAGATATGTATAGTACCTCTTCAGTACAGAACTATAGTAGCTATGTTTTCTCAGGTCTCCTCCACTGCTGTTCATTGTGGCAATAAAATTATTCAAAAGATATCATATGTAGAGAATGTGCTCACAGAGATCAATCCATCTTCATGCTGTCCTCCTCTAACTTTGCTTCTGGAAAGCAACCCTAAACTCAAATGTCATTCACTACTTTACTC
The DNA here is from genome assembly GCF_029407905.1 of Bubalus kerabau. NCBI lineage: Eukaryota > Metazoa > Chordata > Mammalia > Artiodactyla > Bovidae > Bubalus > Bubalus kerabau. The sequence continues at coordinate 111,216,990 of NC_073628.1, read as the reverse complement.
TGAATCTCCTAAACTTTGTAGGCCTCAACATTCTCATCTGTAAAATGGGAATAACAATGCTTGCAATGTTAGTAGAAGGACCAAAGATAATGTTCATGAAGCCCCTCGGTACCTAGAACACAGTGGGGCCTCAAAGGCTAGAGATTCTCATTATTTTTCAGCTACAAGGTATAGGTGTGAGGTGGCTGTGAGAGACAGGAGTTCTGAATGATACGGGAGCTCATCTTGAAACAAAAAGGAGCCAGAGAAGGAAAGTTTTAGGGGCTGGGCCATTTCAAATGAAGCACTGTGTTTGGGAAGCAATGACAAGTGAAAAGGATAGTAAGAGTTGCCAAAACTTATTTCATAGCATAGTCTCAAGGGAAAAGTTCTGAGAAAAGTGTTAACAAGTGAATACGCTAGACTGTATGTTCTAATGTGCCTGGGAACACGTGAGATTATGAAAAAGCAAGGGGTCCTTTGTTTCAGACTCACTATGGAAAGGCATGAATTACAGACGTTATTACAAAATCATAAACATAAAAAAGTAAGAGAAGGAATTTGAAACTCATGCAGTCCAACTTTCCATGTTACAGATGGAGCGTCACCTCTCCTGGTCTGAGGGGCCTGCCTCTCTGGTCATCTGATGTGATGCAGCTGTGAGGGTCTGATGGGGAAGTTTGGGAACACTTCTCCCTGGAGACACTGGCCTGGCTGACGTGTGCTTCTCCAGAAGCTGACCTGGTCCTGAGGTTTTTAGAGGTGCTTTTCACTGCACTTTGAGCATGTTAACAGGGTAAGATTTTTCAGTCGACACTTTCTCTTCCATGGTCTGAGTTCCGCTGAGTGATTCGTTAAATGAAAAATATCTGAACTGTGCCAGCTCCACCCTGTACAGGCATATGCCATTCTTATATTCCAGTGTGTTTTTCCATCGCATGGAATGCAAAACATCTGGAGAAAAGAGAGATTCTTCCCCTCCCTCTTACATTAACTAACAGTCTAGCCAGGTGTGAGAGTGTTTCCTGACCTTAGAAATAATTGTGTCTTTTTTGGTCATCTTAATAAGGTACATAATACAAATTTATTTGCAATCCAATAAAATATCCCATCCTGCTTTTAGAATATAATAAGCAATAAAAATATTTATTGAACACTCATGTTCTAGCTAGGATAATACACTTGAAAGTTTAATTGGCAATTCAAGGCCATTTGTAATTAAATGCTCTAGAAATTCAGGGGCAAAGATGGTTGCCATTTAACATGGTCCTAGAAGGCCTCAGTGGAGCGGCCAGTGTAGGGGCTGACCCTGGAGGGATGTGTGATGTTACTGCTGTGAGCCCTTGAAGGGCAGGGACCAGGGCTCGTCATCTATATATCTAAAGGAACCATGTCTCTAGGACCCAATGATACTCGGCAATTAATGCTCGTTGAACTGACTTAATTGACAGCTAGAGATAACAGTAGAGAATTTTCCAGGCAGGGGTAACAACACGAACAAACCCACGAGGTAGAGAGAAGTCTTCTGTGTTAGGGAACCCCAAGAAGAGTCCAGTTGCAGGAAGGCTTCCTGGTGGGAAATTCTGAGCACGACAGTGGCCCAGGTTGGATGGGCCCACAAAAGCCAAGATAAAAGGACTCTATCTTACCCAAGACAATGAGAAGTCACAGAATTTTTTTAGTCAGGGAGTAAAGAGTATGAAAATTAACCAGAAATTCCCTGGTGGCTCAGACGATAGAGAATCTGCCTGCAGTGCCGGAGAACCAGGTTCAATCTCTGGGTCATGAAGATCCCTTGGGGAAGGGAAGGACAGCCCACTCCAGTATTCATGTCTGGAGAATTCCACGGACAGAGGAGCCTGGTGGGCTACAGTCCATGGGGTCACAAAAGACACAACTGAATGACAGAAACTTTCAATTTCACAATGAACAGGGAAATAAATGTAGGTGCCCTTTTAGTTTTGCATCCACCAAAGTGGACATCCGGGGTTCCAGACCCAGCCCTGTCACTTCCAAGCTGGGCAATCTTAAGCTTAATTTCTCTAAGCCTCAGCTGTCTCATATGTGACTTAGACATAATAATAAGACCTACCACACAGGATCATAATCAGAACTAAATGAGATAATTCATGAGCAGTGCACAGTTAGTATAATGCCTGGGGCATGGTAAGCTCTCAATTAATTCACAGCTAAAGAAAAAGCCTCTAGAAGCAAGGAAAGACCTGCCATTTTCCAACTCACTGATGGTGACTCACTAGTCCACCGTTCATGCAGGCTGCACAGTATACTCTGTATGGTTAAAAAATTAATGTATTTTTTATTCTTTGTGATTGTCCAACTATATAATTCCTTCACATCCCAGCTATGCAATCTGTTAGGCAACTGAAACGGTGAATTCAATTCTTGCACCATCTCACTCTCATTCTCACCACCCCAACCAGCTACTGCCAGGACTGAATTGAAAAGAACTACAAAACTTTTCAAGAAAGTCTCCAAATTCAAATATCCCTTCTTTGCCGGCTCCAAGGATTAGCCTTTACCCAGCGGCATCAAGCTCACAGCCTCCCAACGTGACTTGGCAGGAGCACAGAGTGTTTGCACGAGGCTCACAATTCAATACGGGCTCAAGCACTGTCTAAAAACTAAAAATTACATAGGACATCTTGCATATAAAACTACCATGATTTCAAATTCTTTTCTGATTAATAAATTACAAACTTACTGTCAAATATTACTGATTCATAGCAACATTTGTCATCATATATTTTCTTAATCCACAGATGCTAAATCTATTGCTACTCCCCTGCGAAAGTCTTTAATATCTCTTGACATTTTAAAGCAAACTCCCTGAGTGTGTTTGTCATGAAAAAACACCGAAATGACAAGCAAAAAGTTATAAATCACCTGTCTTGGGTACTGTGGAGCTGTGTGCCTAAGTCCAAGATAATAAATGCCTTGGAAAGAAGTCAGTGATTGAAGCTATTAAAATAAGCAGAAAGGTGTTGGAAATAGCCTATCCCCTTGACTCCAAGAGCCAGGTGGAGATTTTCAACAGCAAGAAAAATGTGAGATAGAAGAAGTTTGCTTCCCCTCTCCTGCCCCGCGCCCCTCCGCCAGAAACGTCAGTACACAGAGAGACTGGCTGTCTCTATACACAGAAGTACAGAGTTTTTATCCAAAGAGGAGTCAGCCAAGAATATAGCAGAATGCGAGCATGGGATGCATTCACAGTGCCTCCACGTGGTTCTTACCTGTCCTGCCATTCAGAAGAATCGGCTTGCCCTCGAGGTCTCCCCTCATGGGGATGACTGTGATCTTATATTCCGTCCCCGGCTGCAGACCTGGAAACAAGCAGCCAGTGCCGGGTTGAGTACAGGCTCTGGACCCTGGAGCCCCAGCACTGCTCTTCCGGGGATTCGGCAGGGCGAGGGGTGAGGCTGTGCGTCTCCCCTCAAGACTACAGTCTACCTAAGGCAGCTAAAGAGCTGCAGGACCAGTGGAACATGAGGCATCACTGAGGAGCTTACGGGCCAGAATGGATGAGATGAATCTGATGAGGCTCTGGTTTCTTCCTTGGGCCATTAAGCACACATCTCCCAATTGTATTTATAGCCCAAATGTTTTTCTGCTCCTGACAATCATTTCCCCTCAAAAGTTTCTTTCCTTCCCATTGTAATCATTCACTTAACTTCTTCCTCTTTATTTTCTCTTTTGTCTTCACTTTACTTGGCCTTTTCTGTTTCTTTTTTGTTCTTAATTTTTGTTGTTTCTCTGTAGCAGCCACCTGAATGCTTGTTCCTTGTGGCACAAAAATTCAGACTTTGGTGACAAAATGCAGGCAAATGGTAGCATGTATGAGGCACAAAACATTGAGAACCCTAAGATGACCTCTCAAGACAGAAATCAGAGGGTGGAGGGCAGGACAAAGCCCCAGAGGAGGACGTACCAAGGAGCTGGTAAGCCTCAGGGCCCCTCACTTGCACCAGCCCCTTCCAAGGCCATGTGCGCGGGCATTCATGCTTATGTGTTACTTTTCTTAAAGAGGGTCCTGAAAACTGTGCAAGCCTCAGGTGCCACAAAACACTACCCAGCCCTGCATGGCCCCATTGTGTTTGCAGCCATCTGATTTCCAGTCTTCCAGTGTTTGCTCAGTCACCTGGGATGAGGAATGCCCCACTTCTGGCCGCCTAGCTCAACTCCTTCCACATATGATGCTGAACAAACCAAGTTCAACCAATTTCTCAATGTCTCTCTCTCTCCCACACCACACACACACACACACACATATACACACACACTCCATTCTTCCAAAAAGAAAGCCTGTCTGCCATCAAATCCCCTCTGAGACACAGAGGCTTCCAAGGGGTTAGCTGACTTGGAAGAACATTTCAGATGTGTAATCTGCTACCCGGGTGCTCCGAGATTCTGGAGTCAGCCCTGGGATGCTGGAGCAGAGTCTTCAGGCCCCTCAGAGTGGGCTGACCTCTGTGAGCTCCCGGAGTCAGGGTTCAGGTGATTCTCGAGGCCTCAGAATCCTCTGTGCACAGCTGAGTGCTGTAGCTACTGGTCCCCACTGCTCACACAGTCCCCACCTCAGCATCCACACCAAGCATCTCGCATCCCCAGTGCTGGCTCTTACCCGTGATGTCATATCGGCTCTTAGGGTCACCGCTCTTGGGCACGGTGACCTCGGCCACCTCCTGCCCTGTCAGGGGGCCATACTGCAACTTGTAGTAGTCCACCTCGGTCAGGGGGTTCTCCCATTCCACGTCAAGGGAATTCTCCGTCTCATCCGTCACCCAGGCAGTGCCAGGCACAGCGAGATCTAGTGCAGGGGTCAGGGAGGGCAAGAGAAAGCGGTGAAGACCAGGGCTCCTGTCTGTAACAGGCCGTTGGCTACCAGGTCAGCTCTCATTCTGGACACTCTGAATGCAGGCTGCAGCCCCAGGACATGTCCTTAAAATGTGTCCTAACACGTAACTGTTGGTTTTCACACTGTCCATGGAGGACAGACTGTCTTCCAGGAAAACTTCTTCCCTATCCCAGCCCATCAGATGCCAAGCAACCCTCCCCGTCCACATTGCCATGGCCAAGCCCCGAACCTCAACTCCGAGGCCAGCCATCAACACGCTCGGCGTTGGGGGCAGTTACACTGCTCTGAACCGAACATTCGCTCTTCAGCTCTTCAGAGACGCAGCCCCATGACAAGACTCTCAAGGCCATGTAGAGTTTGGGAAATATATTTCAAATTTCCTGGAATGCAACACTGGTAATACAACCAGCTCCTTCCTCATCTCCCAGATTACAGTTGCTTCCCCTTCTCTCAAATTCTCCTGTAAGATTTACCCATAGGCAAAACTGTAAAGTAGCAGAATTTTAACTTGGTCCTTTGAAGGATTCTTCCTGCACCTTCTACCAAATTTTAGCACCTCTCCCAGATACCTAATATCCTCAGCGGCTCTACCTATTGATCCCGTGAAGGAAGAAAGTAACTGTGCATAGTTCTTCATGCTCTGCTGGCTCAGTCAGTAAAGAATCCACCTGCAATGCAGGAGTTCAGTCATTAAGTTGTGTCCGACTCTTTGCAACCCCATGGACTATAGCCCATCAGGCTCCTCTGTCCATGGGATTTTCCAGGCAAGAATACAGAGTGGATGGCCCTTTCCTTCTCCAGTGCAATGCAGGAGACTGGAGTTCAATCCCTGGGTCGGGAAGATCCCCTGGAGAAGGAAATGGGACACCCACTCCAGTATTCTTGCCTGGGAAATTCCATGGACAGAGGAGCTAAGCAGGTTACAGTCCATGGGGTTGCAAGAGTTGGACATGACTGAGCAACTAAACCATACCACTGCCACACGAAGTATTAATGGCTAAATGTTCACCCATCCACTCAGAAGAAAATGAAAATATGATGCCTGTTACCGAGGAACAGATTGCTGGTGTGGTTCTGTGGGAAGGACTTTTGAGTGCTGATGTTGGAGAGGGATCTGGGGTCCCTGGGAGTGCTTTGAATTCCAATGGCCACCTCCCAGGCCAGTGTCACCTGGCCTGAAGTTTGGAACAGGAAAGAAAAGCCCTAGACTCTCAGCCTTGCCCCAACTCCTCACCTCCTGTGCCTTGGTTCTGAAGGTGTTCCCACCAGGCTGACTGACCCTTTGTCAAGGACACAGAACAGAGAATTTGTGCATCGGTCAAGGGGCGAAATCTCAAGGCCTGTGGCTCTGAATGTTTCTGAATCTCTCTGTTATGGATAAAGAGCTTCACGGAGCCTTTTCCCTGAAGCACTCCCTCCCAAGCTCTGCCTTTCACCTGCCAGCCTCCAGGTTCTTCCCTCAAAGACGGCAATTCCTTGAGGGAACAACAGGTCAAGAGGTGAATAATGAAAAGACCCAAGGGTTACAGAAGGGCCACCACGTGGCTCACAAGCGAAAAAGCAGGAGCTTCATGAAAGAGCGCAAGGTGAGCATGGGGATAAGTGTCTCTCAGGCTGAGGTTCCCCAGAGGAACAAACCAGAAAGGGTTTCACTTGAATTAGATTAGACGACTTTGCAGGATTAGTCGTCTTTGCAGGATTTTACAAGTCCCCAGGGCAAGAAACCAGGAGGGATTGCTAAGACTTTCAGAACTGATGTCTCTGCTCTTCATTGAGAGACTGTGGGCACTGTCCTGGCTGAAGACAGGGGCAGTCAGACAAAAACAGAAAGAGAAAAGCAGCCCAACAGCAGGGGGCTGGCTTGACTCTCACAGGTGGGCCTCTGTGTTCTCCCATTGAACATACGCAATTTCACAGGGACTTCCCTGGTGGTTCAGTGGGTAAAACTCTGTGCTCCCAATGCTGGGACCCAGGTTCCATCCCTTGTCAGGAAACTAGATCCCACATGCATGCCACAACGAAGATCCTTAGTGCCACAACCAAGACCAGGAGCAGCCTAAATAAATAAATACAATTTCACAGGACATCAGCAGCAAATTAAGATGAAACAAGACCATTCCAAGATCATGTCTGCACACAGGCAAAACATGAACCAAACATTGCCCAAATCACAAAAATGACTAAATATCCTCCCTCCTGACTAATATGAGTGACTGTTGCCCCTCCCTTTTTTTTTAAACCAATGACAGTTTTAGCCTCCCTCTAGTCTGCCCTCTAGTCTGAGTTTGAGTGAACTCCAGGAGTTGGTGATGGACAGGGAGGCCTGGCGTGCTGCAATTCATGGGGTCACAAAGAGTCGGACACGACTGAGCAACTGAACTGAACTGAACTGAGTCTGCCCTCTTTCTAGATAAGATTCACTAAGATACCAATCACAGGATTATCCCCAGTTCATGACAGTATGCAATCGAAAGTAAATCCCTGCTTCCCTAACTCTTCTCTCAGATCACCTAATACAAGCCCAAATCCTACACCAGACCCCTCAAACACTGTCTTCCTGAGACACCCATGGTCCCTCACTGTGTGCACTCCTGTGAGGCAACAATCAATAAACCCAACTTGTTCAACGACAGGGGTGTTCTGAGAGGTCTTTGGCTAGAGGGCATTGACGATGGCAATCACAAACTGTCCTCCCAAACAGGATAAGTCCTTCATGCTCTTTCAAACACTGAGCTACCCCTACCCTTTTCTATTCTTACCACCAAAATGGACAGGCAGCCAGATATTTCTGCAAAGACACTGCATTCCAAAGGCCCATCCACCTGGATCTCCCTGGACTTTCCTTGAGAGTTTAGGGAAAAATAGAGGCAGCTCATTTTTATCATACCTAGAACAGTGACTTTTTGTTTTTTTTCAAGTCATTCAGTCGTGTCCAACTCTTTGCAACCCCATGGACTATGGACCCTAGACTCCATGGAATTCTCCAGGCCAGAATACTGGAGTGGGTAGCCTTTCCCTTCTCCAGGGGATCTTCCCAAACCAGGGATCAAACCCAGGTCTCCCACATTGCAGGCAGATTCTTTACCAGTTGAGCCACAAGGGAAGCCCAGGACAGTGCCTGGCAATGTTCAAGTAAATGTTCAATAAAGTATGCTGAGAAAAGGAATGAATTTGAACCCTTGAAGATCTAGGCTGTCTCAGGTACTTTCATAGGAATGAATAATTTCTAAAGAATAAGCAGTGATGCTTGTCCTTCCAAACATCTTGGTAGCATTTAGTGGTGCCCTAGAGATTCTGTCCCTCCAGATCCATCTGCCTTCCTGTTCTGTATCCCAGATTATGACCTCTATGACATGTATTAGCTGGGTTCCCTGGCCCTCTGATTTCTGGTCATGTGCAGCCAGTGAGAGTCACCAGAAGACCAGAGGGCAGACAGAGAGTTTGGGCAATTGTTCTCCTTCACTGCCTCCTGATGAGGACACAGTGGACTGCCTGTGTTCCTCTACCAAAGGCACTTCAACAGGCAGCCATCTCCTAAAGCTCTTTCTGGGTCCCAGTACCAACTTCCATCCCCTGTCCCTTCAGACTGGGGTGGATCCCCACTGACGCTAGTCCTGGAGTATTTCATCATCCAAACCCTACCTATACCTTTATAAATAACCTCTTCACTAAACTTTCTAAGCTGCCCCATTTGTTCCCTCTCTTTCCTGCTAAGATGAATCTAACTGATACAGGTGGCCTCAGCAGACCCCCAATCATACGAACTTGACCTTGTTCAGAGGCTCAGTGAGGGCATGAGGATGCAGGTGTCCTCCATGGCTGCTTGTACATGGGTGCCAGGGCAACCAGAGAAGACTCTTGAGAGTCCCTTGGACAGCAAGGAGATCAGACCAGTCAATCCTAAAGGAAATCAATCCTGAATATTCATTGGAAGGGCTGATGCTGAAGCTGAAGCTCCATTACTCTGGCCACCTGATATGAAAAGCTGACTCACTGGAAAAGACCCTGATGCTGGGAAAGATTGAGGGCAGGAGGAGAAGAGGATGGCAGAGGATGAGATGGTTGGATGGCATCATCAAGTCAAGGGACATGAATTTGAGCAAACTCTGGTAGATGGTGAAGGACAGGGAAGCCTGGTGTGCTGCAGTCCATGGGGTTGCTAAGAGTCAGACTCAACTGAGCAACTGATGAATAACAATCTCAGGAAATGGAGAAGAGCCTGTAATTCCCAATCCAGTAGGCTCCATCACTGGCTTGGAGGAGCAGCGCGAGGGGAATAAGAATGGAGACTTTTCTTCAGAACCTAGGATTGCAGCAGCTGTGTTTTACAAACTCCAAACCAGAGTAATGGCCTGAGTAGTAGAAGGGTACTTGTGGGGACAATGGAAGAAGATGTATAGAGCAGGACCTCTCCTGGGAAACCTGGCTGCTTCCTCACCTGTGGTGGCCAGTAAATGCTGTGGGCTGCTGAAAATCTCTTTCTTCACGTTGCGCAGGGTCACAATGTACTTGGTTCCAGGCAGCAAACCAAGGATCTCGTAGCGGTGCTGCTCCTTGGGCACTTTGATCTGCTTCACAGAGAGCTCCTTCCCCAGTGGGTAGTAGCTGAGGAGGTAGTGGTCCACCTGGCTGGAGGGTTCCCAGCTCACCAGCAGGGAATCCTCCGTGCTCTTGAGCAGCTGCAGTCCTTGGGGGGCAACCACTGCACACAGAATAGGAACAGGGGTGGAGACAGTGAGGGAACAGGGGTGGGGATCCATAGCCAAAACGTATTCCTTGAGCACCTACTTTATATTGGGTTGGCCAAATCATAGTACCTGGACAAACCCAAATGAACTTTATGGCCAATCCACTGCTTAACACTATGATGGTGGGTGTGGAGGATACACAGCCTGGGTAAGGCACCATGGTGGACCCCCGGAAGTTACTATCTAGTTAGAAGTTAATATTGACCCCCTATGTTGCCAGTGATGCTCCAAGTCTTAGTTCAAAACCTTTCAACCTATGCCTTTAGCAGAAGTTAACATTAATCTTTAAACAGTCCAGAGATGAGAAAAAAAGGTACAAAAAAAAAGAGAGAGAGAAAGAGAGGGAGAGAGAACCAGCTGGGACCAAGATGGTGAATATGACCTCCAACAGACCCTGAGTCTCACTCTACCCTGAATTTCTATAGTGGCATATTAAAGGACATGCCTACCAGCAGCCTTGACTGGGACATTAGGAGTCAAAAAAATGATAAAAAGAGAGTGGCACCCCACTCCTTTGAAAAAGCACTGTTCCTTCTCAGGTAGACTAATGTACACAGCTCCCCATCATTAACCTCACTCCTCCTTCCTTTGTTTTTACTCTTCAAAATTAAATCTCTCTTGCTAGGTGGGCCAGAAGTTGACCTGTGCACTTAGTTCCCTCTTCTCCATTCTTTGACCACTGAATAAAGCTTGTGCTATAGGGATCTCAGCTTAAGTTTTGTTATTGGCAGCTAGAACTGCAACCCTCCCCCAGCCAGGCAGAGATCCTCAGCAGGGCCAGGGCCGGAGCAGGGTCTACAAGACTTCATTCAGTAGCACCCACACCCACACACACACACACACACACACTAGATCACGTAAGACTCCTGCTGCTGCTGCTGCTGCTGCGTCGCTTCAGTTGTGTCCGACTCTGTGTGACCCCAGAGACGGCAGCCCACCAGGCTCCTCTGTCCATGGGATTCTCCAGGCAAGAACACTGGAGTGGGTTGCCATTTCCTCCTCCAATGCATGGAAGTGAAAAGTCAAAGTGAAGTCGCTCAGTCGTGTCTGACTCTTAGCGACCCCATGGACTGCAGCCTTCCAGGCTCCTCCATCCATGGGATTTTCCAGGCAAGAGTACTGGAGTGGGTTGCCATTGCCTTCTCCCCAGGGGATTCTGGAGTAGACTAAATAAAGGTGGGGTGCCCTACTTAGGACAAAATGTAAACTATGGTTAAAGGGTGCCTGGACCATGGGGGCCGGGTCAGAAGAGAGGCAGGCCCAGGCGCATCTCCGCTCTCACCCTGGGCGCAGTCGAGGCCGGTGAAGCCCTCCTCGCAGTAACACTCGCCCGTGTCACAGAAGCCGTGGCCGCTGCAGTCGCCGGGGCAGCGCCGCTCGCTGCAGTCCTCCGATATGAAGTCCTCGTGGCACTGGCATACGCCACGCACGCATTCGCCGTGCCCACTGCAGTTCTCAGGGCAGGCGGGGTAGGCGCAGTCGGCGCCCACGTAGGGCGGCTCGCACACGCAGCGGCCGTCCACGCAGCGCCCGTGGCCACTGCAGGCACCGGGACAGGCGAGCCGCTCGCAGTAGGCGCCCTCCCAGCCATGCTCGCAGTGGCAGCTGCACGTGTCCAGGGAAAAGGTCCCGTGGCCACTGCAGTGGCGGCTTAGACCTGCCGGAGAGAGAGGGGAACAGTCAGCGGGGCCTGGAGGGCTTGTGAATGGGGAATTTCCATCCCTGGGGACCCTGAGAGCAGATGATTTCAGAATTCTGCAAGAGTCCTTCTGTAGAGGAAGGTAGGGTCTATAGGGAAGACTAGGAGCCTGCCCTTTCCACCATGGGCCAGACTTGAACCTGCGAAATCTATACTTTATGCCTGAAAAGTCACAGGTACCACCCTAGCCCTTCCCTTTCCATCCCAAGCACTCCTGTGACTTCACTTGGTTCCCCCAACACCAACCCATAAAAGAGGCTAATTATTTAGTACTTTTCTATGAAAGCGCCTTAAATGCTCCAACCTAGGTATCAGTGGGCCAGGTTATACTAAGGGGCAGAGCTCCTGGGGTGGGCAGGAGAGAGTTAGGCTGGGTGGGAGTTTGTCTTGATTGGAGGAGCTGAACCTAGCAAGTCTGAGTCCTTAGGAAATGAGCTGAAGTTGAAGCCTGAAAGGTGGACCTGCAGAAGCTATAAAACAGCCCGGTCTCATTATGGGGATAACAGATGGGAGAAGGGTTAACCAGGCTCCCTTCTCTAATCCCAGACAGCAAGAGGCAGTTGGAGGGTGGGCCAGTCCTCCTGGTCTGCTCACCAGCCCCAGCTCCTGATTCCCAGAACATCCTCTTTCCTTCGTAAAAACTTTTGACTTTTGGTCAAAAGTTTGAAATTGCTCAGGGACAATTTCATGCTCTTTTATTGCCATTTTATTCGCCCGCAGCGTCCTCCGTGTCTAGTTCTGCGTCTGGCCTACAGGAGGCGCTCTTAATGGTAGCAATTTCTTCCAGCATTAAAATGTATGCCAAAGTATCACTGATTATTATTCTTCGGAAAATAATATGAGCAGTTTATGTTGGGGAAAAAAAATGTGATGGAAGTGCTCACTATTTGTAAAGTCAAATTGTAGTACTTCATTACTAACGAACAGTTTGCTGAATAATGGGCCAAGAAATCTTCTGTACATCATCTATAGTTCTCAGAGCTAGACTAGCTGATAGAACTCTCCTCAACGGACAGTTGAGGAAATGAGGAATTTGCCCAAAGTCACACACTGAAGAATGGCAGGACTGAGATTTGAACTCAATCCTGTCTAGCTCCAAGCCGTCAGTCTTCTTTCCTCGTCAACCTGTGGCTTTCCCTTATAAAGGGAAATAGAGGTTGGATCCACAGGTAAACCGGCGCCCAGAAGCAGTCTCTTCTGAAAGCACTGACCCAACAGTCCAGACTCACTTTAAGAGTTGCTGGTCCCTCCCTGCTCAGGCTAGAGCTAGTACCAGATAACATCCCCCTTAGAGAAAACCCAGAGTGAGAGGCAGGGTGCTCACGAGCCTGTAGAACACCTGAGGTGCTCTTTCAGAGTTTGTTGAATGGATACCAGGTGGTGCGCTCACCAGCGGCTCCCGGGCAGCAGCGCTCTGCGGTGCACCGCTCCTTCACCTCCGCCATCTCCTCCTCCAGCTTCTTCACCCGGACCAGGAGGTCCCGCAGGCTGCCTGCCAGCTCACAGTCCTTCTGTGGCGTCTGCAGGCGAATGTTGTGCCTGAAGACGATATTCTGTTCCTCGGTCTCCTCTGGGGCCAGGAGAGAGGTTCCATCACCACGAAGGGGCTGGGGGTCAGCCTCCACCTGGACCAAGGCAGACTTGGGCACGTCGATCTTGTAGGTGTGGCTGACGGTAACCTGTTGCTCCTTCTCGCTGCATCCAGAAGACTCGAGAGTGGCTGGGGCCGAGGTCACCAAGAGCACAGAGCCCAGCAGGAACACCAGGGGGAAGCAGAACCTCCCCTGGAGACCCATCCTTGGGGAGACGGGGAACTGATGCTCCTGGAAGCCTGCATCCAGAAGAACATGCAAAAGAAAGCCAGGGACATCTGCTGATGGAAATTGGCCTTTTTAATGGATTCTCAGGGTCCACGGGAAGCTGAGAAACCAGCAAAAAAAATTCATCCTTTATCTCCTGAGGGCTCAAATTAGATAATTTTTTTGTTCCTCCTTCATACATTGCACATTCCTGCCTCCTGCTTTGCTGACACTGTTCCTACTCCCTGGGAGGCCCTCCTCTTCATTTCTAATTCTGTATTTCACCTGCACTTTAATAATAACAAGAACAACTTCTTGAAGTCAGGGCATACTTTGTGCCAAGCTTTGCTCACCCTAATCTATCCTGACAACACTAACAATTGTAGCTGTATGTGGAACACAAGTTGTGTACCAGGCACTATTCTAAACATTCTACATTTATTATTTCATTCAATCGTCACAACAACCCTTCATGGAATATATGGTTATCCCCATTTTAGAGACAGGAAAACTGAGGCACAGCTACCTTAAATGACTTGCCCACAGGCACACATGGCTGAGAGTGGCAGAATATGAACCCGAGAAATCTGACACCAGAGTCCGTTCTGGTACCGAGACATCGTGCTGCCTCGTGAAGATGAGGAGGCAGAGGCTCATGGGATAGAGTGTGTTAACCTGGGTACCACGGCCAGAAAGGGCAGAACCTGTTCTCAGCCACTCAGGCGAGTGTTCCACTCACCACCTCTGCCCACAAGTGAGCAAAAGAGCAGAATTTCTAATCAAAAATAACTCTCCACAAAGTCTTCTCTCACACCCCCTCCCTCACCTCAGCTGGAAATTAGCTCTCCTTCTGTGGAACATTCAGAGCAGGGTATGTGTCCCTCTGAGCATCTCTTAGCAGTGATTCTTGTCTTTTAATTACTCTTGGATGCAACCTGTATCCACACAAGCCTAAGCCTTTTAAGGCCAGGACCCAGAGCCAAGTACTCTCAGGGACCGCCCCCAAGACAGGAACACAGAGCCCCACATGCTGAGGAGTTCAGTCAGCCTCCAACTCCTCTGGTGCTCAGGTGATTAGTAAGTCAGGCCACCTGGACCAGAGCTGGCTGTTAGGTTCCACCTCTGCTGCCCACAGAAAGTGTAGACCTCTGGCACCATCTGTGTGCAGGAGGACCCCATCTCTCCTGGGGCCCCTGGCCCCCATCTGGGATGGCACATTCTTGATCACTAACAAGCCGAGTCAGGGCAGATGCCAAGGACCTGGTTTGTACCTCATATTGACTCACAGGTGCTCAGTCACCAACCAGTACATCTCTCAGTCAAGCTGTCATCCAGAAACCAGTCTGCAGAGCTGCGTCCTGACAATGGACTCCTATGACCAACTCAAGACTCACAAGCATTTGTACTAGAGACCGGAGAAGTCAGGAAGCCTAGTCCTTTCCCGGTGGCTATGTCCCAGGCAAGCTCAGGGTCTGCCTCTCTGTGTGCGAGGCAGCTCCTATGTATTGAAAGGACAAATGGAGCGGGTCCTAAGTGTCTATCCCTGCAAGTTCAGTTCAGTTCAGTCGCTCAGTCACGTCTGACTCTTTGCGACCCTATGGACTGCAGCACGCCAGGCTTCCCTGTCCATCACCAACTGAGCTTTAGCCTCCTCAGTTGTCACGTGGGAAGAGCAGTGGCTGCTTGACTGCATTGTACGTGGAAGGCACTTAGCACCATGCCAGGCACATGTGTGCACGCTCAGGCACTTCAGCTGTGTCTGACTCTTCATGACCCTGCTGAGAGAGCCGATTCCTAGGTAGGCTGATAAGAAGTCTGGGGGTCCCCAAGGAGGAGAAAGGGGTCTGGAGTTCTCGAGGAGGAGAAAAGGACAAACTTTTTTTCTTTAAGCGCAGAACTGATGATTCCACAACAAAAGAATTCATCTTGCTCAAGGATATGTTTTTCCTTAAATTCTGTATATAACAATGTATCCTGCTTGAGGACATGTGTCTCCTTCTTGAGAACCTTCTGGCTAATCCTGTCATCTTAAAATGTATATTGTGGGAGTGGATCTAATAAGACCTTTACAACCTTGAGACATTCTTTTGATTTATTGTAATAACCAGTTAAAAAGTATATAGCTCACTTGCTAAGACTAGCAAGTGGGGCAATCTCCATCCCCCTTGTGATGTCTATGTCAGAAGCTTTCTCTGTCCCTTGTTATACTTTAATAAAACTCTGCTACACAAAAGCTCTTGCGTGATCAAGCCCAGTCCCTGGTCCCGAAGCTAAATCTTCTTCAGAGATCATGAATCCGACATCATTCACCATAAGCTATCACTATGGACTATAGTCCACCAGGCTCCCCTGTCCATAGGATTTCCCAGGCAAGAATACTGGAGTGGGTTGTCATTCCCTCCTCCAGGGGATCTTCTAGACCTAGAGACGGAACCCACATCTCCTCGGTAGCAGGGGGATTCTTTACCCCATGAGACACCTGAAAGCCCTGCCAAGCACATAGTAAGGCCTCAATAATTATTTTGAGGTTTTATTTTTAATCAGCTACTCAGTATGACTTCCTTTTTTCTCATCTCTTTTATTGGAAGGGTGATATTGAAAAGAATATACAACATAAATTGAATAGTTGGAGAAGGGGACAACAGAGGATGAGATGGCTGGATGGCATCACTGACTCGATGGACGTGAGTCTGAATGAACTCCGGGAGTTGGTGATGGACAGGGAGGCCTGGCGTGCTGCGATTCATGGGGTCGCAAAGAGTCAGACATGACTGAGCAACTGAATTGAACTGAACTGAACTGAACTGAATGAACTGTTATGGGCTTCCCAGTGGCTCAGTGGTAAAGAATCCACCTGCCAATGCAGGAGACACAGGTTTGATCCCTGGGTTAGGAAGATCTCCTGGAGGAGGAAATGGCAACCCACTCTAGTATTCTTGCCTGGAGAATACTATGGACAGAGGAGCCTGACAGGCTATAGTCCTTGTGGTTGCAAAGAGTCAGACATGAGTTAGCAACTGAACACACACACAATGAACTGTTTTAAAGGCAACAGTCATGGAACCACCATCCAAATTAAGAACTAGAATACTGTGGACCTGGAAGATATTATGCTTAGTGAAATGTCAAACAGAGAAAAATAAATACTCTATGTCTTCACTAATATGTGGAATCTTAAAAATAAATGAATAAATAAAAGAGAAACAGACTCACAGATAGAGAGAGAAAATTAGTGGTTATCAAAGAGGAATGAGGTGGGAGAGAGGCAAATGAAGTGAAGTGGATTAAGAGGTACATACTACTAGGTATAAAATGAATGTTACAAGGATATAATGTACAGCAAGGAAATATAGTCACTATTTTATAACTTCATATGAGGTGTAACCTATGAAATATAAAATTACTACACTGTACACCTGAAACTACTGTAATATTTTTGTCGATTAAAAAATTTTTTAAAAGAACTAGAATACTGCTAATGAAAGTGTTAGTCACTCAGTCGTCTCCAACTCTTTATAACCCCATGGACTGTAGCCTTCCAGGCTCCTCTGTCCACGGGATTCTCCAGGCAAGAATACTGGAGTGGGTTGCCATTTCCTTCTCCAGGGGATCTTCCTGATCCAGGGATCGAACCCAGGTCTCCCACATTGCAGGCAGATTCTTTACTGTCTGAGCCACCAGGGAAGCTCTGAGCCACTAGGGAAGCTGCTAGAATCCTAGGAAACCCCCATGTGTCCTCATCTGATACTGCCTCTCCTCCACATCAATAGTTGAAATCAGAGGAACACTATCAAAAGAATTGACCTGGGCAGACTACTTCTGGGCAGAAAAAAAGGAAACTCCCTAGTCATTAAGCCAAATTCTAATACTGTATAAAATCTTTAATTCTTAATAGTCACCATTTATTTCGTATCAGAAAGTGGAGGAAATAAATGCTGAAGGACCCTGGCAGAATTATTATTTAAAAAATCATAACATTACAACAGTAAATGTTATTTGTCAAGTTGCTGCTACATGCAAAGCATTGACCAGATGCATTAATCCTCATGTAAGATTGGTGTTATTCTCCTTACCCTGGGTGAAGAACCAGGTGTTGAAAGTAAGCTCACTTACCAGGAGCTGCTCAACTAGTAGGCAACACAGACAGGATTCTCATTTAGGTGTATCTGATTGCAAGCCTGTGCTTGTTCTTCATTGATGCGACATTCTGATACAAATAACGGATGAGTTCAGTATACACCATTTCTATGCAATCCCCTCCTTTGAACAAATGTCCTATATGTTGTACCCAAAGATTGTGCCACCATTGTGAACTAACCAGAAGAGCCCCAAAGGAAAGCTCTTCTTCATGTTACCCCTTTGCCACACTCACTCCATCTTGGCTCTTTCTATTAATATTATCCAAAGCATGTATTATTAATAATAGTAATAGCACACCTCTTCTGATCACTTATTACCTTCCAGGAACTGGACCCAACAGCTTGCAGAGGTAATGGAATGGTCAGTAAGACATTTCTTGTCATCAGCTGATTTAGACAGTTGGTTAATAAGTCCCCAAACATTTTAGAGAACGCTGTTCTACTGGAGAGTTTCTGGGGGTGGGGAATTTGGGGGTGAATAAGAAGTGAATACAGTACCTGCCCCTTGCCTGGAGGAATTCAGAGACGTGAGTTTTCTTGGAACGGGCTGCATAGCAGACATTAGAGGGAAGCCACAGTGGGAGGGCTTGCACCCCAGAGTTTGGGGAGACAAGGTATGTAAGTCCTTCCACAGGTGAAGTTCATGCCACAAAAATGATGCAGCAGGGGCCAGAGTTGAGATGCACCCGCCACAGCTCACTCCAGGGGGTGAACTACCAGAGGAGGTGCTCAGAGGGTAAAATGGGGATGGTCTGAAGAAAAGAGGGGGCAGGTGGAACCAGCTCTGGGAGCAGCTGCCTTAACAAGGCGTCTGATAACCAGAGGGAACTATAACAGCCCTTGCTTAACGAAATGCCTTTTCCCTTCTCTTCTGACCCCCGACCCTGCCTCAGTGAGCAATGTGCTAGTTGGAGTGGGGGAGATGGAAGAAGGAAAGCAACTTACCAGGCCAAATGTGACCCCCCCCACCCCCACCCGCTCACTCATCTTTGGATTCCAACATCACCCTAAACTGAGTGAAAAGAAAAGCTGCAGCTTGGGTGGGAGACCAAGACTCTGATATGGGAATGGACCTGCCTTTCACAAAAGGGGTTCTCTTCCAAACCCCAAAATGACCAACAGAGCTCTGGAATCTGCTGGAGATCTTTGTGAGAAGATGGAGAAGGTGAGGAGCACCAGTAGAGTGATTTGGAAGGTAGGTGTAGGATAAAAATGACTGTATTTCATCGTTACTGTCTTCCAAAGTTCAGCTGAGTGATAAACCAGTCACACACACATTCTCTGCTTACTTCCCTAGGATGGAAACTGAGGCTCAGAGGCAACAAGCAATGTGCCCCGTGATTGTGCAAGGAAACTGCAAGATCGTAGACTGGAACCCAGGTGCACAGTGTCCACTAACTGAGCCATTAACTTCTGGGTGCTCTGCCATCACCAGTTACCACACAGATAGATCTGAAAAAGCACTTTCTAGGTACAGGCTGCACACAAGTTTCCACTGTCAAATCTCTGCTTCCCAGGCAAAAATAGAGCTAAAAAGCAGGCTTCAGACCTCTCTGCCCACTGCTGTTATCCAACTACCCCCCTACCCCCAGCCCATGGCTTGCTATTCTCCAAAATATAAATGGAGTGCAGATGGTTTTCTGAAGAAGTTCTGAACAAATGCAAAAAAATCCATGGACTCTTGTCATAAACCGCAGCAGGACTGGGCATAGCCCACCCAGTCTCTCCATGTTTGTCTTTGAAGCCTGGAATAGGGGAAATCCCAGAAGCCCTTGTAGGAGTGTTCACTGTCACCCATCCCTCTGAGTTGTAGCAAGATGTCCTTGCTAATTACAGCCTCTTGGATGCCACACATTGAGGTCAGATTTTCCTGCTGCTGCTGCTGCTAAGTCGCTTCAGTTGTGTCCGACTCTGTGTGACCCCATGGACTGCAGCCCACCGGGCCCCTCCGTCCATGGGATTTTCCAGGCAAGAGTACTGGAGTGGGTTGCCATTGCCGTTTCAGCAGATTTTCCTAGGCAGGGGTATTTCTCAAAAGATGATGAGAATGGCGGAGTCCTCAACCTAGCTCTTCTGTCAAGGGTAATGGGTGGGAGGAGATGCCTTCTGGCTCTCTCTCTGACACGTGGCAGGGGGCTCAGGGGAAGAAAGGGATGACTTCACCCACTCTTTTATGAACGGTGACCACAGACAGAGCTCTGCGAGGACAGGGAGGAGACAGCGAGGGCAGTACACGTCACCCAGAAAAATGCAGGGCAAGTTTCTGAATGGGGATGATTATCCTGTGGGGAACAGTTTTCCGTGGAGAGAAGAGTAACTGCTGTAGGAATATATCGGCAAAGGCTGTAGGAGCGCAGGGAAAACGCACGCAGGAAACCAGGCGTCCTCAAGGATCAGTTTCATTGACTGACGTGCATGCGGCACATGCTAAGTCACTTCAGTCATGTCTTTGCAAATCTATGGACTGTAGCCCACCAGGCTCCTCTGTCCATGGGGATTCTCCAGGCAAGAATACTGGAGTGGCTGCGGGGGAAATCTGTCCCAACCCAGGGATCGAACCCGAGTCTCTTGCATCTCCTGCAATGGCAGGAGGTTTATTACCACTAGTGCCACCTGGGAAGCCCCTCATTGACTGAACCTTTATTTAATTCTGACTTCAGGAGGGGCGGTGGGTGATGGGGAGAAATAGGAGCAGTGTGCATTAAAACTCAGGACAAATGCTGCCTCCTATTGCTGTTCTGAGAAAGGCTCTTTGAGGTGTATCCTGCTGACGATGAACTGGATGGATGGTCCCCCTAGTTCAGCCCTGAGGCTAAACTGATGTCACTGGGCTCTACATTTATGCTTTATTTCATTCTCTTTTGGCAGCCACATCTACCCTTGTGGCTTTCATTTCCAACTAAACACTGAGAGCTCCCCGATCTGTATGTGAGTTCCTACCCCAGACATCCCTGTAAGCTCAGGGATGACAGTGGCCGTGACTGTTGAATTTCTCCATATTCACAGCCTTACAGCACAGTCCTGGCCAAAGTAATATTTTGTGTAAATAAGAATAGCCACTGGGTTTTTGCTGGTGTGTTTTTGCTTGTGTGTTTATTAGATGATGGGTACTGTGTCACATGCTTAATGATGAGACAGGATTCTCATTTACTCCCCAAAATCCTGGTAGTCAATGGATGTCATTCTTTGTTACAGGTGCTCAGAGAGGTTAAGTAAGTTGCCTAAGGACACAGAGCTAATAAGAAGCAAGTGTATTAGTCGCTCAGTCGTGTCTGACTCTTTAGCGACACCATGGACTAAAGCCCACCAGGCTTCTCTGTCCATGGGATTTCCCAGGCAAGAAGACTGGAGTGGGTTGCCATTTCCTTATCCAGGGGATCTTCCCAACCCAGAAATTGAACCCAGGTCTCCTGCATTGTAGGTGGATTCTTTACCATCTGAGCTAAGGAATATATCCCAAGCTGGGATCAAGACCAGGTCTGTCCACTCCCCATATCCGTGTTCTTCATTTCTCTGCTATAATTATTGCATCAAATGGAAAAAATCCAATAAGATTACTACATGTGAAAAAGAGACCAAATGTCCGCCTTCCTGAAATGTTTAAGAGAGGGATTCTCCAAAATAAAAGAAGCCCAAGTCATACCGAGTGCTCAGTTAAACACAAATTTTTTCTGAGCAGTACCAAAGATAAACCCCTGGAAAGATAAATTATTGTTTGTCCCATAAAGAGGTTAAATTCTGGTCAGTTATCTTGAGAGGCTGGAAAGCTCTCTTCCTAGGAAACACAAAGCAGACCAAGACGTCTGTCTGTAGGGGTAATTATCAACCAAGTCTTTGGCCAGAGGAGAAGGATGGACTCTGATCCCAGATGGTCCTCTCCAATCCTAGGGCTGGTGGTCTTTATGTCACTTCATTTTCTCCAAAGAAGGGCAGGAATAAAATATACTACTTAGATCAAAGAGAGTAGTGGTCAATTTCTTAGCTACCATTACAGATCTATTTAAATTTAGGGCTTTCTCTGGTTCCCTTATTACCTCATCTTGCCCTTACAGTTAACCACAGCAAATAAGAGCACTGCTTTGGGTTTTAGAAAAACTGTATTATCTTGGATTTCAGGGTGGAATCACTTCAAAAGATATTCTGTCACCAAATGAAAGGGTGAATATCACTGAGCTAGGAAGGAAAGTGAAGGAGGTGGGTAGCTAGGGATGTCGCGATGTCACAAAAGTTCCCTGGAAAATTTACTCCTCTCCCAAACTCCCTCTGGCATATTCACCAGTGATCTGTTAACTCAGGGTCTTTTAACTCTAAAGACCCTGAGTGCCTCGAGGGTCTTTTAACTCAAACATTCAGTCTAGGAGAACAAGTTCTCATGCAACTGAGTACTTGCTGTGGCTCAACTCACCCTGGCCTGGAAACCTTATGTAAGGAGTTTCACCTCTGTATCTTTTTCTCCTGCAGGTTGCAAACACCTATGATACACAAGGCCTTCCCTGGTGGCTCAGTCGTAAAGAATTCTCCTGCCAAAGCAGGAGACGTGGGTTCACTTCCTGGATCAGGAAGATTCCCCTAGAGAAGAAAATTACAAGACACTTCAGTATTCTTGCCTGGGAAATCCCATGGACAGAGGAGCCTGGTGGGCTGCGATCCATGGGGTTGCAAAAGAGTCAGACACGACTTAGCAACTAAACAACAACAAATGATGCCCAAGGTCGTACTGTTTCCATCTGGGTCACTCTTTAGACAAACCAAGTGTATATGAGCATTTTCATTTCTAGTCTTTGTGACGTTGAACTCTGCACAGCCATTCTCCATAGGACATGAGTCAGCAAGTTGTGAGTGAGGATGAAAAATTGATTTTATGTGATAAGGCTTAATACGGTCACATTTCAGACCTCAGTTCCCTCAACTCAACCACTCTGCTAGTTCAGTGGAATACACCCAGTGAGTGGCCAAGAAATCCTTGTGAAGACCTCACACTGCCATGCAATACCCCTTCTCACAAAGAACTCTATCAAGTCTGCCTATGTGCCATAGGCTGGAAAAGATAAAGGATGGCATTCCTGACCCAGCCTCAGCACTCAATCACTTTTTCTTAGATTGCTCGTGTGATTGTTTTGTTCTATCAACGGAATCTCTCTTTAACGTTTTTTTTTTATTTGATTGCATCAGGTCTTAGGGCACTCAAGATATTCATTACATCATAAACCTTTCACTGTGGTGCATAGGCTCAGTAGTTGCGGCACACAGACTTAGTTGCCCCAAGGCATGTGGAATCTTGGTTCCCTAACCAGGGATTGAAGCTAGGTCTTGGGCGTGACAAGGCAGATTCTTAAACTCTGGACCACCAGGGAAGTCTCTATCAACTGAATCTTAATCCACCCTGCAAAGACTCACATGGGTGATGAGAAAGTGGCTACCATTTTCTAAGCACTTATTATGTGCCAGCCTCTATACTAAGAATGTTTAGAAGCTCCAGCAAAGATATTTATTTATCCCCCAGGAAGGTCACACACACACAAAAAGACCTTCATTTTGCTTTCAAGGGAATGCACAGGCTCATGCATGAGGGGAAGACAAAATGGGCACAAGAGCAAAAATTCAGAGACCTCGAACCACATCAAACCAAACACCCAGGCTCCAGAATGACTAAATATTACCTTATACAAAATTAACCTTATTCCCTATGGTCCTGAGGGGCGTCTGATGAGAAACTATACTTGCAGCTGAATAATAAGGAAGAGAGACACATCATGAAAAAGTTGCAATTCCTTTCTTTAGTTTAGCATGTGGTTTTCCACATATTGAAATAACTTGAAAGCTCCAGCCTTCTATCAAAGAGGAGAGGCCTTTCCTTGTTAATTTCCAAGGATTTGCACTGCTCCACCCACACTCACTGGATCTCTCTTTGAGACCAGCAGCACATATTCAGATGGTGGCTGATTGTCATTAACAGTGAGTCTACTGTGCTGAAACCCAGAAAAGCCCCTGAAATCTCAGATCTGAGATCTCAGCTTCATCGGCTTGCATTCTGGCGACTCCAGATACTGCTACAGAACCTCAACCATGATCTCATGTCTGTATCCAGACCTTATAGGAGCCAAGGCTCTGGAATGAGCACTGGGTGGACAAGAGTTTCCACTGGGTCTGGGCACGATTTCCTCTGGCATCTTCTTGGGAACAGACCTCAGTCTACCCTTCATTTCAAACCACAGACGAGGACTGGGATGGAAACCAGAAGCCACAAGATGATTTCAAGTCATGCTGTCCTATTTTCTCTCTTCCAGGAGTCAACTGCAGCCCACAAACTTGGGGACATAGCAGGATTCAGAATTGCATGAAAGAATGTCAGGTGGTTTTTTCCCTCCTCCCTGGGAAAATAATACGATGCTAGTACTCTTTATTCCTTCCTAAGTTCCTTCTCCCAACACTCTAGCCTTGATTCTGAGTCTCCAACAAATGTCCAAATGCCAAAAAGCACTGAGTTTTTTCCATGTAGTCTCTGTGCTCAGCCAGCCACCAATCTATAGTCTTGGCTGAGCAGGTGTCACCTGATACCTTAGTAATACTTCAGCTTCTCCAAGAACCACTGGACTTTGGGCACTGTGGTTAACCTATGTCCAGATTTGGGCAGTTTCTCATTTTTATGTTAGGACTTGCTCTTTTCTTAATGCTTATATAGGCAACTCAGTTTTGTGCTTTTAAGTGTTTGTTCTCACTCATTCTTTCTCTCTCCTTCTCCTAGCTCTCTCCCAAACATAAAAATAGATACATAAATGAAAACATCTCCCAAAACTAACCCACCACATTATTCCTTGAACAGTTTCAAAATGTTTCCTTTGTGGCATTATGAGGGTAATATCATGAAGATTTCGAGAAAAGACATTGTCCTCTTACAATAAGAATCAAAACTGATCAAATTAAATATTTGAATAAACTTCAAAGCTCTTCAAGTTCATTCACAAACATCATCTTTATTGGAATATACAAAATCCAGAAAAGAAAAAAGTTATAATGGTTTCCTGATCACAACTAAAATGAAAGCTCCATTTTAGAATTTTTAAAAGTGAGATATAGCAGATAAATTGCAAAAACAGAGAAGTCTTTGACATTGTAAAGCCAACAAAAGAATAGAGATGAGAACATACTAGACTTAAAAGAAACATTTAATATAAAAATCTATTATTCCATGTGGAAATTTCCCTACAATACAGACTGCATCTGGCCAGGTAAGAAGATTGTGCTTAGCTCAGTTGGGGAATCAAGTATACTATTGGTTAGGGACATGTTACTCAGGTCCTGGGAAATATTATTAGGAAATAGTATTTCCTAATTGGAAATAAATATCACCTCATGGAGTTGACAGGAGACCAATTACTCTGGATATTTAGGATCGGGAAGTGAAGCCCATGAATTCATTTGCACCTGGCCACCATCCTCCCCCCACAGGTAGAATCATCAGAGATTGGTGCTCTTACCTTGGAGGCTGCGGGGTACCACTTCCAATACTTCTGCTACCTGGAAGCCAGGCCTCTGGGGCTGCAGACCTTGGTGCTTGTCCCTCGTTCTCTAATTCCCTCAGCTGTCCTCTCTGGGTTTAAATCCCATCCAGGCCAGGGGAGGAGCCAAGAGGGACTCTTGGGTGTTCCCTTCTCTTCCCAGCAAAAACTCAGTTAAGAGATAATGAACAAGTCTTTCTTATTCTAACCAGGAAAGGAAAAAATATATACAAAATTTCCCCCCTTTGTTTTTACTTCAGTTACACAGCAGCTAAAAATACTGGAGGCTGTTTCCATTTAAGTAGGTCCAGAATAAGGTTATTAAAAGAGTTTGCATGTCTCCTGGCCAAGAGCGGGGTCTCAGGGTTTGAAAGTACATTCAGCGAGTCTCTCTTTTTTTGCTGTTTCTGGCACTCTGGGATTTATTGCCTACCATTTTTAAAATAGGAGAAGACCTCAAGCATAGAAAGAAACAAGTGGAGACCTCAGGGACAGAACCTCTGTGACTCCCTCCCCCTCTCCCTCCATCAGTTCACAGCTGGGAGTGGTGGGTTTCTGAGGACACCTGAGCACAATAGCAGACCCAGAGGGTCCACTTCACAGCCCATTCTTACCCCCAGCCCTTCCCAGAGGCCTCCCACTCACCAGCACAGAAGACCCCCATCACCAGGAAGGCACAGTGGTGCCCTTTCATCTACCCTTCCCCTTTTGCCATCGAATGGCCAGGCCTTTACCCTTTCTATGAACCAGCTGTTCCAATAGGTCACAGCCCTACCCTCCACCCCTCTCCTGCCCTGCTTGAGGTGGATTCTGGAGCACAGATCTACAACATAATGGAACGAGCCCACATGTTTTAGTTCAGCTCCATAGTCATCAAATGTTGTTGGAGAGAGAGCAGGAGAAGGAAGAGGACAGAAGAGATGTGGGATCAGGGAGCTGCTCCCAGAAGTGTGAAGGTGCGTCCAGAGCCAGACTGAGTGTATCTGAAGCTTGTGTCTGTTACTGGCAGATGAACTTTGACTTAACCTCTTCCTGCCTCTGCTTATTTATCTCTAAACAAGAATTATGTGATTATGGTGAAGATTAAATGAGTTGATACATGTAAAGAATTTTGACTAATCACAGGGACACAATGGTGGTTCAATAATTGTTGGCTTCAGGGGAGGGAGGAAGGGATAAATTAGGAATTTGTGATTAACAGATACAGGCAACTATTTATAAAATAGATAAACAACAAGGACCTACCACATAGCACAGGAACTGTATTCAAAATCTTGTAATAACCCTGTAATGGAAAAGAACCTGAAAAACAATATGTGTGTGTGTGTGTGTGTGTGTGTATTTTTGACTAGCCTGAAGAAGGAGGAAAAACAATCAAAGGAGAGGAGTCAGGTCCCACATGGGATCAACGCTGCAAAAAGAGAAGGAAACTGTCACAAGATGTAAGACATAGAGCAATGGAGTTCAGAGGAAGCAAGAATCCAGAACCAGACATAAGACCCTAACCACAAGCCATAAGCACTTTCACCCTGTCCATGACAGGATGGACAGAATCAGTCATGGGAACAGGGGCAGTTCCCACAGATTGTCAGATGGAGGTTGGAGCTGATTTTATTTAACTCTAAGAAAGGTGACTTCCATTGGCATTCATATTACAGGATTTCTTCTCAGTAGCCCTCATTTCGAGATCCATAGTGCTGGTTGACTTCTCTATGAGTTTATGCAGAGGTTCATTAATTTCAATAAGAGCTCCTGGAGAATAAGGACTTAGTTTTCTTCTTTTACCCTCACTACCTATGGTATTGCCAAGTACATAATGCATTACTTTAAATTTTCCAGCATGACAGATTTATTCCTTGAGATGCCCAAGGACAAAGCAAATTCCCCAAACCTATCCAGGCCTAATGAATGGTGGAAGGCACTGTTTTGTCTGCCTCCCCAACCCCCTTGCCCTTCCTCTTGCCCATGAGAACCCCAATTTTACTTAAATAGCCACTTGCCTTCTCCTGATCTTGGGCTTCAGGGGTGTATAAACCCATTCCATGCTCCAGGAAGTGGGTTCTGATTTACCTAAACTAACCAGGGTAATTCCACGGTCCTTACTACTGACTGGTTCAGACAAGAACATGCAATGCTTTAGGGATCAGTGAGTTGTAAGGAGAGGCTACTGATGGGACTTCAGGGAAAGGTCCTAACTAAAAAAAAATAAATAAATGACTCAGAGAGGAGACAAACATTATCCCATCTTTATATAAAGCCTGAGACTGTGTCAGACACCTTGCAACCAAATGTAAGGAGTCTTAGCCAAAGACAAAGAAAATCTTTCAGAGATGGCCAAGCAGAAAGATAGCAGGAATCTGGGTTTTTTAATGACATTACTAAGCTGCTGAATTAATTGCCCCTCAAGTTTTTCTTTAGGCCTCCCAGGTGGTTCAGTGGGTAAAGAACCCACCTGCCAATGCAAGAGATGCAAGAGACACTGGTTCAGTCCCTGAGTCAGGAAGATCCTCTGGAGAAGGAAATGGCAACCCACTCCAGTATTCTTGCCTGGAAAATCCCATGGACAGAGAAGCCTGGGGGGCTATAGTCCGTGGGTTGCAAAGAGCCAGATGCAACTTAGCACACAAGTTTTCTACTTCAGCACTTTCTTGAGTCAGGATTTTGCTTCTTAGAACTGAGAGCATTCCACAGGATTCTACATTTCTCTGTTAATTTCTTGATAGAAAAGTGATTTATTGACATGCCACTAAGAACGTAAAGAGAGAGAGATAGAAAACCCTAGGAAGAAATCACCACAGCCAGGGACGGGCCATAACTTACAGACAAGTAAATCAGTTTCCAAAGCTTTCTGTTCCTTGAGCAGCACTGCATGGCCTTCAGGTTGGGACTCCATGGCAGATTTTAAATTCTTTTTTTTTAATATTTTTAAATCTTTATTGGGACTTCCCTTGTGGTTCAGCTGGTAAAGAATCCACCTACAATGTTTGATCCCTGGGTTGGGAAGATCCCCTGGAGAAGGGAAAGGCTACCCACTCCAGTATTCTGGCTTGGAGAATTCCATGGACTGTATAGACCATGAGGTCGCAAAGAGTCAAATGTGATTGGGTGACTTTCACTTCACACCATATATTTAAATTTATGGACCACAGCCTTGTCTAACTCAATGAAATTATGAGCCATGCCTTGTAGGGCCTTCCAAGACAGACAGGTCATGGTGGAGAGTTCTGACAAACTGTGGTCCACTGGAGAAGAGAATGGCAAACCATTTCAGTATTCCTGCCTTGAGAACCCCATGAACTGTATGAAATGGCAAAAAGATAGGACACTGAAAGATGAACTCCCCAGGTCAGTGGTACCCAGTATGCTATTGGAGATCAGTGAAGAACTAACTCCAGAAAGAATAGACAGAGCCAAAGCAAAAACAACACCCAGTTGTAGATGTGACTGGTGATGGAAGAAAAGTCTGATGCTGTAAAGAGCAATACTGCATAGGAATCTGGAAGGTTAGGTCCATGAATCAAGGCAAACTGGAAGTGGTCAAACAGGAAATGGCAAGAGTGAACATCGACATTTTAGGAATCAGTGAACTAAAATGGACTCGAACGGGTGAATTTAACTCAGATGACCACTATATTTACTACTGCAGGCAAGAATCCCTTAGAAGAAATGGAGTAGCCCTCATAGTCAACAAAAGAGTCCGATACATGTATTTGGATGCAATCTCAAAACATGACAGAATGATCTCTGTTCATTTCCAAGGCAAACCATTCAATATCACAGTGATCCAAGTTTATGCCCTGATCAGTAATACTGAAGAAGCTGACGCTGAATGGTTCTATGAAGACCTACAAGACCTTCTAGAACAAACACCCAAAAAAGATGTCCTTTTCATTATAGGAGACTAGAATGCAAAAGTAGGAAGTCAAGAGATACCTGGAGTAACAGGCAAATTTGGCCTTGGAGTACACAATGAAGCAGGACAAAGGCTAACAGAGTTTTGCCAAGAGAACGCACTGGTCATGGCAAACACCCTCTTCCAACACAAGAGAAGACTCTACACATGGACATCACCAGATGGTCATTACCAAAATCAGATTTATTTTATTCTTTGTGGCCAAAGATGGAGAAGCTCTATACAGTCAGCAAATACAAGACCAGGGGCTGACTGTGGCTCAGATTATGAACTCCTTATTGCTAAGTACAGACTTAAATTGAAGAAAGTAGGGAAAACCACTAGACCACTCAGGTATGACCTAAATCAAATTCCTTATGATTATACAGAGAAAGTGACAAATTGATTCAGTGGATTAGATCTGATAGACAGAGTGCCTGAAGAACTATGGACAGAGGTTCATGACATTGTAGAGGAGGCAGTGATCAAGACCATCCACAGGAAAAAGAAATGCAAAAAGGCAAAATGGTTTTCTGAGGAGGCCTTACAAATAGCTGACAAAAGAAGAGACGGTAAAGGTAAGGAGAAAAGGAAAGATACATTCATTTGAATGTAGAGTTCCAAAGAATAGCAAGGAGAGATAAGAAAGCCTTCCTCAATGATCAGTGCAAAGAAATAGAGGAAAACAACAGAATGGGAAAGACTAGAGATCTCTCAAGAAAATTAGAGATACCAAGGAAACATTTCATGCAAAGATGGGCACAATAAAGGACAGAAATGGTATGGACCTAACAGAAGCAGAAGACATTAGAAGAGGTGGCAAGAATACACAGAACTATACAAAAAATATCTTCATGACCCAATAGCCATGAAGGTGTGATCACTTACCTAGAGCCAGACATCCTGGAATGCGAAGTCAAGGGGGCTTTAGAAACCATCACTATGAACAAAGCTAGTGAGGTGATGGAATTCCAGTTGAGTTTTTCAAATCCTAAGAGATGATGCTGTGAAAGTGCTACACTCAATATGCCAGCACATACACTCAGCAGTAACCACAGGACTGGAAAAGTCAGTTTTCATTCCAATCCCAAAGAAGGGCAGTGCCAAAGAATCTTCAAACTACCGCACAGTTGCACTCATCTCACATGCTAGCAAAGTAATGCTAAAAGTTCTCCAAGCCAGGCTTCAACAGTACATGAACCATGAACTTCCAGATGTTCAAGCTAGATTTAGGAAAGGCAGAGGAACCAGAGATCAAATTGTCAACATCCGCTGGATCATCAAAAAAAGCAAGAGAGTTCCAGAAAAACATCTATTTCTGCTTTATTGACTATGTCAAAGCTTTTGACTGTGTGGATCAAACAAACTGTGTGGAAAATTCTGAAATAGATGGGAATACCAGACCCCCTGATCTGCCTCGTGAGAAATCTGTATGCAGGTCAAGAAGCAACAATTAGAATTGGACATGGAACAATAGACTGGTTCCAAATCGGGAAATGAGTATGTCAAGGCTATATATATTGTCACCCTGCTTATTTAACTTATATGCAGAGTACATCATGAAAAATGCTGGGCTGGATGAAGCACAAGCTGGAATCAAGATTGCAGGGAGAAATATCAATAACCTCAGATATGCAGATGACACCACCTTTGCGGCAGAAAGCGAAAAAGAGCTAAAGAGCCTCTTGATAAAAGTGAAAGAGGAGAGTGAAAAAGTTGGCTTAAAGCTCAACATTAAGAAAACTAAGATCGTGGCAACCAATCCCATCACTTCATGGCAAATAGATGGGGAAATAATGGAAACAGTGAGAGACTTTATTTTTTTGGACTCCAAAATCACTGAAGATGGTGACTGCAACTATGAAATTAAAAGATGCTTGCTCCTTGGAAGAAAAGCTATGACCAACCTAGACAGTATATTAAAAAGCAGAGACATTATTTTGCCAACAAAAGTCCATCTAGTCAAAGCTATAGTTTTTCCAGTAGTCATGTATGGGATGTGAGAGTTGGACCATAAAGAAAGCTGGGCGCTGAAGAATTGATGCTTTTGAACTGTGGTGTTGGAGAAGACTCTTGAGAGTCCCTTGGATTGCAAGGAGATGAAACCAGTCAATCCTAAAGGAAATTAGTCCTAAATAATCATTGGAAGGACTGATGTTGAAACTGAAACTCCAATACTTTGGCCACGTTATGCGAAGAACTGACTCATTGGAAAAGACCCTGATGCTGGGAAAGTTTGAAGGCAGGAGGAGAAGGGGACGACAGCGGATGAGATGGTTGGATGGCATCACCAACTCAATGAACATGAGTTTGAGTAAGCTCCGGGAGTCAGTGACAGACAGGGAAGCCTGGCGTGCTGTAGTCCATGGGGTCGCAAAGATCGGCCCACTCAGACACGACTGAGAGACTGAACTGAACTGAATCTTTATTGAATTTGGTACAGTATTGCTTCCATTTTATGTTTTGATTTTTGGGCCCAAGGCATACGGGATCTTAGTTCTCTGACCAGGGATTGTACCCAAACCCCTTGCATTGAAAGGCAAAGTCTTAACCGCTGGACCACCAGGGAAGTCCCTAAATGGCCATAGATTCTTTGCAGCTTCTCCCTGCAAGGGACTGAATTTATGTCCCCACTACTTGAACCCGACTTACCTTTGTGATTTCCTTTGCCTGAAAGATTGAGGCTAAGTGTCACTATGAACCTGAGCTTGAGCCTCAAGTGGCCTTGAAGCTTCTACTCTCACCATCTTGGAAAACAAATGCCTTCCAATGAAGAAGGAGCACAGGAAAAAGAGGCCTCTCCAAGCCTCGCTGAAGCCGCAGACATTTGAATGAGCCCAGCC
The DNA here is from genome assembly GCF_029407905.1 of Bubalus kerabau. Taxonomy (NCBI): domain Eukaryota; kingdom Metazoa; phylum Chordata; class Mammalia; order Artiodactyla; family Bovidae; genus Bubalus; species Bubalus kerabau. The sequence goes on along the minus strand of NC_073628.1, from coordinate 111,185,519 downwards.
AATACTATGTGAGCCATCCTGGCCTCAGTCTACTCCAAACTGCCAACCCACAGAATTATGAACAAATAAGTCATTATTTTAAGTCACTGTATTTTGGAGAGGTTTGCCATGCAACAATGGAAAAATCATATGGAGCCTATACCCAAACTAGGGGAATAGTTTAACTTGAAACTAATTTCAACCCATTATTCTGTCCAAATAAATGTAACCCATCCCAGAACAACCTGGAAAAAGAAAAGTTGCTTGTTCAAATGGTGGTTCAACCAACATGCTATTATATCATCTTCTTTTATTTGAGAAAGATGTAGGAAAAAGCATTCCAACTGCGGTCATATCCAATTTTATTTGTCCTAAGAAATCACACAAAACACAGAACACCAGTGTGCTGGCTATGGAGGAACCCAAATCACTTGTGTCTAGTTTGGAGACCTGGAGCTGGTTTTAGCTGGTCTGGGTCTGGTTTGAGCTGGTTGGAAGATATGTCTTAGTATCTTTAATTAAGATTCTGCTGAATCTAAAGGAACTAAAACACAAACTGAACAGACCTCCACTGTCAAGATCTCATCTCCGCTCACTTGCTCGCTGTGTCGCCACTCTAAGTTTTTATCTATTCTATACCCACAGGGGGAAAAGGCAATGGCACCCCACTCCAGTACTCTTGCCTGGAAAATCCCATGGATGGAGGAGCCTGGAAGGCTGCAGTCCATGGGGTCACTGAAGGTCGGACATGACTGAGTGACTTCACTTTCACTTTTCATTTTCCTGCATTGGAGAAGGCAATGGCACCCCACTCCAGTGTTCTTGCCTGGAGAATCCCATGGGTGGAGGAGCCTGGTGGGCTGCCGTCTATGAGGTCGCACAGAATCGGACACGACTGAAGCGACTTAGCAGCAGCAGCAGCACCATACCCACAGGGACCCATTCCCTTCGTGGTAGACTCTGATTTCAAATTCTAGTAGTGTTTACGGGGATATGGCCTCTTTGATTTTTAAATGCACAGGTGCTTGCAAAATAAACAGAATATGGCATTCAGCAAACAGGAGGGTTTATTACTCTCTTCAAGGCAATGGGAGACCTTGGTTCTTCTTTCATCAGTATTTTCTTCTCTGGGTCAATATTCTGTGATATCTATCTCAGTAGAAGTCGATATCTTCTTATTAATTTCTTTTCGCTATAACATTTGTAATGAGCTGATGACCTGAAATGTGTGGGGTCAGAAGGCTAGATTTGTAGCTGCTGCTGCTGCTGCTAAGTCGCTTCAGTCATGTCCGACTTGTAGCAAGGGACCTGGAACCTTGAAGGGGATGGCAGTTTGGTCTTTATGAGGCTCTTCATGCATCCCTTGCCCACAGATCACTGTTTTGTAGATATCATTATTATTTTCATTATAAACATAACATAATTATAGACTAACTAGAACATGCATAAAAATGTAAAGAAGAAAATTAACTGAATTTAATTACTATAATTTCCACAGCCAGAGATAACAACTGATTTTTTTTCTACAGATGTATACATATATGAAGAAACGTCCATATCCGCACCTATGGATATGGATAAAAAAGATTAAACAAGATTACATTATATACTTTTTGCTCAGTTTTATATAGTAAATTTTTTCCCAATTTTTTTATGCACTTTCAAGGACCTGCTTTTTATGCTGCATAGTATTCTAATATATGCATCTAATACACGGGGGAAAGGACTGATTACAAAGGGAAACAAAGGCATTGGGGGCAGTAATGAAAATGTTCTATACCTTGGCTGTCAAAGGACTATATAGATTTGTCAATATTCATTGAATCATATTCTTTAAAAGGATCAATTTTAATGTATATTAATTGTATCTCAATAAATCCAAGGGAGGGGAAAGAATTAGCTAAAGAACCATCTCAAAATATGAAGCAGTTCTGCTCAGATCTTTATCTACTGTTTAATTTCTGTCTTGACAGCACATGGGAATAACCAGGGAGTTTTTAATAAAATAAAATGCCAGAGGTGTTGGGGAGGGAAACCAGAGACTCTGATTTAACTGGCCATGGGTTGGGCCAATGAATTAGATTTTCTGAAAGTTCCAATGGTGATTCTAAAATATGCAGCCAAGGTTGAGAACCACTGGTCTGCACAAGAATTCATTTGGACCAAAGACGCAGAAGGAGATAAAATGGAATGTATACATTTCAGAATCATAAAATAATTTTAGAAATTTCAATGTTTATTAGTCCACTGATGTTTTGGTCTGATTTTACCCCCCCACACACCAAGGCCTGAGGTAGTCCTATAAATATTCTTATTGTAATGTAACTCAAATACTATAGAATTTGTTCTTTTAAAATATACAATTCAGTGGTTCTTAGCATATTCATCTGATTGTGTAATCATTAACAGTATTTACTTTGAGAACATTTTCTTCAACCTAAAAACAAACCCCCACTAGTCACTTCTCATTTCTCCTTCGCCAAGCCTGTGGGAGCCCCTAATCTACCCGCAGTCTCACTGATCTCATCTATTCTAGACATTTAAAATAAATGAAATCCTACAGTATATGAACTTTGTGACTGATTTCTTTCACTTACCATAGTGTTTTTAACGTTCATATAGAATGCATCAGTACTTCATTCCTTTTCCTGGCCAAATAATATTCCGTCATATGGATATACTACATTTTATCCATTCATCCATTGATGGAAACTTGAGTCATGTCCACTTTTTGCCTATAATGAATATTACTACTAGGAACATTTGTGCACAGGTTTTTATGCAGATACATGTTTTCATTTCTCTTGATATTCACCTAGGTATGGAATTGATTTCTGGGCCATATGGTAACTTTATTATGTTTAACTTTTTGAGGAACTGTCAAATGATTTCCAAAGTGGCTACACCATTTTACTTTCCCACTAGCTGTGTCTAAGAGTTCCAATTTCTTTGTGTCCTCTCCAACGCTTGTTTGTTGTCTGTCTTTCTTAATTATAGTCATCCCAGTGTGTGTGATGACTGGTGCATGAGTGGTTCAGTGGTAGAATTCCCACCTGCCATGTGGGAGGCCCAGATTCAATTCCCAGTCCATGCAGTCACAGCGTCCCCTTTGGAGCTTCCCTGGTAGCTAAGCTGGTAAAGAATCCGCCTGCAATGCAGGAGATCTGGGTTTTATCCCTGGATTGGGAAGATCACCTGGAGAATGGAATGGCCACCCACTCCAGTATTCTGGCCTGGAGAATTTCATGGACTGTATAGTCAATGGGGTCGCAAAGAGTCAAACATGACTGAGCGACTTTTACTTTCAGTGTGTGTGAAGAAATATCTTGAGGTTTTGATTTGCATTTTATCAATAATTAATAATGTTGAGCATTTTTTTATCCGCTTATTGGCCACTTGTATATCTTCTTTGGAGAAATGTCTATTCAAATCCTTTGCCCATCTTTAAATTAATTATTCATTTTTTATTGTTGTATTGAAAGGGTTCATTATATATTCTGGACATTAGACCCTTAATAAATAAATGATTTGCAAATATTTTCTTCCATTCTTTGGATTGTCTTTTCACTTTCTTGATGGTGTACTTTGAAGCACAAAAATTTTTAATTTTGATGAAGTCAAATTTATTCTTTTTTTCTTTCACTGCTGCTGCTTTAGGTATCATATGTAAGAAACCATTGACTAATCTCTGATCATGAGATTTACAAGTTTTCATCTAAGTTTTTTATAGCTTAGGCTCTTATATCTAGGTCAATGATCCATTTTGAGTTAACTTTAGTATATGTCGGGAGGTAGGGGTCCAACTTTATTCTTTTGCATGTGGATATCCAGTTGTCTTAACACCATTTATTAGAAAGATTTTTTTTCCCTGAATAAATTGTCTTGGTACCCATATTAAAAAATCATAGTCATGTATTTTTTGAGTTTTACCTCTGCTCACCTGGAAGAAATTTATGTTTATTCTGTCAGTTGATTAGAAGTTCTCAATCCAGTTGTTCACATCCACAGGTCACTGGGCCCAGTGCCTAATAGTTGTGACTTTCAAGTGCCAGTTCCCACTGGGTCCTTAACAAATACTTTTTGGTAAACTGATCTTAAGGTTAATCCATTGCATAAACAGAGCATAATTTGTTTCTGATTGAGTTGATTGGTCTGATTCAAGTGGCTCTCTCCAATCAGCCAGAAGGACCAAACTTACCTGTAAAAGGCAACAGTCTTAGATTCGGAGCGGTGAAAGAACCTTTGGGATGATAGGTGCCTCTCAAGTGGGACTACGATTTTGTCTGTTCCTCTCTCCTGTGTGACTCATGGTTAAATCCTGATTTATTCTAAGCTAATCATAGTGATTTTCAGTCTCTATGAAATAGGTTGATTTAGGAAAAAAATTTTGATCTACTTCTGTCAAATGGGGCTTCTGAAAAAATTTTTATGTATGAAAAGAATGGGTCCTTCTCCTTTCCGTGGCTGTGGCCATGCTTGCCTGGAATATGGCAGCCATCTTATAACTATGAAGGAGCTAAACGGGACAAAGTATGACAGAGCAGAACTGTGAGAGGAATCTGAGTCCTTAATGACATTTCTTAAACCCTGAGCCCACCTGGGAGCTTTCCTACCTTGGGACTTCTCTTGATCTGAGACAGTATATTTCTTCATTGTTTTAAGCAATTGGGCCAGGGTGCTTTGTTACTTGTATTCAGATCATTCTAAGTAATACAGACCTCCTGACTTTTTACAGAAAATGCCCTTAAACTGCAAAACTTTAAGGGGACTGTAAAACTGAGCACAGTGACCCAGGGACCTGACATTCTCCAAGGGGAGTTCCCAAACTCAGCCTCATCTGAGCTTCCTTGAGATCTACAAGGAGACCTACTCTCTAGGCTGACGATGATGGAAAAATTATGGTACATAGGTTGAACTTCATCCCAGGACTGAGTCCCTGGCTTCCTCAGGGAGGGTAGCTCATCTCTACTGCTTTACTGAAAAAAAGAATAGAATTTTGGTATTAATGTATATAATATATCCTTATCCTCTAAAACTGTTGGTTATAAAGGAAGTGGGCTTCCCTGGTGGCTCTATGGTAAAGAACCTGCCTGCCAATGCAGGAGACTTGTGTTCCATCCCTGGTTTGGGAAGATCCCATGGACAGAGGATGCTGACGGGCTACAGTTCATGCGGTTGCGGAAGAGTCGGACATAAAGGAGAGGCTAAACAACAACAACAGAGGGAATGCTTTTACATTCTAAGTGGAATGATAAAATCTCAACATCTTTGGATTGGGAGGGAGACAGGAGAAGCCATACATATGGAGTCTCCTCGCTGATAGTAGTCCTTCTCCAGCCAGGGCTTCTCGCCACCCTAATAGGATGGAAATTTCAGTTGTATATTGAAACCAGCACGTACAGGATTTTGAGAGCTTCCTAACTCTTCCCAGGTCCACACTCAATGACATCACATTAGTGGCTTAAAAATCACTGAGTATTTATAGCATGGAAATCAGCAAGGAGCTTTCTCTTTCTGGAGAACCAAGTGTTCAGTGTTACCAGCATACCACTGGAAATTCCTCTCTCTGTCCTCCTGGGGCTTGAATGCTCCTTTATACAACCAAGGTATCGTAATATCTCCCAAAATTCATGACTATAAATCAAAGAAGAGAAAGACCCCACTGTCCCTCCCTGAAGATGACTAACTGCTGAAATATGATAGGAAAATTCAATCAGCTGCTCTACAAACTGAGTCATAGCCTCCTATCTCAAATTTTCCTTCTAAGGCCAGGCTGTTCAGACTTCCGTTTTATGGTTTTTATTTTTATTTTTAACGCAACTTTGATTCTCCCTAATCACCTAATTGCCAGCATTTTCATTTATTTTATTTTTTTTTTTTAATTGCTGTTCTCTCAGAGTGTAGGATTACAGCAAGGCTGCTCTGTGGTAGCTATTCCATTGCAAGCAAGGGCAAAGCCACAGCTAATGATAAGGTCTTACTATGGAACTGCTGAGGTCACCCATTTAAGCCCATCTGTGGTCTCTGGGAGATGAGTCTATGCATAGCTCCCTGGTGACTGAGGGTACCTCTGTAGACTTATCCCTCTGGCCACCTCTCCTCCCATCTCCTTCCATCTCTGTTATCCCATATCCATCCCCATGCAGGCTCTATAAGGCTCTTCTTTTTCCCACTCTCTTCCCAATTACAGGTTTGGGAAAGTGGGCAAAATTCATTATCAACACAAGTCATCCCCACTGGAACCTAAAGTTGAAGATAATTTGTTTTGAATTATGGGATATTTCAGATATACAGAAAGGTATAGAGTATTATGTGTGTTAGTCAGTCAGTAGTGTCTGACTCTTTGCAACCCCATGGACTGTAGCCTGCTATGCTCCTCTGTCCATGGGATTCTCCAGGCAAGAATATTGGAGTGGGTGCCATTCCTTTCTCCAGAAGAATATTGCAAGCACTCTTAAACCTCTACCTAGCTTATGAAATAAAGCTATATAAACACTGTTAAAGTGTCTGCATGTGCCTCTCTGATCATATTGCCCTATCTCCAAGAGAGAAACATCTTCCTGAAATTGAGACAATTATTCCAGTTGCCTGTCTTTATACTTTTACTATACATGTCTATATGTAAGCCTAAAAACAGTATACAAAATTTGTTTGTGTGCTTTTAAGCTTTATGCAAATGGCATCATATATATTGTATGTCTCTTTCTGAAACTTGCTTTATATCTATTAATGTTATCCATGTTTGGATAATATTTTTTTAATTGCTTTTATCCATGTTTGTATTAATTTTTTATTTTTCCTGTGCCACACATCTTGTAGGATCTCAGTTCCCCAACCAGGGATTGAACCTGGGCCATGACAATGAAAGCATGGAATCCTAACCACTAGACCATCAGGGAACTCTCTGTATTATTTTTCTATTGCTGTGTAACAAACTACCCCAAATGTAATAGCTTAAAACAGCACTCATTATCTCATAGTTTCTATGGACCCAGAGTCCAGACATAGCTTAACTGAGTCCTCTGCTCAGGGTTTCATGAGGTTGCAATCAAGGTGTTGACTATGCTGCATTCTCATTTGAAGGCCTGACTGGGGAAGAATCTGCTACTAAGCTCATTCTGTTTTGGGCATAATTCTTTTCCTTGAGTTCGTGTGGTTGAGAGCACTGGATTTTTTAGAGAACATCTACTTCCCTGCCATGTGGCCCTCTCCCTAGGCAGGTCACCTTATAGCAGCTGGCTTCTTTGCAAGGTCAGTAAATCTCTTACTCTAGTCTGCTAAAATGGAATTATATAATGTATAAGATTTCTCTTGTTGATTTTACCATAGTGCATTGATTAGAATAAAGGTACAGGTTCTGCCTGCATTCCAGGGGAGGGGGCTACACAAAGATGTGGACACCAGTACATGGGGATTATTGGGATCTTGTCTGCCTAGGATCGATCTGCCACAATGTTGATACATGTCACTCTGGTCCACTTATTTCTGTTGTTACCTGCATTGTATGAATACACCACAAAAATCTACCCACTTTGCTGTTAATGATTAGGTGATTAGGGTAATTCCAATTACTTGAAGTTATAAATAATGCTATGCTTAATAATCCTTACAGGTCTCTTCTATACATGGGAAAAAGTTTTAGACCCTGAAGCACACATCTTCAACTTTACTAAATATGGCTAAATTATTCTCTGGAATAGTTATACCTATTTCTATTCTACCCAGGAGTATATGACTCTCCTACTCTTGAAATAGAATTACTTTAATTTTTTACATTATGGGCAACCTGGCATGAGTGAAATAGTATCTGTTGTATCTATTTATTATTTTCCTAATCAATACTAAGGTTGAGTATTTTTTCCTTTTTTTTTTCCAGTTATTATTTGTTTCCGCTTCTGGGAACTGTCCTGGATTTTGTGTATTTTCTTATTGATTTGTAGTCCTTTATGTTTCCTAGATCTTAATTCTTGGCATTATTGCACTAACACTATTTTCTTCTTATTTGTGCTTCTCTTTTAACTATTTTTCCTGGTATTTTTCTGTGCAGACGTTTTTCATTTTAATTTGTTCAAATGTATCAGCCTTTCCCTTTATGATTTGTTGTTTCAATGACTTAAGAACTATTTCTCTATCTTGAGGTAAATAGATAGGCACCTATATTTTCCTATAAAGGTATCAAAGTTTTGCTTAACACATTTATATTTCTATCAGTAGTATACCCAGAATTTATGTTTTAGTGAAACTGTACTCACAGAAAACTAGTCAATCTAATCACACTAGGACCACAGCCTTGTCTAACTCAATGAAACTAAGCCATTCCTGTGGGGCAACCCAAGACGGGCGGGTCATGGTGGAGAGATCTGACAGAATGTGGTCCACTGGAGAATGGAATGGCAAACCACTTCAGTATTCTTGCCTTGAGAACCCCATGAACAGTATGAAAAGGCAAAATGATAGGATACTGAAAGAGGAACTCCCCAGGTCAGTAGGTGCCCAATATGCTACTGGAGATCAGTGGAGAAATAACTCCAGAAAGAATGAAGGGATGGAGCCAAAGCAAAAAGAATACCCAGCTGTGGATGTGACTGGTGATAGAAGCAAGGTCTGATGCTGTAAAGAGCAATATTGCATAGGAACCTGGAATGTCAGGTCCATGAATCGAGGCAAATTGGAAGTGGTCAAACAAGAGATGGCCAGAGTGAATGTCGACATTCTAGGAATCAGCGAACTAAAATGGACTGGAATGGGTGAATTTAACTCAGATGACCATTATATCTACTACTGCGGGCAGGAATCCCTCAGAAGAAATGGAGTAGCCATCATGGTCAACAAAAGAGTCCAAAATGCAATACTTGGATGCAATCTCAAAAACGACAGAATGATCTCTGTTCGTTTCCAAGGCAAACCATTCAATATCACAGTAATCCAAGTCTATGCCCCAACCAGTAATGCTGAAGAAGCTGAAGTTGAACAGTTCTATGAAGACCTACAAGACCTTTTAGAACTAACACCCAAAAAAGATGTCCTTTTCATTATAGGGGACTGGAATGCAAAAGTAGGAAGTCAAGAAACACCTGGAGTAACAGGCAAATTTGGCCTTGGAATACGGAATGAAGCCGGGCAAAGACTAATAGAGTTTTGCCAAGAAAATGCACTGGTCATAGCAAACACCCTCTTCCAACAACACAAGAGAAGACTCTACACATGGACATCACCAGAGGGTCAACACCAAAATCAGACTGATTATATTCTTTGCAGTCAAAGATGGAGAAGCTCTGTACAGTCAGCAAAAACAAGACCGGGAGCTGACTGTGGCTCAGATCATGAACTCCTTATTGCCAAATTCAGACTTAAATTGAAGAAAGTAGGGAAAACCACTAGACCATTCAGGTATGACCTAAATCAAATCCCTTATGATTATACAGTGGAAGTGAGAAATAGATTTAAGGGCCTAGATCTGATAGATAGAGTGCCTGATGAACTATGGAATGAGGTCGTGACACTGTACAGGAGACAGGGATCAAGACCATCCCCATGGAAAAGAAATGCAAAAAAGCAAAATGGCTGTCTGGGGAGGCCTTACAAATAGCTGTGAAAAGAAGAGAAGCAAAAAGCAAAGGAGAAAAGGAAAGAAATAAACATCTGAATGCAGAGTTCCAAAGAAGAGCAAGAAGAGATAAGAAAGCCTTCTTCAGCGATCAATGCAAAGAAATAGAGGAATACAACAGAATGAGAAAGACTAGAGATCTCTTCAAGAAAATCAGAGATACCAAAGGAACATTTCATGCAAAGATGGGCTCGATAAAGGACAGAAATGGTATGGACCTAACAGAAGCAGAAGATATTAAGAAGAGGTGGCAAGAATACACAGAAGAACTGTACAAAAAAGATCTTCATGACCCAGATAATCACGATGGTGTGACCACTGACCTAGAGCCAGACATCCTGGAATGTGAAGTCAAGTGGGCCTTAGAAAGCATCACTACAAACAAAGCTAGTGGAGGTGATAGAATTCCAGTTGAGCTATTCCAAATCCTGAAAAATGATGCTGTGAAAGTGCTGCACTCAATATGCCAGCACATTTGGAAAACTCAGCAATGGCCACAGGACTGGAAAAGGTCAGTTTTCATTCCAATCCCAAAGAAAGGCAATGCCAAAGAATGCTCAAACTACCACACAATTGCACTCATCTCACACGCTAGTAAAGTAATGCTCAAAATTCTCCAAGCCAGACTTCAGCAATACATGAACCATGAACTTCCTGATGTTCAAGCTGGTTTTAGAAAAGGCAGAGGAACCAGAGATCAAATTGCCAACATCCACTGGATCATGGAAAAAGCAAGAGAGTTCCAGAAAAACATCTATTTCTGCTTTATTGACTATGCCAAAGCCTTTGACTGTGTGGATCACAATAAACTGTGGAAAATTCTGAAAGAGATGGGAATACCGGACCACCTGACCTGCCTCTTGAGAAATTTGTATGCAGGTCAGGAAGCAACAGTTAGAACTGGACTTGGAACAACAGACTGGTTCCAAATAGGAAAAGGAGTGCGTCAAGGCTGTATATTGTCACCCTGCTTATTTAACTTATGTGCAGAGTACATCATGAGAAACGCTGGACTGGAAGAAACACAAGCTGGAATCAAGATTGCCAGGAGAAATATCAATAACCTCAGATATGCAGATGACACCACTCTTATGGCAGAAAGTGAAGAGGAACTCAAAAGCCTCTTGATGAAAGTGAAAGTGGAGAGTGAAAAAGTTGGCTTAAAGCTCAACATTCAGAAAACAAAGATCATGGCATCTGGTCCCATCACTTCATGGGAAATAGATGGGGAAACAGTAGAAACAGTGTCAGACTTTATTTTTCTGGGCTCCAAAATCACTACAGATGATGACTGCAGCCATGAAATTAAAAGATGCTTACTCCTTGGAAGGAAAGTTATGACCAACCTAGATAGCATATTCAAAAGCAGAGACATTACTTTGCCAACAAAGGTCCATCTAGTCAAGGCTATGGTTTTTCCTGTGGTCATGTATGGATGTGAGAGTTGGACTGTGAAGAAGGCTGAGCACCGAAGAATTGATGCTTTTGAACTGTGGTGTTAGAGAAGACTCTTGAGAGTCCCTTGGACTGCAAGGAGATCCAACCAGTCCATTCTGAAGGAGATCAGCCCTGGGTTTCTTTGGAAGGAATGATGCTAAAGCTGAAACTCCAGTACTTTGGCCACCTCATGCGAAGAGTTGATTCATTGGAAAAGACTCTGATGCTGGGAGGGCTTGGAGGCAAGAGGAGAAGGGGACGACAGAGGATGAGATGGCTGGATGGCATCACTGACTTGATGGACATGAGTCTGAGTGAACTCCAGGAGTTGGTGATGGACAGGGAGGCCTGGCGTGCTGTGATTCTTGGGGTCGCAAAGAATCAGACATGACTGAGCAACTGATCTGATCTGATCTGATACCCAGGGTAAAAGAAAGCATCCAATTTTATTTTCTTTTTCTATGTAGATACCTAGTTGTTAAAACATCATTTATTTAATAGGCCATGTTAGCCCCTCTAATATGCTATGTCATCTCTAATTTATTAAAGTTTCATATGTGTGTGGGTTTGCTTCTCAGTTCTCTATTCTGTTTCCTTGATTTGTTTATTCCTATCCAGTATTCCCTGCCTTGATTATTATAATTTTATGTTTTAATATCTAATCAGGCATTCCCTACCATCTCATTCTTCTCTTCCAAAAAAAAAAAATTAGTCTATATAAGACCTTTGTTGTTTTATATAAACTTAGATTCAGAAGGTCAAGTTCCATGAAAAGGCTTGCTGGGATTTTATTGGGGTAGTCTTCAATTTGTAGACTGACTTAAAGAAAGTTATAAGCTAAAAATTTTCCTTTTAAATTTTATATGTTGAAGTGTTTACACCCAGTACCTCCAATGTGTATTTGGAGATAGATTCTTTAAAGAGGTAAAGTTAAATATAGGTAGGTCACAGGTAGACCCTAACCCAATATGACTGGTGTCCTTCTAAGAAGAGGAGATTATGACACAGACATCATGACCATATGAAGACACAGAGAAAAAATGACAGTCTGCAAGCCAAGGAGAGAGGTCTCAGAAGAAACCAAACCTGTTGACAACTTGATCTGTTCTAGTCTCCAGAACTATGGAAAAAAAAAAAATTCTCTGTTGTTTAAGCCACCCAGTCTATGGTATTGTTATAGTAACCCTAAAAAACTAATACAGGGAATTTTGAAAGAATCACAACCCTGAGTTTTCTTGTCTACAGAGATAAGCCCTCTCACCATTTATCTGGATCTTCCTTAAGAAAGTTTTACAATTTTCTCCATAGTGATCTTATAGATCTTTTATTAGATTTACTCTAAGGTACTTCATTTTTTTTTTCATTCTCTTTTAATTCCAGTAGTTTTTCCATAGATTTTTAGAGGTTTTATGTAAATAGTCATATCATGTATTAATAAACAGTGACTGTTTAACTTCCTTCTTTCCTGCCCTTATAATTTTTGATATGACGGAACAGAAGCACTGAAAGCTGGTGTCCTTGTGTTGATTTTGATCTTCAAGGTGTTACTTCTCCAATTGCAAGGATGCACTGAACATTTTTATGAAGGAGTTTTGCTACCTGACATCCTGTAACACAAGCTTGATAAATCCCTCTCCTGCCCCCTCTTTTTCTAGCTCCTTCTCACTCTTCTTCCTTCAGTACAACCTATCTGTTCTGAGCTTTGTGTCTTAAAAATAAAGTGAAGTCATGTGGAGATTCACATGAGATGCTGATGGCTGATTATCGATCAGATGGCACATTCACATTTTAAGACAAAAGTCTAGGTCCGAGGAACAAATATGACTGTTGGGGCCCGAGTGTTCATCTTCTCAGATCCTGACAGTCATGGGAAACACACCCCCTTTACAGCTTCCTTTAAAAAATACCACTTCTCAGGCTTCCTTGGTGGTACAGTGGATAGGAACCCACCTGCCAATGCAGAGGACATGGGTCTGATCCCTGATCCAGGAAGATTCCACAAGCCTCGGAGCAACTGAGCCCATATGCCACAACTACTGAAGCCCACGCCCTCGAGCCTATGCTCTCCAACAAGAGAAGCCACAGGAATGAGAAGCTTGTGCACCGCGACCAAGAGAAGCCCCAGTTGGTTGCAACTAGAGAAAGCCCATGAAGCAATGAAGACCCAGTGCAACCCAAAATAAAATAAATAAATAAGTAATTTTTAAAAATACCACTTCTCTCTGGGCATCCAGATTCATACTAACTCAGATGAAACCAGGAGAAATTCCAAAGGATGGGGACTTGATGTTTCCCCTTATTTTAATCAAACTACCCAGGTTCACACTCCACTTGCTTAAATGGTCTTGGGCAAAGCACTTCCTCTCTCCTGCCCCAATTGTCTGACTTCTCAGATGGGAATCACAGTGGCACTTCATCATGCTTACCTAGTAAGTCGCTTAGGTGGTGTCTGACTCTGTGCAACCCCATGGACTGCAGCCTGCCAGGCTCCTCCATTCATGGGATTCTCCAGGCAAGAATACTCGAGTGGGTTGCCATGCCCTCCTCCAGGGGATCTTCCCAACCCAGGATCAAACCTGCATCTATTATGTCTAACCTGAATTGACAGGTGGGTTTTTTACCACTAGCACCACCTGGAAAATCCCTAGCACCTTCTCACATGGGGGTTGGGGGGTGGGATAAATGAATCATTGATGTAACTTATTGGGAACAGTGCCTAGCATATAGTAAACACTCAATAAACATTAGCTAAGCCAAGGGGACAGCCACCTTTGCACTGCCATTCATTTGCTTAGTGGGTTTGTTTTTTCTTTTTCCATAAACATCTCAAAATATGGTGTTTAAGTGTTACCCTATCCCCTGTGTTTCACCCTGTGGCATGGCACAGAACACAGCTCTAGTTCACTTGTTAAAGTTTATCCAACCCTGCCTGGTAGAAACTATATTACTACTCTCCTTGCCTTTTCTTCTAGTATTTAGGGTTGAATGCCACTGGCTTTCAAACTAGCTTTCCACAATGAATGAAATACTAAGCAAGAAGCAAGCAGTCCAGGAAGGACCAAACCAAACCTGACCATAGAGATGCTGGCTCACTCTGGACAGAGCCGGTTTGCAGCCACATCTTCAAGAAACTCCAGTGCTGTACTGGGGGTTAGCAGGGCTGGTAATCTTGATGACATTCATGCCAAGGTCACAGGGAGGGGGGGTGGGAATAGTGAGTGACAGGCCTCATCTCTTTTCAGTAATGCCCATTGATCAAAGAAAATGTCACATACTGAGATATAGGGAAGTCATTCTGGCTTACACATGAGTTAACTTGAAGTTTACACTAACTAAAACAGCCTGTTTGTGGCCTATGAAACATACAGATGCCTTAATTACTAAAGAAAAGGACACATTGACCAGGAGTAAAGACTGTCTGCTAGAAATCCAGATTAAATGCCCCTCTTCCTGATGCTGCTCCTCTTTCAGTGATAAGACATCCCTCGCAGGCACCAAGGCCATACTCTACGTGCTGGCATGTTTTTCTGAAATCTTGAAGAAATGTATCCCTGGCTTTAATATTCTTAGCCCTGCCAAGACATAAAGCTGTGCTGAATGGGGAGGGAGGTGGGAGAGGGGTTCAGGATGGAGAACACATGTACACCCATGGCTGATTCATGTCAATGTATGGCAAAACCCACTACAATATTGTAAAGTAATTAGCCTCCAATTAAAATTAATTAATTAATTAAAAAAAAAAAAACAGCTGTGCTGAAAACTCTGCTTCTCCAGAGCATACTTCTCAGAGTAATCTGAGAAACTGGCGTTTGGGCTGCTCCTTAGTTTGGTTCAAATGAAATTCTTTTTCTATTCTTACTACTGACTGCTTATTGATTATTTTTGTCGACACCATTAAGCAATGAGATTGCTAGACTGTAGGTTCAGGAAGGGCAAACAGCTGCTGCTCTAGCACCGTGCCTGGTACACACAGGCACTTAACAGATAGACACAAGCTTGTTTAAATTTTCCCCTGCATGCACCCCACAGTTAGGCCTAATGCAGGCCCTAGACATGCCATAGATAGTTAATAAATATTAGTGGGTACTTCACGCAGTCGCAATGTGCTACAATGCGAGGTGTTAGCCTCGGGGAGCTGAGTCACCTGTCTTATAACGCATTTCTGTCGTATGTTTAACATGTGCATATGTTTAAGTGTAGTGTGTGTTAGACACTCAGTCGTGTCCGACTCTGTGACTCCAGGAACTGCAGCCCACCAGGCTCTTCTGTCCATGGAATTTCCCAGGCAAGAATACTGGAGTGGTTGCCATTTCCTTCTCCAATGTCTAAGCACACACCCTCAATTAGTTGCTATAAAGGAGAAAGTTAAATCACTAAACAAATGCAACTGTGTCCACTAAGTAAGATGTTTTGCATACGACGATGAAGGATCAGGTGTTACTGTCATTCTCAGCGGTAGCCAGCATGTATTGAGGAACTAAGCCAGGTCCCACACTGAGCAGGTTAGGAGAATAAAAAGGGGCACCGTACTGTGACTCACAGGGGAGTTCAGTGAGGCTTTGGTCAGAAAAACAGAAGCCCAAACACAGAAGGTGAGGGGAAGGGGCAAAAGAGTAAAGGCCAGCTCTCACATTTGCTTCCATCCTTGAGAAAATCAGGAGCTTACAGGACCTTGGGAAACCACCACTGATGATCCCAGCTGCCTCCAGTACCAAGGGAGGTACTCCAGGAGCAAATTTTCAGGACGGGTACCACTCAGCCACTGGGGATGTTCAGGGGAGCACCACTGCTTTCACATAGGAAGCAAAAGGTGCTTCCACAGTCAGAGAAGCAGCTGAAAACACAGCTGCCTCTCTTTCTCATGCCCGATCTCAGAGGAATGCCTCTCATTAGTGAAATCCAACAAGAAACAATGGAAGTAAAGGACTCTGGAGAGTGTGGTTCTCAGGCTTCCAACCCCTGAGATAAGGGTGGAGTATAGAAGGGGAGGAATGATGCTGAGTTGTCAACAACTTTGCCATGAAAGGCTTCTAAGGTAAATCAAAGGCAGTTAACCTGTGCTAAGGACCTGCAAAGATGGGCTCAATAAAGGACAGAAATGGTATGGACCTAACAGAAGCAGAAGATATTAAGAAGAGGTGGAAAGAATACACAGAAGAACTGTACAAAAAAGATCTTCATGACCCAGATAATCACGATGATGTGATCACTCACCTAGAGCCAGACATCCTGGAATGTGAAGTCAGGTGGGCCTTAGAAGGCATCACTACGAACAAAGCTAGTGGAGGTGATAGAATTCTAGTTGAGCTATTTCAAATCCTGAAAGATGATGCTGTAAAAGGGCTGCACTCAATATGCCAGCAAATTTGGAAAACTCAGCAATGGCCACAGGACTGGAAAAGGTCAGTTTTCATTCCAATCCCAAAGAAAGGCAATGCCAAAGAATGCTCAAACTACCGCACAATTGCACTCATCTCACACGCTAGTAAAGTAATGCTCAAAATTCTCCAAGCCAGGCTTCAGCAATACGTGAACCGTGAACTTCCTGATGTTCAAGCTGGTTTTAGAAAAGGCAGAGGAACCAGAGATCAAATTGCCAACATCCGCTGGATCATTGAAAAAGCAAGAGAGTTCCAGAAAAACATCTATTTCTGCTTTATTGACTATGCCAAAGCCTTTGACTGTGTGGATCGCAATCAACTGTGGAAAATTCTGAAAAAGATGGGAATACCAGACCACCTGACCTGTCTCTTGAGAAATGTGTATGCACCTCAGGAAGCAACAGTTAGAACGGACATGGAACAACAGACTGGTTCCAAATAGGAAAAGGAGTACGTCAAGGCTGTATATTGTCACCTTGCTTATTTAACTTCTATGCAGAGTACATCATGAGAAACGCTGGGCTGGAAGACACACAAGCTGGAATCAAGATTGCCGGGAGAAATATCAATAACCTCAGATATGCAGATGACACCACCCTTATGGCAGAAAGTGAAGAGGAACTCAAAAGCCTCTTGATGAAAGTGAAAGAGGAGAGTGAAAAAGTTGGCTTAAAACTCAACATTCAGAAAACTAAGGTCATGGCATCCGGTCCCATCACTTCATGGGAAATAGATGGGGAAACAGTGGAAAGTGTCAGACTTTATTTTTCTGGGCTCCAAAATCACTGCAGATGGTGACTGCAGCCATGAAATTAAAAGACACTTACTCCTTGGAAGGAAAGTTATGACCAACCTAGATAGCATATTCAAAAGCAGAGACATTACTTTGCCAACAAAGGTCCATCTAGTCAAGGCCATGGTTTTTCCTGTGGACATGTATGGATGTGAGAGTTGGACTGTGAAGAAAGCTGAGTGCCAAAGAATTGATGCTTTTGAACTGTGGTGTTGGAGAAGACTCTTGAGAGTCCCTTGGACTGCAAGGAGATCCAACCACTTCATTCTGAAGGAGATCAGCCTTGGATTTCTTTGGAAGGAATGATGCTAAAGCTGAAACTCCAGTACTTTGGCCACCTCACACGAAGAGTTGGCTCATTGGAAAAGACTCTGATGCTGGGAGGGATTGGGGGCAGGAGGAGAAGGGGATGACAGAGGATGAAATGGCTGGATGGCATCCCTGACTCGATGGATGTGAGTCTGAGTGAACTCCAGGAGTTGGTGATGGACAGGGAGGCCTGGCGTGCTGCGATTCATGGGGTCGCAAAGAGTCGGACACGACTGAGCGACTGAACTGAACTGAACTGAAGGACCTGCTACTGCTGCTGCTAAGTCACTTCAGTCATGTCCAACTCTGTGTGACGCCATAGACGGCAGCCCACCAGGCTCCTGTGTCCCTGGGATTCTCCAGGCAAGAGCACTGGAGTGGGTTGCCATTTCCTTCTCCAATGCATGAAAGTGAAAAGTGAAAGTAAAGTCGCTCAGTCGTGCCCAACTCTTAGCGACCCCATGGACTGCAGCCTACCAGGTTCCTCCATCCATGGGATTTTCCAGCCAAGAGTACTGGAGTGGGGTGCCATTGCCTTCTCTGTGCCAAGGACCTAAGATACTCCAATATTTTGGCCACCTGATGCAAATAGCTGACTCATTGGAAAAGACCCTGATGCTGGGAAACATTGAAGGCAAAAGGAGAAGAGGGTGGCAGAGAATGAGATGGTTGGATAGCATCACCGACTCAGTGGGATGTGAACTTGGGCAAACTGTGGGAGACAGTGAGAGACAGGGAGGCCTGGTGTGTTTCAGCCCATGGGGTCACAAAGAGCCAGACACTGCTTAGCGACAACTGAACAACACAACAACAAGGACCTGAGAAGCAACACCATCTGTGCTTACAGGCACGCTTTGTCATTAAGAGGTACAGACTGCTATGTATAAAATAAATAAGCTACAAGGTTTATTATACAATGCAGAGAATATAGGCAAGACTTTAGAATAACTGTAAGTGGAGCTTAATCTACAAAAATTTTGAATCACTATTCTATACACCTGTAACTAATATAATATTCTAATATAATAAGGAGGTAAATCGATGATAACTCAATAAAAATGATAAATTTTTGAAAAAAAGATAAGGATTGACCTTTGAAGAAGGCTTTGGATAGAGTCAAACCCCAAGACAAGACTTCATCAAACAGGTAATGAAAAAAGAGGAAGAGAACGTGGAGGTGAGGAGGCATATTTTTATTTACTCACTGACTCATGCATTTAGTCATCCACTCAGCAAATATTTATTATAAGCATTGGGCTAGGCCCTTGGGCTTCTAGACAGCGAGGAGCCACTGATTGTTCCTAAGACAGGAAATAATATGATGAGATTTTTAGTGTAAGGTCATCCTGAAAATGCATATGTGCAAAGACACAATTGAAAGGAAATGCATTGCACTGTAATCACTGCTCATCTTTGGATGGTGAGATTGTGAATAAACATTATTTTCTTTTCTAAATCTTTCGGTATTTTCCAAATATCTCACAATAAGTGTGTACAACTTTTTTATCAGAAAAAATATTTAGAAAAAGAAGATAGAGATCAAGCTGCTAACAATGTGGAAGAAATGCATCACACATTTGTCATCTGATGTTTTTCTCATTAGGATATACTTCCTTTGCTCTTGCTTTCTTTTTCTTCACCTGCTTGCTGCCTCTTCACTCCTTAGTTTTCAGTTGAAACTATTTTTCACTGAAAAGACTTGCCTGGCCCCTAAGGCTAGGTTAGGTGTGCATGTTTGACACTCTCAGCCCCTGGGAGTGTCTCCCACCACTTGATATAGCTACACGTGTGGGCCTGATGTTCATCTTTCTCACCAGACTGTAAACCCCATAGGGCATGCATCATACTCATCTTGTCCACAGCTTCTTCCCAAGCACACTGGTCACTCCATAAATGTTGCTGGAATGATCAGCTCTATCTATAAAGGATGTAAGACTGGAGACAGGCAGATTAGTAAGGAGATGATTGTGATAATCGACAAGGATAAACAGTGCCTAAACTAAAGAGAGGAGAGAGTGATGAAGAGGAAGAAGAGAAGAACTAGCCCATGACGCTGTTAAAGTGTCAAATCTGGAGAACCTAATGATTTCCTTTTGGATTCATTCAACAAGAAGCAATAGTTTGGAGACTATTTTGGAGGTAGGATTTATAAGGTTCACTGATCAATTATATGTGAGTATGATGGAAAGAGAACTACCAAGAAGGTCTCAAGAGTTCTGGTCTTGAGCAGTTGGATGTATGATGATACAGTTTCCTGAGATGGAAAAGGCATTTGTTGGGGGAAGCATCAAAAGTTCCAATTTTGGATGAAAAGTAAGGATAGGGAAGATGCAGGGGGAATTGCTTATCTTAGCTAGGGAATTATTCTCTTAGGCAGGAGATACAGGTGAATCAAGCTTGTGGAGAAATGTTAATTAGGTTTTGGATATGTTGAGTTTGAGGTGTTCATTGAGATATCCAAGCTACCTAATGAGATTATAAGGGTCTAGAATTTATGAGCAGATGCTGGACAAAGACAGACATGCAGACTTAGTAGTGATAGTTGAACCCATCAGGTAAATGAGAACAGGCATACAGTGAGAAGGGCAGAAAAACACCAACATCAAAACCCGGGAGAAACTGATATTTACAGAGGAAGAGATGCCCTAAGAGGAGATTGAGAGGGATTCTGAGGAGTAAGTATATCAGATTACATGAAACAAGGAGTGCCATTTTGATCAAAGCAAGAGTTCAGACAAAGAAGTAATACACTGGCGTGGTACGTAGGGGCCAGATTTTGGAGGTCCCTGAATACTAGGCAAAGAAGTTGACTCTTCATCCAGAACCTTCGTGATCAGTGGTGATGACCATGTATATGTTCTGGCTGTACCTGACTGAGCCTCCTAGCCCTGCAGGGAAACTGAGAAACACTGGTGGGTCAAGGGTCCAAAATCTTGATCCATACAGTCAACTTGGAGATGGAAAGTAGAGAGTGGCCCATTAACAATATATTTCTTATCAAACTCTATGTCATCTAACTCAAGTCACCACTGACTTGAATAAGCTGAAGAGTAAAACCCAGACTTCCAAAGACCATCGTTATTTTTGTTTGGTTCTTATAGCCAGGCCCTCAGCAAAGATGAAGGACAAAAAATATCCCCCAGGAATTCTTCTGGTCTAGCCAACTCCAAAAGCAACCACAGCTCATCCAGTAGCTTCTGCGATGAACCTCTTTGGCGCCACACGGGCCATGTGTTAGTTTATGTTCCAGAAAGAGCCATTAGACAAGTGCAGAAAAATGTCTGTCCTCATTTCCATTATAATGTTCCAGAAGAAAAGGAAGATGGCCTGAGGCAAGGGGAAGACAGGCACCAGGACTCTTCTAAACCCTGGCAGCTGTACCTTCTACCATACCACTGCAGCTTGGGGAGAGGTTGAAAGCTAAGCTTCAAAAACAATCACAGACTAAGGATCTGACTAAACATAACCAAAGAGGGAGAGAGGTGAGCTGCATCTTTGCAAAAGGCACTGGGGTGCATGGTGAGCCTGTGAACCTGAATGTTCAGGAAGGCTCCTGGGTGGATGCCTTGGGGGTCAGCATGTATTAGGGAGCATGCATGTCACAGGAGGATGTACCTCTCTGTGTGGACTGGAAAAATACACAGCAATTCAGACCAAAGGAAAGAGTACCAATGATGGTTAGTAACTGGCAGCGTGTTTGTGAACGTCTGCAGGAGACTGAACTTGACATAAACACTTCGCAGACACACACTGTGCGGTTGCTTTCAGAAAGCCCCAAGGTTCCAGCCTCTGACAGAAGCCAGAGGCTGCAGACACTTGACTGGAAGATGAGCTGGACAGGACTGATGCCCTTGGGGAAATGGGCTGGCCCTGAGAACTCTGTGCTCCAGAGCCTGGTTGGGGAGAATAGGGAAGAAAGAGCAAGGCAAAGCCAGTTGAATGGGAGGTTCTTTGATCCAATCTTTTGATCAACTCTCCCTCCAGTCCCCAGTTTCATGTCTAGGGGAAGGGGAGTGAAAAGGCAGAGAAATCTTTTAAGGAGAGAGGCCATCTCTGAAGGATACAAAAGCCAGAGTCTAAGTAGCTGATGTACTGAAGCACAAGGAGCTTGTGGCTGATCCCTCTAGTTGTCCTCAAGATGTGCCCTGTGGAGCAAAATAAACAGAGTAAAAATAAGCAAATGGGACCCAATCCAACTTAGAAACTCACAGCAAAGGAAACCATCAACAAAACAAAGATGGGAGAAAATATTTTCAAACAATGCGACCAACAAGGGGTTAATATCCAAACTATGCACACAGCTCATACAACTCAACAGCAAGACAACCCAATCAAAACATGGGCAGAAGACCTAATCAGACATTCCTCTAAGGAAGACGTGCAGATGGCCAAGAGACACACGAAAAGATGTAAAAGATGTTCCACAATGCTAATTATTAGAGAAATGCAAATCAAAACTGCAATGAGATATCATCTCACACCAGTCAGAATGGCCATCATCAAAAAGTTTACAAACGATAAATGCTGGAGAGGGTGTGGGGAAAGGGGACCCCTCCCACACTGTTGGTGAGCATGTAAATTGGTGCAGCCAACATGGAAAACAGTAAGGAGGTTTCCATACTAAATCTAAAATCTAAAAATTTCCATACTAAAGAGCTAAAAAACAGAGCCACCTTATGATCCAGCAATCCCACTCCTGGATATATATCCCAAAAAAGAAAATGAATTCAAAAAAATACATGCACCCCAAAGTTCTGCTGCTGCTAAGTCACTTCAGTCGTGTCCAACTCTGTGCAACCCCATAGACAGCAGCCCACCAGGCTCCCCCCGTCTCTGGGATTCTCCAGGCAAGAACACTGGAGTGGGTTGCCATTTCCTTCTCCAATGCATGAAAGTGAAAAGTGAAAGTGAAGTCGCTCAGTCATGTCAGACCCTCAGGGACCCCATGGACTGCAGCCTTCCAGGCTCCTCCATCCATGGGATTTTCCAGGCAAGAGTACTGGAGTGGGGTGCCATTGCCTTCTCCACTCCAAAGTTCATAGCAGTACTATTTATAACAGCCAAGACATGGAAACAATCCAAGCCCCATCATCAATAGATGATTGGCTTAAGAAGATGTGGTATATATACAGAATATTGTGAAATATAATAGTGGAATATTGCTCAGTCACAAAAAGAAAGAAACACTGCCATTTGCAGCAACATGGATGGACCTAGAGAATTTTATACTTAGGGAAGTAAGTCAGACAAAGACCAAATAGTGTATGATATCACTTTTATGTGGAATCTAAAAATAATATAAATTAAAACTACTATACACAAAATAGATAAGCAACAAGGATTTACTGTAGTGTAAGATATTGAACTATATTCAGTTTCTTGCAATAACCTATAATGCAATATAATCTGAAAAAAAATCTGTAATTGAATCACTTTGTTGTATACCTGAAACTAACACAATATTGTAGATCAACCATACTTCAATTTTTAAAAAATTGAGACGATGTGTCTTGTTGGAGAAGACAGGCCCCTCCTTACTCTTGGTTTAGTGGAAGTGAAAAAGTAAAAGTATTAGTCATTGAGTCGTATCCGACTCTTTGCGACCCCATGGACCATAGCCTGCCAGACTCCTGTCCATGGAATTCTCCAGGGAAGAATACTGGAGTGGGTAGCCATTTCCTTCTCCAGGGACCTTCCCAACCAAGGACTGAACCCCAGTCTCCAGCATTGCAGGCATCCTTTACAATCTGAGCCACCAGGGAAGCTCTGGGCTCAGTGGTGAGGCCCAATGTGTCCAGTGAAATTGAAGAGGCAAAAAAGCCAGACGGAAATTCACAGATAAAGAGGAACCAAGAAGGGATCAAGAATAATAATTAGGCCTAAAAGTGAGGTCTAGGACTAAGGGTATGATGTTAAAACCGGGGTAAAAGAGAAAGATATATACCAAAGAGACAATCTCTGCTAGTTCTACCCAGTCCTGTCCCGTCCAGCAAACACACAGAGCACCATGCATCCTAAGGTTCTTGCACTCACGGAGCTCACAGTATTCCAGACAAACAGACTCCTAAAGGTCTGCTAACATGGTGAATGTTACAGGTCCAGGGTGCTAGGAACCCACAGAGGAGCAGCCCTAATCCTGTCTGGGGTCCCCAGCAAAGCCTTCTGAAGAAGACAAGTATAGGTGCTTTGAATGCAGAAATAACATTGTGTGCACACATGCGTGTGTGTGTTCCCACATGTGCACACATGTACATGTGCATAATCTGTATTCCCCAAGGTCCTGCAGAGCATTTTGCATATGACTGATAATAAAAAGGTTGTTGTGTGAACACAAGGATTAGTTACTTTTTATATTTGTATCTTTCTAACTATTCCTTTGCTTTCTTATTTTTCTGTGCCTTTGCTGGCAATGCCCAGAGTTTCATTTTGAGGTAAGGTCCAATAAACTGGATGTCAATCAGATACAGAAATTGCTATCTTATGATATGAGGCAGTATTGGAGGGGAGGATACCATGGCCAATGGTAAAAAGGGAAATCATCATTATCATAATCATCATGGAACATTTACTGAACACAAAGATCCAGATGCTATTTTAAGGGCTTTAAGTATGAAGTGTGCTGAATCGTTTCATTTTCAATAACCCAAAGACGTGGGTATTGTTAGAAGTGAGGACTTCAGTCGACACACAGAGAGGTCACATAACCAGGGGAAGGTCCCAAAGACAGTAGATGGTGGAGTCAGTGCCATCCGGTTCCAAGCCTGCAGCTTCTACTGCATCCCACCCTCAGGACCAAAACCTAAAGGCAAAAGAATCTTGAGCTTGCCCCAGTGTACAGGCCAGAGTTGCCTAATTATTTGAAAAACTTTTAAAGCTATATAATATCCACAAGTTCCTCTTCCCTACTTCCTTCTGTTTCCCTGTAGAAATTAGAAGGTTGGACTGCAAGGAGATCCAACCAGTCCATTCTGAAGGAGATCAGCCTTGGGATTTCTTTGGAAGGAATGATGCTGAAGCTGAAACTCCAGTACTTTGGCCACCTCATGTGAAGAGTTGACTCATTGGAAAAGACTCTGATGCTGGGAGGGATTGGGGGCAGGAGGAGAAGGGGATGACAGAGGATGAGATGGCTGGATGGCATCACTGACTCGATGGACGTGAGTCTGAGTGAACTCCGGGAGTTGGTGATGGACAGGGAGGCCTGGCGTGCTGCGATTCATGGGGTCTCATAGAGTCAGACACGACTGAGCGACTGATCTGATCTGATCTGAAATTCAAGAAAATTTATAGATTATCACTTTTCTCTGGGCTTTTATTCCAGTGGTAAAAATAAAAATAAGCCACAGAAAACAAGATAATATTAGAATCGCAAAGCACATCATTCTCTCAATCAGATGATAGTGATGAGCCAAGGGCCTACTGCTTTCTGGCAGTAGATGCTCAGCAGGGCCTGGGGACCAGGATAAAGGACCACCAGGGTAGGACTGGCTTTCCTGCCCTCAGGTCAGTGTTCATGCTTCGCTGTCACCATCTGAAAAATGGAGCTGATGATCTCTGGGACTCATTAGAGCACTACAAGATGAAAACAATTCATGTCTCTACCTGAGAAGTCTGAATCTCCTCAGAGAAAACAATTATCACCAAGATTAATTAATCTAAATATGACAGTGACTAGTTGGTGCTAATCCTCTTTAATTGTTCCTCTGTATTAAAATGAACATTAAAACCCAACCTATTACAATAGAGGGGTGAAGGAAAACTAAACGAAGCAAAAAGAAGAAAGAGAATCCTATAAAAGGCTTCTGTCACAACTGTATTCTACAATGACGTGGCCACGTGTGCGGGCCTGTCCTTCCATCGTCATTACATCAGCTTTTCCTACTGGGTTGTCACTCCCCTTCATGCTACAAATGCCCCTTCTCTTCCAGAAGCAGACCCTGTGGTTACTGGAAGTATGAGGCTGAGGTTTTGTACTGAATCCCAGATCACATCAGAACGGGAGACACTCAGCCTGAATCATTCTCAAAGACAGACTTCAAATATATGAGAGGACAAGTCTATTCTCTGCGGATTAACAAAGTCTGTAAGGATATACCAAATATAACCTGAATTCTATTCATTCAAATATTTATTGAATGCATACTACGTGCCAGGGACTGTTCTAGAAGATGGGGATATAGAATTGAACAAAACAGACTCATCACCATCACTGGCCTCTGGAGTGTACATTTCTAGAGGGAAGGACAGACTAGCTCTCCCTGTAGTAGAAGGGAATCCATATTAATGAAGTACTACCCTGTGATTCTATGAAAGAAGTAAATGAATGGATGGCAGTTTATGTTCTTCATGTGGGCTTCCCTGGAAGTTCAGATGGTAAAGAATCTGCCTATAAGGCAGGAGACCTGGGTGCAATCCCTGGGTCAGGAAGATTCCCTGGAGAAGGGAATGGCAACCCACTCTAGTATTCTTGCCTGGGGAATTCCACCGACAGAGGAGCCTGGCAGGCTACAATCCATGGGGTCACAAAGAGTTGGACACGACTGAACAAATAAGCACACACATGTTCTTCATGTGTTTTTTAGGGAATATACACTACATCTCCCAGGTGGCTTGTAGCTTCCCTGGTGGCTCAGAGGTAAAGAACCCGCCTGTAATTCAGGAACCACAGGAGACGCAGATTCAATCCTTGGGTTGGGAAGATTCAATGGAGGAGGAAATGACAACCCACTCTAGTACGCTTGCCTGGAAAATCACATGGACAGAGAAGCCTGGGCTACAGTCCATGAGGTCGCAAAGAGTCGAACACCACTGAAGTGACTAAGCGTGCACACTACATTTCTCAGTGCTATATAGGATACTACTGGCCATACAGCTTGAATCCTGTGGAGGTGTAGGAATTTTGGTAATTACCATTGTACTTTTTTCCCTCTCTTCTCTTTCCTGAGCAGAGAAATCAAGGATGCTTCATCACCATGAATGATACCTAAGAAAGAGAAAAACAAAACCCTAAGTGAAACCCTGAAAGCAGATGTCCAGCAAGCCAAACTCAATCCAGTAAATTTTGTATTTAGTAGTGGGCTTCCCTGGTAGCTCCCTTGTGATTTCCCTTGTGGTTCAGGGCTTCCCTTGTGGCTCAGCTGGTAAAGAATCCACCTGCAATGAGGGAGACCTGGGTTCAATCCCTGGGTTGGGAAGAGCCCTTGGAGGAGGGCATGACAACTCACTCCAGCATTCTTGCCTGGAGAATCCCCATGGACAGAGGAGCCTGGCAGGCTACAATCCATGGGGTCACAAAGTCAGGCACGACTGAGCCACTAAGCACAGCACATACGTTAATCCCGATCTCCCAATTTATCCCTCCCCTCACCTTTTCCCCCTGGTCATGGTCCTCTTGATCATCAAGCTGATTCTGTTGCTCACTCCTGCCTCTCCAGCTGTGGGGGTGCCTCCTTCTCCTCCTACCAGAGGGAAGTCTACACTTACACTATGAGGTTTTGGATCCAACTCAGGGACTTCCAAGATGCTATCCGTCTGGCTGCTTGTGGCCCCAGCTAAAGCAAAATGTTCCGTGCGGTTTCAGGGACAAGGTCACACCCGTTTTCTTTTGCAATGTTCTTGGTAGAGTTTGAGTTGGGGGAATAAACAGCTGATAGGAAAGCAGCTTCTTTTTTTCACATTGTTTCCTCTTTTTCTTTTTTTCCCCTTTCTTCTCTTCCTAGGTTTTCTACATTTCAAATCCAAATGAAAAGGCAAAATACTAGCAACCTAGCTGAAATACACTGCTTTTAGTAGCTGTAGGGACAAAAATACCAAAGAATCAGAAGTTAATGAGATTTCAAGGGTAGAAAACCTCTGCAAATCACAGGGCAAGTCCTGTTGATGCCAGCAACAAGGCAGAGGCCCCGTTTTTTGGAGAAGATGCGTGGTACGACCCTGCAGACCACCCAGCAGCCCCAGAGTGGAAGTGCGTATTGTGTCCTCACGACCCTGGTCTGTGCTGAGGCCTGCGAAGAAGCAAGAGGAGAGCAGGCACTTTACATCCCTGTAAAGTACACTTTACATGTCTGTCCAACAGCCCTCTCCATGGCTTTCTCCCAGAAACCCATAATCCTTAAGTTTTTCCCCACCCCCTACCTCCAGGCTAACATGGTCAGACTAAGAAAAATGTTCCTGGATATGCTTGTCTTCTGCTGAGTTTATCAGTTGTCAGGCAAACTGGGTGAATTTAAACTTTGTCCTGATTTATTTTAGAAACGGAAATTACAAAACAGAAACAGATTCACAGACACAGAAAACAAACTTATGGTTACCAAATGGGAAGGGGAGAGATAAATTAGAAGTTTGGGATTAACAGATATACACTACTATATGCAGAATAGGTTAAAAAAAAAAAAAACAAGGTCCTACTGTATAGCACAGAAATTATATTGAATATCTTGTAGTAGACTATAATGGAAAAGGATCTGAAAAGAATACATATAACTGGAATATATATGCATATATATATTCAGTCCATGGCTATAGCCCATGGGGCCACACAGAGTCGGACATGACTGAGTGACTTTCACAGTCACTTTCTTTCTTTCATGTGGGATTGGAAAAAATAGTATTGTTGAACCTATTTATAGGGAAGAAATGGAGATGGAGACGCAGAGAAAAGACTTATGTACACAGCGGGGGACAGAGAGAGTAGGAGGAATTGAGAAAGTAGCATCGACATGTACACCCTAGCATGTGTAAAACAGATAACTTGTGGGAAGCTTCTGTATAACACAGGGAGCCCAGCCTTGCACTCTGGGACGACCTGGAAGGGAGGGATGGGAGAGGGAAGGGAGGCTCATGAGGGAGGGAATATAAGTAATTATGACTGATTCGTATTGTGTACGGCAGAAACCAACACAACTCTGTAAAGCAATTATCTACCAATTAAAAACAAATTTGACATAGGAAACAGACTATGGACATGGATGGAGGAGAAGAAGAAAAGGGTGAGACGAAATGGAGAGAAGAGCATGGAAGCAGATACACTATTATATGTAAAATAGATAGCCAATGGAAATGTGTTGCTGACTTAGGGAACTCAAACCAGGGCTCTGTAACAACCTAGAGGGACGGAAAGGGGTGGGAGCTGGAAGGGAGGTTCACGAGGGAAGGGACATATGTATATCTGTGGCTAATTCATGTTGGTGTATGGCAGAAACCAAAGCAATATTGTAAAGCAATTATCCTTCAATTAAAAATAATTTTTTTAAAAAAAGTGATTTTTAAAAAGTCATGAAAAAAATTTAAAAGTAGAGGAAAATAATACAAATTAATAATTGTATTAATTATATTAATAATATACATAGTATATTTAGATATTATAGATATTTATAGTATTTGCATTTTTCATATATATATATATATAGACAGCTGGGGGAAATATGTCAACCAAGTATGTTACTGAAAGAGCTGTATATGAGTATATCAGTCCCATCGTCCCTAACCTTGACTTTACACCATGAGAAATTCTAGTAAATATGTGTTTACCCTTGGATATCTCTTTAGAAATTCAGAATGGGTGAATATTGCGCGCACATATTATTAGTCACTCCTAATGGAGTCAGATAGGAAAAGAGGACCTTGGAAATGAGGCTGGAAAGAGCATTAGCAGTAGACCCGCTGCAATGGCATCTTGACAAAGCTGGTGTGTGTAGTGGGTTGAATAGTGTCCTCACTAACCCACCCCCAATATTCATGTGAATCCACAACCCAGAATATGACTGTATTTGAAAATGCGGTCTTTCCAGATGTTATTAAGGTAAGACTGAGATGAGATCATCCAAATGGCAAACATTCAAATGAAAATGTTCTTATAAGAGGCAGAAAAGAATGCGAAGACAGAGCGAGGAGGGGCAGGGGAAGTGAGGAGCAGAGGTTGGAATAATGATGCCACAAGCCAAGGAAGGCCAGGTGCTACCAGAAGCTGGAAGAGAAAGGAGCCTCCCCTAGGGTCTTTGGAGGGAGTGGGACCCCCTGACATTTGATTTTGGACTTCTGGCCTCCAGACCCTGGGAGAATAAGTTTCTACTGTTTTAAGTCACCCAGTCTGGAGCAATTTGTTCTGGCAGCCACAGGAAATGAATACAATGAGGGAAAGTAAACCAGGTCCTTAGAATGGGGAATTAGCTTGAGAGAAAGAGGTAGGTAGCTAAAATAGAAAGAGGACTTGACAGCAGTTTCCTCTGCACACAGATACGAAGGCCATGACTGGGATTATGAATCCTGGGAGCTGGACGGACGGATTGGCAGTGAGTGTCCTGCTGAGCTGTGCCTCACTGGTTAAATGAGATTATCTGGAACCATTTCTTTCTCAAGCACCAACTTACTTGACATCTCTGGATCATAGCAGAATTAAAGGAAAGCAGTATAGCTGCGAGCCAGGCAGCCAGGCTTGGCAAAACGAGGGGCCCAGAATCAGGTCATCGCCTCCTTAGGCAGTGCCAACTTGTACACCGTACCTAGCCTGCTGGCAGAACAAGAGAGGTGAAAAATCAGCAATTCCAAGTCCCCAGTATCAGGAAGATATGGAAAATGAGACTCAGAAAATGAGCATCTCCTTGGAACTGCTTGGGAAGAGAATGTAACACATTTTTGTAAGTTGGGGATGATATCCGCCGCCACTGATTTAAAATGTGCAAGATATTAATCACATCACCTTCATTTAGAGACCAGTCTTTATGATTAATGTAAAAATAAAAAGGATACATTTACCCCCTCTCAGAACCTGGTTGATACACAAGATCTCAAGTTCTACAAACGCAAATTTTCCTATCTCCCTAGCAAAGTTCCAGCAGTGGTTTTGGCCTGGTGAAAAAGTATTTTCAGTCTCCTCCACTGGGGTGGCTTAGCCAAAAACCTTTTCGTGGGATTGTGTTGACACATGACAGATACAGTGCTAACCCCAGTAACTTGAAGTATCTTTCCCCACCCACCCATCTTGTCATCTGCTCCTCACCTCCTTAGATGACAGAAACTATGGTGTTCTTGGAGTTCAATTAAGCACTTAGTGAACTAAATTGAACTGGGTGGAAAGGCTGCCTAAAATAAAATCTTTTTGAGAAAAGGCCACCAAGGGGAACGTTGGAAAGGGGATTATCCATTGTGGTTAGAGGTGCCTGGAGGGATGGAAAGGGCGCTGCTGCAGAGGGCTGGACTTTATTTTATAAGAGAAAGCAAGCTACCAAAAGTGAGTCGTAATGTGTGAGAAAGTTTACTCTGGCAGCAGAAAAGCAGGGAGGTTTTGGGGGGAAATGTCGACTAAAAAATACAATGATGATCTGAAAGTAGAGAATTATTTGGTGGGAATGTTTAGGGCTCCAAGGCCAGAAGACAACATATCAGTAGCTCTGAGAAATCTGCTCCAAGGAGGCAGGAGGGGAAGTCAGGCTATATACAAGTTTGCAACACAGGCAATAGGCAATCTGAATATCAAAGATCAGATACAAGTTAAGGAATTTAGCATTCTGTGTGTTGGAAGATGCAAGCCTCTGGGCTCCATGAATTCATTCCTTTCATATGCACCTCAGCTATCTGGAGCCAATCCTGTTTCTTTGTTCACCTTAAGGAGCGGCCCAAGTGGCAGATGGCTGCTTCTTGCATTCCCCCAGCTCCTCAGCAATCACCATGGGGTGTGGCAGCGTCCACTGGATCTCAGTTTTGGGAGCCCTCATTCACTTTCGGAGGCCCGAAATCGAGGACGGCTGTGACATTTCCTGTTTGTTGATATGGCAGGAGCTATTTGCATTTCACCAAAAGGAGGTGGGTTAAGTTTTTTGTTTTTTAAAAAAAAGGAGGCAAAAAGAGCAGTTACGAATCCAGTTCAGGTGGAGATAAAGAGGATCTGACCAAGAGGAGCAGGAGTAGGACGGGAGAAAATAAAAGGATGATCAGCAGCAGAATGACTGCCAGTACTTTCCTGGCAGTCCAGGGGTTAAGACTCAGCACTTCCATTGCAAGGGGTGTGGGTTCAATCCCTAGTCGGGAGACTTAAGATCCCACATGCCACACGGTGAGGCAAAAAATAATAATAATAATAAAATAATAAAAATGAAAAAGAAGTAGAATCAACAAGATTTGAATGATCTGTTGGATGGGATATTTTTGTCTCAGCCTGAGTTCCCCCTACTCCTCCACCACCTGCAAAAGCAGATTCTTCGATAGAGGTTTATGTGCAAGTAGTTGGTTTGGCCAGCAACCCTGGTGAGCAGGAGTGAGGAGTGAGGATGGTGATCGAGAAAGAGGGAAAAGGCAGCACAAAGATGCATTACCACGTTGCTGAAAGGACTTCCCTATCGCTTATAGCTTCCAGGAGTCACACGAAGCATGTTAGTCACAGTCTTCCATCACCTGTTGGTTCAGGGTGTCCCACGGGCATCTACTGTCCTGCAGTTGGTGGTCATGCACCCGTGAGAGCTGAGCTATCCCCCGGTTCCTCCGGTGTCCCATGTCAACCTCAGGGACGTCCCAGGCCAAGAGGTGAGAGGTGCCCGAGGTAAGCCCGTGTGAGGTGCTGTCTCACTGCTCCTGAGCTCCACTTTACATTTCACTAAGGTTAACTGCAGCTTTTTCCTCCTTTATGAACAACGGGCCCTACATTTTTATTTTGCACTGAGCCCTACAAATCATGTGGCCTGTCCAGTCGTTGAGTCCTACAAAAGAGGCAAGTGTTAGTCGCTCAGTCGTGTCTGACTCTTTGCAACTCCATGGACGGTAGCCCACCAGGCTCCTCTGTCCGTGGAATTCTCCAGGCAAGCATACTGGAATGGGTAGCCATTCCCTTCTCCAAGGGATCTTGGAGGCAAAACAAAACAAAAGAGGCAAACTCAATTGTAAACACAGGTCCTATCTGATGATAGATAACATGTCATCATTGTATTTGGAGAACAGGTGTGTGTGTGTTTCCAGTTTGCTGGCAGTGAATGTGTTTGTGTGTGTGTGCGCGCGCTGCACGCATTTCCAGTTTGCTGGCAGACCTTGGCGCTCCAATGTGCTACTACTGCCACCTTGTGTTCAATCCCATGCATAGCATGCAGCTCCAGCAGGCAGAGCTGCAAGCACCTGCTTAGAGAAGTGCTGAGGCCATTGCACTCCACAGTCAAGCTGGTAGGCC
Source organism: Bubalus kerabau (assembly GCF_029407905.1). Taxonomy (NCBI): domain Eukaryota; kingdom Metazoa; phylum Chordata; class Mammalia; order Artiodactyla; family Bovidae; genus Bubalus; species Bubalus kerabau. Next base: position 111,152,862 of record NC_073628.1, on the reverse strand, counting down.
AGTAGGACTACTATTCAGCTGGTGGTGTTTAATAAAGTTAGACTATCCATACACACCATATCAGAGCCTGGGTTGAAAATGGTTGTGTGTGTATGTATGTCTGTGTGTGCCTTTCTCCCTCCAACCTCCAACACTGTCTTTTCTTTCACTCCCACTTTCTTTCTCTTTGTTGCTCCTCTTGCCCTTCCCTATATACAGACCACTGAAAGCCCCAAGAAGTCTGGTTCTTGGAGTCAAACCATATCCAGCTTTCCCTGGCCCTGGAGGCCGCTCTAGGAGAGCATCGTGAATGGCAAAGCACTGCGGGGGTGAAGCGGGCAGAGTGTTCAGGTCCTAGGAAGTTGCTGAGTCAGCCTGAGCCAGATAAGGTCTCTAGGCACAGGCATAAACCAAGGTCAATGTTCTGATTCTGCAACTCCCAAGGCTACAGTCAAGTTAAGCCTGTTATTTATCAATTACAAAGCAATAAAAAGGAATACTTGGGTCTTCCTTGATTGCTCGGTGGTAAAGAATCTGCCTGCCAATGAAGGAGATCCCTGGGTTGGAAGATCCCTTGGAGAAGGAAATGGAAACCCACTCCAGTATTCTTGCCTGGGAAATCCCACTGAACAGAGGAGCCTGACAGGCTACAGTCCATGGGGCCACAAAGAGTCAGACACAACTTAGCAACTAAACAACAACAAAAAGAATAATTAAATAATCCTTGCCCACCCCCCCCCCCAAAAAAAAAACAGAAAGGCAAAGGAAATGATCAGTCCCATATTAGGTATAGACTAAATGCCAAAGGAGCAACTTATTTGATGGTAGACACTAAGGAGTCAGAAAAATGAAGGCCAAAGGGGCAGTGAATGACTGAATGATTGGAACTAAATAGGAAGGAGTAGGGCAGAAAGAGGAGAGTGAAAAAGTTGGCTTAAAGCTCAACAGTCAGAAAACGAAGATCATGGCATCTGGTCCCATCACTTCATGGGAAATAGATGGGGAAATAGTGGAAACAGTGTTAGACTTTATTTTGGGGGGCTCCAAAATCATGGCAGATGGTGATTGCAGCCATGAAATTAAAAGACGCTCACTCCTTGGAAGGAAAGTTATGACCAACCTAGATAGCATATTCAAAAGCAGAGACATTACTTTGCCAACAAAGGTCCGGCTAGTCAAGGCTATGGTTTTTCCAGTGGTCATGTATGGATGTGAGAGTTGGACTGTGAAGAAGGCTGATCGCCAAAGAATTGATGCTTTTGAACTGTGGTGTTGGAGAAGACTCTTGAGAGTCCCTTGGACTGCAAGGAGATCCAACCAGTCCACTCTAAAGGAGATCAGTCCTGGGTGTTCTTTGGAAGGAATGATGCTAAAGCTGAAACTCCAGTACTTTGGCCACCTCATGCAAAGAGCTGACTCATTGGAAAAGACTCTGATGCTGGGAGGGATTGGGGGCAGGAGGAGAAGGGGACGACAGAGGATGAGATGGCTGGATGGCATCACTGACTCAATGGATGTGAGTTTGAGTGGACTCTGGGAGTTGGTGATGGACAGGGAGGCCTGGCGTGCTGTGATTCATGGGGTCGCAAAGAGTCGGACATGACTGAGTGACTGAACTGAACTGAACTGAGGGCATCCCTGGATTCTTACTGTGCCTGTCCCCAAGGGTTAGCACAGCCTATCCCCTAATTGGGATCATATCATGGCCTTTCCCTCTGAGAAACACATTTTTCAAATATTTTGGGTGAAATAATAGAGGCATAAAAAACAAGGACAGGTTGACATTTTTAAATCAACATTTTGTGTACATCATAAGGAAACTGAAAACATTTTTCGAACATAAATGTAACCAGTAATCTGGCCACTCACCTATTAGTATTCAAGTATACTTCCTTCTTCACCTTTCTTCTATCTACCTGTATATTTGCGTATCTAACCTATAAACATTCCTGTATCTTTAAATATACATTTAAAATTTTGGAACCCATCAGATTTTTTTAAAAACTAGAATTATAACATGTTATTTCTTAGTTCATTTAACTCTCCCCCTACTGCTAGACTTTTAAGTTATTAATTTGTCCATATTATAAATAATCCCAGGGTATGTGTCCTTGTATATAAATTTTAGAGTTACTCAGTATTTCTTTGGGATAGATTCCTAAAAATAGTATAACTGGGTCAATAGATAACAACTTGGAATAGGCTCTTGCTAAATTATTTTGTAGAGAAGTTATACCAATTTATATTTCTACCTCTAGGATATGAAATTCCCCATTTCCCCACACAGATAACAACACTGAACTTTTTTTTAACCTTTGTTAATTTGCAAGATTGAATTGTCATCGTTTTAATTTGCATTCTCTTAGAAACTAATGAGAATGGATACTTCTTATTAGACATTTGGAGAATTATCTACTGAGATTTAAGTTTAAAAATATGTTCACCTGTCTTTTTTTCTATTTTAAGGCTTTGTGAGCATTTAACTCTTTAGCTAAAATTTATTTTGACCAATGGTAAGTGGTAAATATATAATTAAAAGTTTTTCCCAGTTATTCTTTAACAGTTTTTCCAGTATCACTCATTCAGTGATTTTTATGCTTCCTTTAATATATAACAAATTGTAATTACATTTGTGTTTCTTTCTGACCTATCTAAGCTAGTTTATTTACTGGTCTGTTGTGTTTTTTTTATCAGTATCACACTAGTCTAATCACTATGGCTTTATAATATATGGCATTTTAACATCTGATAGAGCAAGACTATTCATTATTTTCCTCTTTGAAAGTTTCATAGCTTTCTATCTCTTTCCAATCCCACTTGTTCTTTTATATAAATTTTAGTATTATTTTAAGAAAATTTGCATTGAGGGCTTGGATTGAAATGCCACAGTCTATACTTTAACCAACCGATAAGGTGATAAGTAAGGATCCCATGACAGTGCTGCAGGCTTTGTCCTTGAACTGTTGCTTCCCCATTGTTGAGTGAGGATCACAGTCATAGACCCGGCCTGGGACGAGCTCCACGAGCCCAGCAAGTCGTCTAACCTCTCTGTGCCTCAATTTCATCATACGTACAATGATTCTTGTTATTTTACAGAATCAAACAGCAGCTAATACAGTCTCTCACAAACAAACCTCAAAACATTTAACAATTAAATTTTAAACTTTTTACTCCAAAAGTAATTTTTTAAACTTTTTTTAATTTAAATTTATTTATTTTAATTGGAGGCTAATTACTTTACAATTTGTATTGGTTTTGCCATACATCAACATGAATCCACCACAGGTGTACATGTGTTCCCCATCCTGAACCCCCCTCCCACCTCCCTCCCCGTACCATCCCTCTGGGTCATCCCAGTGCATCAGCCCCAAGCATCCTGTATCCTGCATCAAACCTGGACTGATGATTTGTTTCTTAAATGATATTATACATGTTTCAATGCCATTCTCCCAAATCATCCCCTCCTCCCTCTCCCACAGAATCCAAAAGACTGTTCTATACATCTCTGTCTCCAAAAATAATTTTTAAGTCTTTTCTAAAGGAAAGACTATATGGAAAAAAACAAAGGCAATAAAAGTGGCAATAGTGGGTATCTTCAACTACATCTAAATTTATCATGCTGAATTGCATCAGACTGACAGGGGTTTTTTTTTCTGTCATCCTACCTCACACACATATACCATAGTACATGATAGACATTTAATACACGTTTGTTGAATGAATGCTGTGAAAAGAAGCAAAATGAAAAGCAAAGGAGAAAAGGAAAGATACACTCATTTGAATGCAGAGTTCCAAAGAACAGCAAGGAAAGATAAGAGAGCCTTCTTCAGTGATCAGTGCAAAGAAATAGAGGAAAACAATAGAATGGGAAAGACTAGCGATCTCTTCAAGAAAATTAGAGATACCAAGGGAACATTTCATGCAAAGATGGGCTCAATAAAGGACAGAAATGGTATAGATCTAATGGAAGCAGAAAATACTAAGAAGAAGTGGCAAGAGTACACAGAAGAACTATACAAAAAAGATCTTCATGACCCAGATGATCAAATGGTATGATCATTCACCTAGAGCCAGACATCCTGGAATGTGAAGTCAAGTGGGCCTTAGGAAGCATCACAATTAACAAAGCTAGTGGAGGTGATGGAATTCCAGTTGAGCTATTTCAAATCCTAAAAGATGACGCTGTGAAAGTGCTACAATCAATATGCCGGCAAATTTGGAAAACTCAGCAGTGGTCACAGGATTGGAAAAGGTCAGTTTTCATTCCAATCCCAAAGAAAGGCAATGCCAAAGAATGTTCAAATTCTTTTTGAATGTTTATTTTGAATGTTCAAAATACCACACAATTGCACTCATCTCACATGCTAGTAAAGTAATGCTCAAATTTCTCCAAGCCAGGCTTCAGCAGTACATGAACCATGAACTTCCAGATGTTCAAGCTGGATTTATGAAAGGCAGAGGATCAAATTGCCAGAGATGAAATTGCCAACATCCGCTGGATCATCAAAAAAGCAAGAAGTTCCAGAAAAACATCTATTTCTGCTTTATTGACTATGCCAAAGCCTTTGACTGCATGGAGCACAACAAACTGAGGAAAACTCTTCAAGAGATGGGAATACCAGACCACCTGACCTGCCTCTTGAGAAATCTGTATGCAGTGAGGAAGCAACAGTTAGAACTGGACATGGAACAACAGACTGGTTCCAAATAGGAAAAGGAGTACATCAAGGCTGTATATTGTCACCCTGCTTATTTAACTTACATGCAGAGTACATCACAAGAAACGCTGGGCTGGAAGAAGCACAAGCTGGAATCAAGATTGCCAGGAGAAATCTCAATAACCTCAGATATGCAGATGACAGCACCCTTATGGCAGAAAGTGAAGAACTAAAGAGCCTCTTGATGAAAATGAAAGAGGAGAGTGAAAAAGTTGGCTTAAAACCCAACATTCAGAAAACTAAGATCATGGCATCTGGTCCCATCACTTCATGGCAAATAGATGGGGAAACAGTGGAAACAGTGTCAGACTTTATTTTCTTGGGCTCCAAAATCACTGCAGATGGTGACTGGAGCCATGAAATTAAAAGATGCTAGCTCCTTGGAAGAAAAGCTATGACCAACCCAGACAGCATATTCAAAAGCAGAGACATTACTTGGTCAACAAAGGTCCATCTAGTCAAAGCCATGGGTTTTTCCAGTAGTCATGTATGGATGTGAGAGTTGGACTATAAAGAAAGCTGAGTGCCAAAGAATTGATGCTTTTGAACTGTGGTTTTGGAGAAGACTCTTGAGAGTCCCTTGGACTGCAAGGAGATCCAACCAGTCCATCCTAAAGGAGATCAGTCCTGGGTATTCATTGGAAGGACTGATGCTGAAGCTGAAACTCCAATACTTTGGCAACCTGATGCGAAGAATTGACTCATTTGAAAAGACCCTGATTCTGGGAAAGATTGAAGGCAGGAGGAGAAGGGGACAACAGAGGATGAGACGGTTGGATGACATCACCAACTCAATAGACATGAGTTTGAGTAAACTCTGGGAGTTAGTAATGAACAGGGAGTCCTGGCATGCTGCAGTTCACGGGGTTACAAAGATCAGACACAACTGAGCAACTGAACTGAACTGAACTGAAGGAATAAATGAATGAATGATGATGGTTCTCCTGATCTTAGAATTCCAGAACCGTAAGGTCAACAGCCTTCCCCACTTTTTGTCAAATAGCCAGGGAGCATAGCTTTAATCTCTTCTAAAGAAAAAGAGGCTAATAACACAGTAATACTATTTAAGATATCATTCAGTTCAGTTCAGTTCAGTCGCTCAGTCGTGTCTGACTCTTTGCCACCCCATGGACTGCAGCATGCCAGGCCTCCCTGTCCATCTATTACATCTATTTACAGCTATTTGTAAAGCCTCTTCAGACTATCATTTTGCCTTTTGCATTTCTTTTTCTTGGGGATGGTCTTGATCACTGCCTCCTGTACAGTGTCATGAACCTCTGTCTATAGTTCTTCAGGCACTCTATAAATCTAATCCCTTGAATCTATTTCTCACTTACACTACATAATCATAAGGGCTTTGATTTAGGTCATACCTGAATGGTCTAGTGGTTTTCCCTACTTTCTTCAATTTCAGTCTGAATTTGTCAATAAGGAGTTCATGATCTGAGCCACAGTCAGCTCCCAGTCTTGTTTTTGCTTACTGTATACAGCTTCTCCACCTTTGGCTGCAAAGAATATAATCAATCTGATTTCAGTATTGACCATCTGGTGATGTCCATGTGTAGAGTCTTCTCTTGTTTTGTTGGAATAGGATGTTTGTTATGACCAGTACGTTCTCTTGGCAAAACTCTATTAGCTTTTGCCCTGCTTCATTTTGTACTCCAAGGCCAAATTTGCCTGTTACTCCAGGTGTTTCTTGACTTCCTACTTTTGCATTGCAGTCCTCTATAATGAAAGGGACATCTTTTTTGGGTGTTAGTTCTAGAAGGTCTTGTAGGTCTTCATAGAATCATTCAACTTCAGCTTCTTCAGCATTACTGGTCCGGGCACAGATTTGGATTACTGTGATATTGAATGGTTTGCCTTGGAAACACACAGCGGTCATTCTGTCATTTTTGAGACTGCATCCAAGTACTGCATTTCAGACTCTCTTGTTGACTGTGAGGGCTACTCCATTTCTTCTAAGGGATTCTTGCCCACAGTAGTAGATATAATGGTCATCTGAGTCAAATTCACCCATTCCCGTCCATTTTAGTTCACTGATTCCTAAAACATCAATGTTCACATTTGCCATTTCCTGTTTGACCACTTCCAATTTGCCTTGATTCACAGATGTAACATTCCAGGAGCCTATGCAATATCGCTCTTTACAGCATTGGACTTTTTTCTATCTCAAGTCACATCCACAGCTGGGTATTGTTTTCACTTTGGCTCCATCTCTTCATTTTTTCTGGAGTTATTTTCTACTGATCTCCAGTAGCATATTGAGCACCTACTGACCTGGGGAGTTCATCTTTCAGTGTCCTATCTTTTTGCTTTTTCATACTGTTCATGGAGTTCTCAAGGCAAGGATATTGAAGTGGTTTGCCATTTCCTTCTCTAGTGGACCACATTTTGTTAGAACTCTCCACCATGACCCATCTGTCTTGGGTGGCCCTACATGGCATGGCTCATATTTAAGATATCATAAATACATACATATCTACAGAAGCATTCACAATAGCCAAAAGGTGGAAGCAAAGTAAATGACTATCAACAGATGAACAGAGAAACAATATGCTGTAACATCCATACAATGGAGTATTATTCAGTCATAAAAACTGAGGAAGTATTGAAGCATGCTGCAACGTGGATGAACCTTGAGGATATTAAGAAGCCAGACACAAAAGAATAGGCGTATGATTCCACTTATGTAAGGTACATAGAGTAGTCAAACTTACAGAGACAGAAAGCAGAATGGTGGTTGCCAGAGTCTAGGGTGCAGGGGTAATGGGAAGTTACTGATTAATGGGGAAAGAGTTTTGGTCTGGGAAGATAAAAATATTCTGAAGATCTACAGCGATGATGTTTGTACAACAATGTGAATGTACTTAATGCCATTCAACTGTACACATAAAAATAGTTAAGATGGTAAATTTTAAGCTATGTATATTTTACCACAGTTTTTTAAAAAGTTACAAAGCTGTTTAAAGATGCTGTCAGAATGAATTTTACAGAAAGAAAGCAAAAGACTGCTGCATATAAAATTGACTCACCTATTTTGTTAGCTGATTGTGTTACTATTTTGGCAACATCACTGAGTCCAAGTTCATACTGCTCACCAGACAACAGGACAATAAATCAAGAGATAAGTTACTGGGACAAGGAACAGTGACCTTATTCAGAAAGTTAGCAGACGGAGAAGATGGAAACTAGTGCCCCAAAGAGCTATCTTCCTGAAGTTACAATTTAGGCTTCTTTTATACTAAAACAGGAGGGGGTTGTCTTGGCTCCAGCCAGATTCCAGAGTGGATGTGTTAATTTCTTCCTTCCTTCAGTCATTCACAGAGAGGCCTGGTCAGGACGTTTCCTGTGAACTAAATAAAGTTTTTTTTCTTAACTTAATTCTCATTATCCGAAAGACAGGGTTCCCAGAAATGTGCCTGTGTGCTTAGTTATGCAGTCCTGTCCACCTCTGTGCAATCCCATGGACTGTAGCCTGCCAGGCTCCTCTGTCCATGGGATATTTTTTCCAGGCAAGAATACTGGAGTGGGTTGCATTTCCTCCTCCAGGGCATCTTCCCAATCCAAGGATGGAACACAAGTCTCCTGCATTGGCAGGAAGGTTATTTACAGCTAAACCATCCATTATGTATAATTTAAGCCTATAGGTAGCATCCCTTTAGTGATTAACTTGTAATAGAATACAACGGTTCTTCCATATTCCAATTGCAGAAGATAACCCTCAGCTGTGGGGAGAGAAAAGAAAGGTTATCAAATGCGCTCGAGTTAGGATTCGGAGAAGGCAATGGCACCCCACTCTACTACTCTTGCCTGGAAAATCCCATGGATGGAGGAGCCTGGAAGGCTGCAGTCCATGGGGTCGCTGAGGGTCGGCACGACTGAGCGACTAAACTTTCACTTTCATGCATTGGAGAAGGAAATGGCAACCCACTCCAGTGTTCTTGCCTGGAGAATCCCAGGGACAGGGGAGCCTGGTGGGCTGCCATCTATGGGGTCGCACAGAGTCGGACACAACTGAAGTGACTTAGCAGCAGTAGCAGCAGCAGAGTTAGGATTAGATGCCTGCTTGACACTGGTCCAGGAATTCTCTGATTCTACCCTAATAAGAGCTCATGCTGGTCTTTCCTGCCAGCTGGCCTCAGTCAATCCCTCCCCAGATCATAAGCCATGTTCCAAAAATCTTGAACCTCTAAAGAAAGGAGTCAGCCCTCAACTTCCCTTTCCAGAAGACTCCTGTCCAATAATGTAGAGGTAAATGGCACACAGGGACATCGATTAATAAATCAACACATCTATTAATATACTAGCTTTGACAAGCTAACATATACTCCCTGATACTCGTCTTGGGAGGACAGCAGGTGGGTGGTACTGGCCTTGCTTGCTATACAAAGGAGCTCCACAAAAGGTTCATTCCAGACCCAAGGACTTTTGTTATAAACATGAACTGAAAGTTCCTTGTACTACAGACTGAAAACAGCAGTTTTAACAAAATGGCAAAGCTCCGCGCTACCCAACCCCCACTCCGGGGTGGGGGGGGGGGGATGTTTTAAGTGCTTTTCACCTAAAATTCTAATACACATATTTTAAAATATATATTTTTAAGTCCTAGACATATACATGGAACTACAGCATTGCCATTACCAACATGATTATATGACCATTATAGCTGAGAGAAAAGAGAGATCTGCAAAATTGACACGAGGGACGAAGAAGGAAGAACTGGACAGAGGAAGAACTGGCCGTAACTGTGGGCTTCTAGCAAGCAGCATCCTAAACTAATGGAGGATACAGGAGAAGCAGGTTGAGCGAGAATTGAAAGAGAGACATTGGTGACAGTGAACAGATAAGTAAGAAAGGGTGGAAGAAAAGGAGGTGAATGAGGACAAAGGTAATTTAAGAGGGTGTGTAAACCGCTCAAGAAGGGAGGAACAGGTGAAGAGCGACACAGTCCACTATCAGTATCACAGCTAAGCTTCCAGATTGTTATTTTGCCCAAATTCCGTTGAATACCGCGAGAACGCTAATCCAATTAATTATCCCCTTCTTCCCGAACGCTAAAGACCCGCCCCCTGCGGCCCAGGTCCCGCCCCTCGTGTCCTCGCTGTCTGCGGCAGTGTTAATAAAGTTGCAGCGGTTTGACATTTGCGGTCAACAAGATGGCTACCTCCATGCTCGGCTGTCTGCTGCGGATCGTCCGGCAGGTCTGGCCCGCGCCGTTATACCCTCCTCCCCTTCTTTGAACTACCAAACCCACAGGTCCTCCACTGTTCTGCCACCAGGAGCGCCCAGTGCAGACCTGTTCCAGGGTTCTCTCTCTCTCCACTTCCTTCCTCCGGCTTGATTCCGGGGAGGGCCGAGCTGCAAATGTAAATTGGGTTATTTGTAAACTTAGAGCTGACTGGAGTTGAAAGCCTGCAGACTGACTCCACTTTACGAGTGTAGGTGGAGACAGAAGGTGTCTGAAAAATGAGGCCCCCCAAACCTCCCAAAGTTAAAAGAAAGCCGAGCAAAGGAGACTTGAACAGAACGAGGGAGGAGAGCGTGGTGGCCTGAAAGCACTCCAGGAGCAGCGAGTGGGGAACTCGGGTTAAAGTCAATTAAAAGAGGGCCGATAATTGCTTGTTTGGTTTGCGTGCGTGCCTGCTCAATCGCTTCTGACTCTTTGCGACCCCATACACTGTAGCCCGCCGGACTCCTCTGTCCATTGGATTCTCCAGGCAAGAATACTGGAGTGGGTTGTCGCGCCCTCCTCCAGGAGACCTTCCCGACCCAGGAATTCAAACTGGCGTCTCTTGGGACTCCTTCATTGGTAAAGGACTCCTTCATTGGATTCTTTACCACTGCGCCACCTGGTAGCCCCTCTGTTGGGTTTAGCAGCGTGGAAATTGTTGGAACCTGCAGTATAGCAGTTTCGATGGTGTGGTGGGGGTGAAAGTATTAGAGACAGAATGGGAGGAAAGAAATATATTCTATCTTTCCTGCAAACTGCAAACAGACTACACACGTAGACGAACCTTTGAAGACGTTTTGCTGCAAAAAGGAACAAAAAATTGGGTCAATAGCTGAAGAGGAGGTGGGTTAAGAGTGGGTGTTTTGTGGTGTTTTTTATTTTTAGCGTGACAGAAGTCAGTGCGTGTTTCTGTGTCAAAGGGAAAGATTCTGTAGAGGGGGGGAAAATAAATAATGTAGGAGAGGGAAGAATTGCTGAAGCTGTAGCTTGTGTAGGCAAGAGGTGATCAGTTTAGTGTTAGATTATTTGGTCTTCAGAACATGAACAGTTACTCTGTAATGGCGTTGTCTAATAGAAATAAAATACCAACCACATTTGTAACTTACAGTTTTCGAGTAGCCACATGTAAAAAAGTAATTAGCAGATGAAATTAATTTTATTAAAATATTTTAAATACGTTTATCAAAAATATTGTATTTCAACATGTAATCTATAAATGTGATGTGTGAGATCTTGCATTCTTTTTTTCATGCTAAATCTTCAAAATCAGGTTTGTATTTTACACTTGAGTACATCTTAGTTTGGATTCTTAAATTTTTCACGATTAAGAAGGAAAATGTAGTCCTATCAAAACTAAAACTTTTTATTGTTTGCCTTGCTTAAGTTTAGATTTTTTTTCATTAATTAAAATTAAATAAAATTTAGAATTGCATTCTTCTAGTTACTTTTCAAGGCCTCACTAGTCATGTGCGGTTAGTGGCTACTGTATTAGAGCAGATCTTTAATAGTAGGAGGGAATGTAGTGCATATGATTGCAGATGCTTTTTAAAAAATTTATTTTGTTGAAGTCGAGTTGATTTAGAATGTTATGTTAATTTATTAACGTAAGTGATTCAGTTGCACATATTTTTTCATATTCTTTTCC